>NC_046665.1:110133629-110162313 GCF_010883055.1 Belonocnema kinseyi | reverse complement strand
AAATATAAAATGTAGATCCAGAAAAAGGAATAAAAAAAGACCAAAAAGACTCATTTTCAAGAAATATTCATATCCGAATCACAGCAAAAAACAGGTATTTTCAATAAAACAGTTGAATTTTCAACAATATAGATAGACTGTCACTTGAGAAGAAAATGTCAAGCAACTAAAACAGATCAGTTTTCAATCATACATTTGTACCCCCAATTAAAAAAAAAAAATTGAATTTTTCACCGAATAAAATGTATTTTTAAACGAGAAGGATGAATGTTGACAGAATTGTCGAATTTTGAAGAAAATGATTCAGTTTTGAGCCAGGTAGTATAATTTTTGACAGAAAAAGAACCATTAACAACAAATTTCATTGTAGGCGTCGCGACTGGAAAGAATAAGTATGCACACATATTCGCATACACACATGCACATATACACATATATATACACATATTTTATATATATACATACATACATATATATACATATATATATACACACATATACATCCCCTCTTGTGTGTTTATTTTAGGCCTGTATCATTGAATTTACAATAAAAAGCGATCCCCCCCCCCCCGGCCCGGTTCAAAATCTCGGCGTTATTTTTAGTTTGTAGGTTTAAATTTCCTTTGTTTTCTTTCTTTTATCGTGAAATTATAATGAATTGCTATGAATTACTTATCTTTGAGTACGTTTCCGGATTTCCCAGTAACTGCACATATATATCATTTATTTAAAAATAATTATTTCCGTATTTTTTTGAAAAATTACCCAAGTACTAAACCGTACATTCTGGCTAACAATTATTATTATTATTTATATTTTTAAGAGAAACGAGACAAAATCTGCCTCAGCTCGGATTCGAAACAGCAACGCCACTATTCTTGAGTGGAACGTTAACCAATTACGCCACTAAGGTTGGCTCTCCACTCATGGATAGTTCCTGGTTCAAATCCGGACTCAGGCAGATTTGTTTTCTTGTATTTTTTTTTTTCCTAATATTAGACCCGCAATTGACACTAATTTAGTATTTAACATAAAAATGTTGTTACCCAATACAGTTTTCAGTGTCGAAATAATAATTTAGGGGAACATTAGGGCGCTTTTCTGATTCACAATCCGATCATTTGTCGACTGTGTATGCTAATAAGAAAACGGTGTCGTTGACTGACACTGGCCCACTATTCGACAAATTATAGGTCAAAATTAAGGGTGACGTGTGTTTTAGAAGGTGAAAAGTGAGAGTGGCGCAGATCTCATATCGTTATGCTGCGTCTTATTTAGATTAATAGTTAAACATCATCTTTTTTCAATTTATATTTCATTTTTCAAAATTATAATATTTGAGGAAATTCATCTATTAGAACGTGCAACTATTTTTCGTTAAAAAGTCTATTTTTGGTTCAGAATTCATCCCTTTTTTGAAATTTTGCCATTTCGTTCGAAATTGAATTATTTTGTGGAAAATTCAACCGTTTGTGGTTGAAATGTAATCTTTTCTGTTTGAAAACTCAAATATTTAGGTACACTGAAAGACGTTTTGTTAGAATATATGATAAAAATGTTCCCACTTGTAAGTCTTATTTAGATTAATAGTTAAACATCATCTTTTTTCAATTTATATTTCATTTTTCAAAATTATAATATTTGAGGAAATTCATCTATTAGAACGTACAACTATTTTTCGAGAAAAAGTCTATATTTGGTTCAGATTTCGGTCAACTTCATATTGACAATATTAATTTCTAAAATACTTTTTTCGATATTATGATATTCACTATTCTTTTTATTCAAATTATTTTTCGAAAACTCACTAAAGAATATCATTTTTTTATAGTGTTAATTTTTGAAATTGAGATTCATAATATTTCGTATGTAGAATACTAATTTGTCGTCTACGTGTTTTAAATACTCGTATAATAATTTTAAACTTTGGTACTGAATTACAAATAAATATAATAAAACCTCGATTTCCGCTATTTTGGAACGATATTATACTAAAGTCTAATTCATTTATTTCATTAATTCTATCGCAAGGTCTCTCAGTCTAAAAATGCATCTTTTTTTTTAATTGTCACTTCTTCTTAAAAGTTTAACTGTCCAATTATAAATGCAACTATTTGGTCTTAAATTATTATGCTTTTTGTTGAAAATTTAATTATTTGGTTGAAATTTTAATTAATTTGTTTAAAGTTAAACTATGTTGTTAAATTCATCCTTTTTGGTCGCAAAGTCAACTGTTTTGTTGAAAAGTCATATGTGTCTTGATTGAAGATGAAAGTATTTTTGGTTGAAGTTTTTTGAAAATTCGACCAGTCGGTTGAAAATTTGTCTTTTGAGATTGAAAATTCAAGTAATTGGGTCTATATTCATCTAATTTTTTCTGACACTTTTGTTTAAAAGTTTACATATTTGGTTATAAATATAACTGTTTGATCTAAAATTAATCAAACAATTTAAGAAATTTAAATTAGATTAAAATCCAAATTAAAAATTCCATTCCAATAATCAAATTGTTGCAAACTCCTGTTTAAATAAAAAACAAGAATCCAACGACCAAATTTGGACCACAACGAACAAAAACAAAAAAATACTATTGTAATCTGAAAAATAAAAAAAAATAAAATTAATTTCCGTATATAAATAGAAAAGAGGAAAAAAAATGAGAAAGAAGCCAACCACATCCCCTTCAATGTAGGATGTGGTTGGCTGCCTTCTCATTTTTCTCATTATTTGGTTGAAAGTTTTGTTGAACATTTATCTTTTTGAAGAGAAAATTCATCTTTTGGATTGAAAATTCACCATTTTCAGTAGAAAACTCAGCTTTCTTGGTTGCAGATGTAACTATCTGGATAAAAATAAATGAATTTAAGAAACAAATTATTTGATTGAGAATTCGTCGTTTGGTAGAAATTTCTTTTTTTTTAGGATTCATGAGTTTAATTTAAAATTTATTTATTCGATTGAAAATTTGTTAAAAATTGTTTCAGTTTTGATTGCATATTATTTTTTTTAAGTGAAAGTTTAAGTATTTCAATTTTGGTTAAAAAATTCATCCTTTTTAGGTTGAAATTTCAACAATTTGGTTGAAAAGTCATAATTTCTAATAGCAAATTAATCTTTTTCGTTTTGTTCGAGAATTCACATTTTTGTTCGTTCGAATTTTTTGGTTGAATTAAAATTTTTTTGATTTAAAAAATAAATTTTTGTTTGAATATCAACTATTAAATTTTTGGTTGAGAAATGATTTTGTTGGTTAAATTTGTATGTTTTTTATTTCAAATAAAAATGTTTCCTTGGTTGAAATACCACAAATATATTTTTTCATTACGAGGTATTCTTTTTTTTATCCTAAATTCTACTATTTTGTTGAAAATTTCATCATTTTTTTATTGAACTATTTGAAGGAAGAATTATCTTTTTTGTTTAAAAATTCATTTTCTCAGGTTGAAAATTAACTGTTTTTGTTGTTTAAAATTCAACTGTCTTTTAAAAAAATCGTCTCTTTCTCTTGAAGATTCAACTATGTGGTTACAAATTCAAATATTCTTTTTTAATCGTCACTTTTGCGAAAATGTTAAATTATTTGATTGTAAATGCAACTGTTTGGTTGCAAAAAAAAATTTTAATACTGATAATTTAACCATTTAATTTTTAGTTGAATATTTATATTTTTTGGTTGACAATCTTATTATTTTCTTGAAAATGCAATATATATTGGCTTACAATATTGGGAATATGATACCTACATTAATTTTATTTAAAAGAACCTATTCTCCTATTTTTTTTAACAAAAATCACCTTATTTCCTCCGCTTTTAAGGAAAAGACCGGAAATTTTTGTTCACTGAGATTTTTAATTCAAAAGAATTAGTTTTTACTCGAAAGGGGAATTTTGAAAGATAATTCTGATTTGTAACAGAGAATTTTCCAAAATAATTAAAATGGTCAGTTAAGTTAGGCCATGAACATTTAAAAAAAAGTATGACTCCCAGACTGGGAAAATGAAAAATTGAACTGGAAAAAAATCGGGAAGTGACCGGGAACCTAAAATCGTCCGCCGGGCAAACACTGTGATGAATATTTATTACCGAATTTATTACAAGAATCTTTACTGAATTTTTTTTGATTTACAGTTCAATTAATGAAATTTATCCAATTTTTATTGAAAGAAAAAATGATTTGAACTCAATGTGCAATATTTATTATTGACTGATGAAGTATTTTCTGTTCTGTTTCAGGTAAGCTTCAGTTTCCGTTCATGTAATATTAGGACACTTTTCGGTAAGAAATGTTACTTATCTAAAATTGTAGTCTAATGGAACGTAAACTATTCTGATTTGGAACGGGGAATTTTTGAAAAAAAATATCATTATAATTTGGAAAAGGAAATTTTTTCGAAGGAATTATATGTGATTCTGAATTACATCACAGAATTTTGTAATAAATTGATATTCGGTTCCGGAGCAATTGGAATTCCCAAAAAATTATTACTCCAATTTGGGAAAGGAATTATAATTTTGACTTGCAACATTGAACTTTTCAAAAAATACAATTTTGATTTGAAACGGTAAATTTTTGAAAAGCATTAAAATTCTGAGTAAGGCCATGGAAATTTAAAAAAGAAACATAATTCCCAGATCAGGAAAATAAAAAATGGGCCAGTAGAAAAGCGGAAAATGAACAGGAATTTAAAATCATTCATATGGTAGACACTATATTAATATTTTCATCTGTAAAGCAATTCTATTAACATTTTTAATGTGCAGCATTGCAGCCTCAATTTTAAACGGTTCAAATGTCAGTGCTTTTACAATTAAATATTGATGCGGCAATACAATAAGTTAGCTAAGAATTTTACAAAAATGCAAGAATTTGTTATTTCTCGTTTCAATTTGAAGATTACCAACATAAAATTCACCTGAAAACTCCTGGAATTTAATTCCAAAAAATTTTCATTAATTGTGGTTAAAATTGAAATTTTGATGAAAGATTTTAGTAATTAGTTGAAAATTCTTTCGGTCGATTAATGAAACTTCAACTAATGTGGTTCAAATTTTGTCTAAAAATGGAAGTGACACCTCTTTCCTTAGTTTGAACTCATGATGGAATTTGAACTAGAAAAATCTGATAATGACCTAAAATCTGAAGTCATTCCTTGAATCGTCACCCCAATTAATATTACCAACTTCATATGATTAAAATTTTAATACATCAAACCTAAAATCATTCAAAATCCAATGTTAGCTCTTTTAAAGTCTTGAAATTTGGATGTTACTGAAATAATAGTTAAATTTTGATGCTACTATTTAAACATTTTTTATATTGGAAAAACATTAAAACCGAAATTTGTATACAATTTAAACTTGTTTAGGATAGAATACCAAACCCTTTGTTAACGTTTTTTGTTCCAGCTTTTGAGTCGCAAAATTAAAGCTAAAAACAATAATTTAAAAATATAAAAAATACCTGGACAGTTAAATTACGAAGGCAGAACCACTGCACTACTATAATAAAATAAAAATAATCTCCTTTCATGATTCACTTGAACTTTGATATTCTAGTTACGGTCATACCGTTTCGTGAAATGAAGGTGCACGTGATGAGACTTTTTGAGAATATACGAAAAAGATTTACAGATTTCTCTTAAATAATGTCGAGTCACTCGCCGAAAGTTGAATTGTAGAATATGATTCGGTATTTTCTTCTGTCGACCAGTTTCTATTTACAGATTAAGTATGTTCTTCCACAATTTTTTTTTGCTCTTTTTAATATATAACATGTTTTTTGTAACTTATATATTTTAAAAAGTTTTCTTAATAATGTATAAAAATAAGTTTGGGTTGGTAAATATTCTTTGATTTTTACGTTCGTAAAACAACAGTGGCATTAATAAAGGAAAACCCTTTTTGTTTCGATCGACTTCATCCAGACGATTTTATTAATTTTTTATTCGTTACACTGAACAAAAATTTGCATTGAATCAAGTAGGCTAATTTACTTGGATAATTTTACTTGAAAGAAGTAAGTATTTTCTTTTTACAAGGGACCGATTTTCTTCAATCAAGAAAATAATAGAATCAGGACAACTATTTGAATTAAGAATATATTTACTCTAAGCAAAAAACTATTGAGTTAATCTGTTTCATTATACTTATTTGCGTGAAGTTTAATAAACTATTGAATTAAAAATATTATATTCTCATGATAAGTAACTAAAACTCTAACAAAATTCTTAATCCAAGTAAATTCATATACTTATTTTGACTACTATTTTAATTGACACAATGTTCATGTTCTTGAGACGAGAAAATGAATGTATTCAGCGAAGAAATAATTTCTCTCAGAATAATGCTTGAGTATTTTCCTTCAAAGAATTATTGATTTGAAACGAATGTCAGATTTACTTTGAAGATACATATGTTATCAAAATAGAATCACATCAGTCTTTTCAATATAAAAACTGTAGACTTGATACATTAGACATCGCACAAATATTATGAAAATTAATATATTTGTCTAAATTAATTCACTTCTTACTGCAAAAGTATCTTATTAAGTTGACATGGTATGAAGTTGGTTCTCTTCGCCGCTAACAATTATTTTGAAATTCAATAACATTTATAAAATTCAAAACATTGGTGCACATAATCAATTTTATTTATGCAAATGTAGATAGGAATTTGCAACTTTGATAAACTACCAACTTTACGCTGACACGCAAATCAAATCACTCATAAAACTTTTTAAAAAATTATAAGTTAATTGCGTTGGTAAGTTTTTGTGGGAAAGAATTTAAAATTTTCAAATAGATTCAAAAAAAGTGTTTTTAATTTTTAATTAATTATGCAAGACTCAAAAGTAATTGCATTCCTAAAATTATTAAAAGGTTATAAATGTACTGCGTCTATAATTTTGTTCGCTGATTATTTGTATGTATTAATTTACTTAAAATTAAATCATTTCGAATTTTTTTAACCGTGAAACATTTTTGTAAATAATAGAAAATAAATATATGACAACATAAAACGAAGTTATAAACTTTAAAAAATGATTAAAAATACAATTATTGCATTTTCTTGATAATTTAAAAAAATGTTATGCGTGAATAAAGCAAAATATTTAAGGAAAAAGAATTCAATAATATTTTTATAAAGTTTATTAAGAATGCATTTCATTTCATGAAAGAATAATTAAAAAATTCACAATTAAATTTTTTTCAAATAAAATAATTGAGAATGCAAGCAGGAAGCAAATAAATATTTTTTATCCGACCACTGTGAGACCCTATCACTTTTAACCTGCAAGTTCTTGCACCAAACGTTTCTTTACAGAATTATTTTTTCTTCTGATTTCAAAGTGATCAATTCTTTTTTACATATTTTAAATTATTTTTGTTTGGAATTGTCTTTTTAAATTAAAAACTGAATTAAAAAGTACTATAAAAGAATTTGTTTGTCACTGAGGTTATTAAAGCGTTTTTCAACTCAAAAGTTATTAATTTTTTATAAGCTTTAGATCGTTTTTAAGCGGATTACATTTTTAAAGAAAAAAGTATTGAGCCCTCTGTAAAATAAGTGAAGTTCAATTATTTTTATCATATTTTAAATTGTTGTTTTAGGAAAGCAATTCCATATTCAAATCTTAGTAAACAATGTATGATCAAAGAATTCGATAAATTAAAAACTTTGTGGTTTATGAAAATTTTCATATAGCAGAACATTATTTTTTGTCATTGATGTTATCAAAGAATTTTTGTACATGCAACTTTTCTGTATTTTTTATTACCTTTGGGTCGTTTTTAAGTATTTTAAATATTTGGAAACAACAAGTGTTAAGTCCCTTGTTAAATAAATGAAACTTACTTCGCTTTTTCACATATTTTATACTATTATTTAAGAAATTTTATTTTTCATTAAAAATTGAGTAAGAGAGTATTATATACAATAAAAGAGTTGGATAAATTGAAAACTACGCATTTTATGAAGAATTTTTGTTTGTTGTTTATTACTTTTAGATATTTTATAACATTTTTAAATATATTAAGAAAACAAAAGTATAGAGCCTTTTTTGAAATAAGTAAAATTCAATTCTAAAATTTTTATAAATAAAAAATGGCACATTAAAGTCTCTCGAAAATTTTCAAGTATCATCAGAAAGATGTTTTCTTAAAAGAAACATTGAGTCCCACAACGTTTAGTTTGAAGATGGTTGATGCTCACCAAACGACTTCGTACGACACTGCCTTGAAATTCTTGCTCAAGATTTTGTCACCGAGATCCAAGTGCTTCGATAGCGAAGTCGGTAGAGCGCGCGGTTAGGACACTAGTTTAGATAATTTAGGTAGGGTTCAGTGGTAGGTAACAGTGTGCGTGAATTACGTGTTTTAATATTTAAAAAAATGAAAATTATATAAGAATAATTTTGAAAATAATTTTTTTTTCGTTGAGAAATAGTTGTTCAGTTGCGGCTAATTCTATTGATCCGATACTTCATATTCTTAGATTAAGAAAATATATTCTTGAAGTGTATCAGAAATGATTTCTTGGAAGTGAACTATGTTCTGCATTTGAATACATCTCTATATGAAGTAACACAATAAAGTTTTAGAATAATAAAATGCGATATTCTATCTAAGAATACATTTTCTCAGATTAAGAAAATGTACGCTTGTTCCAAACATACGGTAGCAAGTATTTATTCATTTGGAACAAACTCATATTCTATCGTCTCCATTCGTGTCTGCGATTGACTTGAATCAAGTAACATTTACTTGATTTAAGAATAATTTTTTTTCAGTGTATATCACTTAATTTTCGGTAGGTTAATAATGCATTTTTCAATCCTTTATATGTTTATTATGAAATAAAAATTGGGAAACGTGAAACTTTATTTTAATTTATTATTCCTATTTATAAATATCTCTGTTTCTATGGAACCCAAATATTAAATTAGCATTGAGTAAAGACGAGTTGTTTAAGCTTTTAGAGAATGACTCCATTTACCTTGATATTGAACTGAGCCTTCTTTCTATCGTTCTGATCATTATCATGGGTGAAAAGTGAGAGTCGATGTGTGTATGTATGTACCGTTTAATGTCGTTCGACTTTACGCAAAAGCGAAACTTTCATGCGATGCCCTATGCATTCTTCTTTTAAGAGTAGGGAAATTAGCACAGAATTTTTTTAACCCGTTAAAAGCAGCGAGCATGCATATTTTGATTATCTTCTTTGCATAAATTAGACTGCTAATTAATGAGGAAAATATATTTTCATAGAGGAAACTGCCCTACAGTAGATAGTTATTTGCAGTAGATAATCTTAATTAGAACAACTGGCAAAAAATGTTGATTATTTTTGTTAGTTTAACATTTCGACAAAGACACTATATTATCTGACGAAGTTTCATTGAAACGTTATAATGAATTAATTTGTTAAGTCTTTATTCTACATTCTAAATTATTCATAATATTTTATTTATATATTTTGTAGTTTTCAACAACAGATTATTGAAAATTGGCAAAAAATTCAACTGTCGAAATTAGCATCTCTGCGATGGTATCGCAGTTGTTTCAAGAAAGAGGTTGTGCTTTTTTGTCAATTTTTATTTATAAAGTTCTTAAATTCAAATTTTTAGGGTATCATTATCTGAAAAATAGTGTAAATTTGTAGTTATCAAAAAGCCCAGAAATTTTAGTTGCTTTAGCGAGTCACTAGGAAAAGATATCATTTTTATGATTAAATTGTTATGACCAAGAACTGAATATTCTATAATGTCCAGGGACAATACCTGAAATCAAAATTATACTCTGGACAAGGTCTCATAGAAATGTTTAATAGAGCTCATTGACTGAATTTCTCATTCTTTTTTAAGGAATAAACAGTTTAATATTCAATCCTTTTGAATTTTTTTCTATCTACTGCAGGGTGGTTTCCCCTACATATATCAAGATTATACAAACAAAAAATCTTCGAAACAACCTTGTTTCCAATAATAATAATAATAATAATAATAATAATAATAATACTCATTCAAATTTAAACGTACTTTTTTGTTTGTCGGATGTTTATAGGTACTGTCTCTTTTTTATTTATTTTATTCCCTGACTGATCACTGTACTTCACTTGGTCCGCACTTTTTCTTTCTTAACACCATTTTTCTTCAACATCTTTGGTGGAAGATTTCAATAATAATATAATGATAACGATCTTATATCTTATAAGTGATGGGTAATGTTTAATATTCACGTCCCACATGAAAAAGCCTAGCATTTTGTAAAGGAATGATTGAACGTTTCCGACTTTATAAATTTCAAACAAGTGTTGCAAATATTAAAATGGTAGAATTGTGAAAGATTTTTCTTCAGAAAGCGAAAAATTAAAATCCGAAGCTCTTATGAAATAAAGAATAGATGAATTTTAAATGTTTAAAATTAATTTTTGTACTTGAAACTTTTTTTAAAACAAGCTGGTAAACCATTGATGTCAAAATTGAGACAATCACCATAAATGAAATTTCAAAACTATTCCTAATACAGTAATTTAGATTGCTCCCGCAAAGAAACGGTTATTGTAAAACATCAATTTCACATATCTTCAGAAAGTCAATTTCCTACATTCTTTTTCAAGGAAATTTTTTTAAATTCATGATACCCACACATCGAATCGGGTTTCATAAGTTAGACACAAAATTCTGTAAGACGATCTACTTTTTTTCCTTGCAGCCTTTGTGACTTATTTTTGCAGAAATTAAAGAAGTTGGAAAATATTTCTAAACCGAAAGTGAAGAAATAATGGTTTGCAACCAATTACAAGATAATAGTGAAATTTTGTTGAAATAGTAGCATCGCTAAAAAAGAAGTGCCAAATAGTTTCAATTAGCTCTTGAAACCAACATATGAGCACTTATTGAGAGAATGTAGAAATGTGATCATCTTTATAATATATCAAAATTATTTTCAATTTTAATAGCGGAAATGACCAAGAAGTATTTTTTTAGTGGCTGCACTGAAATTTCGACAAAACTTGAGCTGCAATCAAAACTTTTCTCCAGATAATAATTTATAATTCTACTTTTGTAAAATAAAAGATTAATAAAATATAGTAAACTGGAATTAGTTTACGCGCACAATCAATCTTGCTAATTTCTAATAATCGTAAAACGAATTCAGTTCTTGATTCAAAATTTGTGCATTATTTGAGAGAATGTAGAAATGTAGTCATTATTATATTATAACATTGACGGCTAGATCCGAAATTTAATCGGCTAGTCATCCTTAGTTAACCCTTTCCGGCATACATTTTTCAGGGAAACGAGTTTTCATGAAAATTAGTATATATGGGTTTTTGGAGTCGCTGATTACGAATCTGAACTCAGATTTTGAAAATTTAAAATGGCGGGTCCAATATGGTGGCTAACGTTTGGCATATTTTTTTATTTTTTCTGAAAATTGGTATACGGGGGTTTTTTTGAGTCGCTAATCACGAATCCGAACTCAGATTTTGAAAACTCAAAATGGCGGATCCAATATGGCGGGAAAAATTTGGATTTTTTTTTTAAATTGGTGTTCAGGGGTTTTTGGTATCTCTGATCACGGATATGAACTTAGATTTTAAACATTCAAAATGGCGGGCCAAAATTCAAAATATTTCTAAATTGTTTTTTGAAAGTTGGCACAGGCAGGGGTCGCTGATCTTGAATCTATATTCAAAATGACAAATATTTAGAATATTGAGGTTTGAAAAAACATACACCTACTCACCTAAAACATGGATAAGTACCAATTTTCTGAATTTTCAAATTCTAAATTCAGATTCATGATCAGTGACTCCAAAAATCCTTGTACACTATTTTTGTTAAAAATGCAGAAGACTTTATTATTTTTACCGCCATATTAGATCCGTCATTTTGGATTTTCAAAGTCTGATTTCAGATTCGTGATCCGCGACCCCGGAAACCTCTGTATACCAATTTTCAGAAAAAAACCCAAAAATATTAAAAGTTTCGGGCGCCATCTTGGATTCACCATGTTAAATTTCCAAAATCTGAGTTCATATTCGTGATCACTGACCCCAAAAACCCCTGTATACAAATTTTCAGATAAAATGCAAAAATATTTCCAATTTCGGCAGCCATATTGGGTCCGCCATTTTGAATTTTCAAAATCTAATTCCAGATTCGTATTCAGCGATCCCAAAAACCCATAAGTACCCATTTTCATAAGGTTATAATGGACAGTTTTTTCAATAATGAATTTTTTCAACAAAAAAGGTTTTTTTCATCTTTGTTTATAAGTATTAACAAATTATTTTAAAAATTTAGACCCTTTGCACAAAAATTTCAATTTTCTATCATCCTGCGAGCATGAAATTTAAAAAATCCAATAAAAACTACTCTGAAATCGCAAAAAATGATATGAAAAAAGGTGGAAATACGGTATTCCCACCATGCCGCAAAGGGTTAAAAGATCAACTACTTCATTAACAAAAATTTTTCGTTGAAGATTTCTTCTCATTGGTTGACAATTTAACTATATTTTCAAAATGTGTTTCTAATTTGGTCGAAAATTAACTTTTTGATCTGAAAATCTGACATTTTCGGTTGAAAATCGATATTTTATACTAAAAATTGATATTTTAAATTGGAATTATAAATTTATAATTAAGAATGGATTCAGTGTCGTTGAAAGTCGATGTATTTTTTAGAAAATTCATCTTTTCAAATTAAGAACTTTTTTGGTTGAAATGTTAATTATGACATGTTTCGCTCAGATTAAATGTTTACTTAGTTTAAAGTTTATTTAATTTTTAAAGAATTCATTTTTTTGTTAAAAGATTCATCATTTTAGTTTAGAATTCAACTATTAGGCCGCAAATTAACTTGTTTGTTGTAAATTCAATTTTCTTGCAGAAAATTTGTGTTTTTTGTTTGAAAACCTAAAAATTTGACAGGAAATGCAACTATTTGTTTGAAAATAAACTTTTTTTTGAAATGTCAAACATTTTGTTATAAAATTAAACTGTTTATTTAAAAAGTTTAATACTTAATTGAAAATTCCGTTACTTTAGTAGAAAATTATTTTTTTTTTATTAAAAATTCATCATTTTGGTTGAGGATTAAATTATTTTATTAAAAATTCTCAATTTTCAGTTGAATTAAACTGGTTGGTAATTCATTTTTTAACTAAAAATTTGACGATTCCATTTTTGGTTGAAAATTGATCTTTTTAGTTGAAAATTTAACTGTTTCGAAGAAACTGTATTTTTGTTGATTGGAGATAATTTTCTTATTTGAGAATCTTCTATTGCGATTTATAAATTAATTATTCTCGGACTGTTAAAAATTAGTCTTTTTCGTAGAATTCAACTCATTAAAAACATATTTTTAGTTCAAAATTCAACAATTTAAAAAAATATATTTTTCTGAAAATTTAACTATTTTTTTGAATATTCGTCTATTTTAGTAGAAAATGAATCTTTTTGTTAAAAATTGGTTAGAAGATGAATCATGTTTTTTTGAAAATTCGTCTATTTTTTTTAAATAATATTTTTTTCTGAAAATCTAACAATTTTATTGAAAATTGGACTAATTTTTCTTAAATAGGTTGGTCTTTCTTTACATTGGCTTTTGGGTCCAGTATTAAGAAACTTTGTTTTTTAATCAGACGTTTCGTCTCATGTTGGAATCCTCTTTAGGAATTTATTTCTAAATAAACCAAAATTGACATTTTAAGTAATATGTTTTGGATAAAATGTCAGTGATGAAAAAATAATTTTACTTATATAAATCAGTATTCGAACTATTCGGGATCTTTTTTTGCTTTACATATTTCTTTAATTAATTATTTGATGTTTTATTGTGAAATATTTGCATTTGTTTACAAATAATTAGATTTTACTGTATATTTTTAATTTTATAATATTAGAAAACTTATTTTATTTCTAACAAAAAAAATTATACAGCAAAAATATACACAATTAGAATTTAATTGTTCAATATAACCCCATCATGAATTTAAAAAAAAATTCATTTCTTGTTGTTGTGTACAATTTAACTATTTTGTTGCGAATTCATCTATTTAGGTCGAAAATTAATCTTGCATGTTGAAAATTCATCATTTTGGTTGAGGCTTCAACTATTTTGTTAAAAATTCATTTCTTTTTCGTTGAATTTAAATGGTTGGAAATTCATGTATTTTGTAGAAAATTCGTCTTTTTGGGTAGAATATAAATTTTTTTATTTTGAAATGCAGCTGCGTTTGGTTCAAACTTGGTCTAATTTAGTTGAGGATTTTTTGTTTAAAAATGAACTATTTTGTTGAAATATTGTCTGTTTGGGTAGAAAATTAACTTTTTTTGTTGAAAATTCATCATTTTAGTCGAGGATTTAACTATTTAGTTAAAAATTATCTTTTTAACTTTGAATTCAGCTGATTGAAAACCTATATTTTTAGTTGACAATCCAACTATTTGATTGAAAGTTCATGTATTTTGTTAAAAATACAACTTTTTTGTTAGAGTTTTTTTGTTGATATAATTTTATTGTTTTCTTGAAAATTCGTCTTTTCGGATCGAAAATTCATCTCTCTTTTCTGATAACTAATTTTGTTTTCGAAATCTAAGTTTGTATGGTTAAAAACTCATCTGTTTTGTTGAAAATATAACTGTTTGGTTAGTGATCTTTCTTTGGCTGAGAATTCCACCGTTTTGTTGAAAAGTCATCTATCTTGCCTTAAAAATGACTTTTTTATCAAAAATATTCAATTTTTCGGCTTGAAAATTCGACTGTCTTCTAAAAGTTTGTCTTTTTGGCTTAAAATTTCAACTACTTTTCCGAAAATGCATCTACAGCAAACTCGGCTTTTGAAAGAAAAAAAAAAAGTTCTCTGAGAGAATGTAGAAATGTGTTGAGCGTTATGTAATGAAGTGGACGATTAGATTCGAAATGAAATGAAATCGGCTACAGGCTACCGCTGTATACATGTGTAGTGATCGGAAAAGAAGAGAAAGAGTGGGAAAGTAAAGTGGTCCAATAGGTTGAATTTTGTTTAGCTCAGGAAGTCTGATGTGACCTTGGAACTGTATCATGATTCGAACAGAATAGATATAGACTATAGATTTATAGAGTATAGACTATAGACTATAGAGACAGCAAAATTATTCTCAATATTTGACTAGTCGACTAGTGACTAGGATTGCAAGTAAGTTAGTAAGTAAGTGAGCCCTGCGGCGCTCAGTCAAGGTCTCCGCATCGCATCGACTTACGTTTTACCGTGACACATATTGGGCCAGCCTCTTGGGCCTGAACTTGAAGTTCCTCCAAGAGAGAGAGAGAGAGAGAGAGACTCCAAGAGGATAAAAGAGCCGATGACAATGAGCGACCATGAAAATCCTTACTTGCTCGCTTGCTTGCTACTTTTACTCTCTGTCTGTTCGCAAAGATTTAAATTAAGATAGAAACGCCTTTCGAAAATAACAAAATAAAATAAAAAAACCCAAAAACTTGGCCACACAAAACATCAATTGTGGTTAAAAAATATTATTCAAATTCAAACAACTAGAAGCTAGACACAACGAATAGTGAATTTTTTATTTCGATGGGAAATACATTTTTTAGAGGAATGATATACTTCGTGGTGTGGTCGATCGGGTACAGTTCCCCCGCTTTTTTTCCCACAAAAATGAAAAAAAATTTAAACTGAACTCGGAGATGCTATAAAATATAATAACGGACGTCCCCTGACTATTTTTTGAGGATAATAAGAAAAACAATTTTATTGTGGTAAATAAAAATTGTATGCATGTGCACTATTTTGAGGTTACGTTCGTTCTTCAGCTCTCTGTCATTCCGATAATGTAGGTCTCTGTCGTACCGATGCTTTCGATAGCATTCAAGAATAATTGCACAGGACCACAAAATAGTTTTGGGAGTCTACTCGGATTCTAATAGGTATAATTTATGTTTTTGGGGTCGCTGAACACGAATCAATTCGCAGAATTGAGCCAGCACGTTAGGATTTGCAGTACAATTCAAAAAATGGTAAAAAGCCTGGAATTTCTGCATAAATTTTGTCCCTAAACCTACTAACCCCAAATTAACAAGCCTTAAACCCACAAACTAATAAGCCCCAAACCCACAAACCCCAAACCAACAAGCTCCAAACCCATAAACTCCAAATACACAAGCTTAAATCCACAAACCTACAAACCCCAAACCCACAAATCCCGAACCCACAAGCCCCGAACCCCAAACCCGAAACTTACAAACCCCAAACCCACAAGCTCCATATCCACAAACGTACAGACGGCAAACCCACAAACGCTCTCGTGAGAGGCGAGGGAACTTTGAATTGTGTCATAACAACTTGACGAAAGTGGAAGATTTAGTCAAACTTCAAAACTTCATATACCATGACATTAACTGAGCTCAACTCTCCAAATTTTATTCGCCAACAAACTCACAAACCCCAAAGTTCAGAACCTAATTCCACAAACCTCAAACACATAAACCTCAATTTCACAAACCCAAATACCGCACATCTTATAATACAAATTGAGAAATTGGTATAATTTGGGGTTGGTGGATTTGGGATTTGTTAGTTTAGGGTTTGTTGGTTTGGATTTTGTACGTTTGTGGATATGGAGATTGTGGGTTTGGGGTTTTAGGGTTTGTGGGTTTGGGGTTTGCGGACATGAAGCTTGGGTATTTGGAGCTTGTGGGTTTAAAGCTTGTTGATTGGGGTTTGTGGGTTTGTCGAATGAAGCTTGTTGGTTTGAAGCTGGCTGGTTCGGGGTTCGGGGTTTGGGGTTTGTGGAATAGCGTTTTTTTAGTTTATGGGTTTGAGACTGGATAATTTGGGTTTTGTAAGTTTGAGGACGAAATTTATGCAGAAATTCCAGGTTTTTAACCATTTTAAAAATTTTACTGCAATTCCTGACGTGCTGGCTCAATTCTCCGAATGGATTCTTCTTCAACAACCCCAAAAACATAAAGAATACCCATTAGAATCCTAGTAGACTCCCAAAACCATTTTGTGGACCTGTATATGGGAGAGAATTGTAACATTCATAACCTCGAAATACACGCATCAAATTTAGCAAAATTAGAATGTTTTGAAGATAAAATCTTTATTATTGTAAGAAAAAATCCGAGGGAATCGAACACTGATAAAATCGACATTAATTCCTAAGCGCCACGCAAATTAATCAAATTTAGGACAATAAAAATTTTTTGAATTAACCTACAAAAAAAGTGCGGGGATGCCCGTTAGCATGTTTGCTATGATGTCCCAAATTTTCAAGAAAAAATATTTATTATTCTATGAATAACCTCGGGGAAACCTAAAACTGGTAAAATGAATTTATATCTACAAAATTATTGTATTCAAAACTGCACTAGTGACAGCTTCTTTTTTTAAGCACGTTACTAATTTTGGGATATTTTTAGCGCATCCCCTCTCCGTCGTTAACGACCGTAGCCCCTCCCCCTCCCACTCGAAAAGTACCCTAGTCCAAAATTCCCTCAAAACAGTGGAATAGGGTGATTTTTCACTAAAATAGGCCCATTAATTTTTTCACGTGAAACATATTTAATTCAATATAAAAAAAACTTTAAATGTCTATCAAGTCACAATATACGTTGAGTTTTTAACAAAATATTCAAAGTACTATTTAAAGATGATTTTGTTCGATGGAATTTAAATATTCAACAACAAAATTTCGTTCAATAAATATGAGTTTTGTACCTGAAAAGATGAATGTTCAATCTACCAAAGATGCATTTTCAATAAAATGGTCGGATTTTCAAACGAAAAATATTAAAATTGAACCAAAAATAGTTGAACTTTCCACCTGAAAAGTTAAATTTTCAAACAAAGAGTTTATTTTCAAAACAAATATGACTTAACTCAGTCATCACAGAGTGTCACCTATTCATCTTTTGTCACCTTTTGTCACATATTTTAGGAATTTGTCACCTTTTTCTCCTATTTTGGGGTTTCTCATCTTTTGTCACCTTTTTTTAGTTGAAAAAATACAATTTTATTCAAAATTACAACTTGCACACCAAATACAGTTTTATTACACTTTCCTAATCGACGAATCTTGAACCAAATGATCGAATTTTCAAAGAAAAAAGATTAAACTTCAACCAAAGAAGATGACTTTTAAACCAAACAGTTAAATTTGCACCCAAATAGTAGAATTTTTAACCAAGAGATGAATTTTTAGCCAAACGTGATATTTTTTTTGCAAATAGTTGAATTTTCCATCCAAAAAGACGATTTTTAAAGTGAAAGAAAACTTTCAATCCAAAAAGTATCAATATTCGACAAAAAATATGACTTTTTAACAAAATAGTTGAATTCATATTAATTCTGAAAAAGAAATATAATACTTTTTTTGGTCTGTTTTTGATAAAAAGAACTAACTTTCAATCGAAATACATTTTTTGAACCAAGAGGTTAATTTTAAACAAAAAAACGTGACTTTTTAAGAACGTAGTTCAATTTTCAATAAAAAAAAACTTCCAAACAATTTGTAGAATTTTGAACTAAACACCAAAGATATAATAGTAGATTTTTCAATAAAAATTATTAAGTTTCAAATATAAAAGGTGAATTTTCAACTACTGAAAAAAAACTTTTTTATACCAAAAGATTCAACAAAAAAATATGAATTTTCTATAAAAGTATAAATTTTCGCCAAAAGACTCATAGTTTTAGTTGAAAATTCGTTTTTTTTTGTTAAAAAATTTAATTAAAAATTTGTTTTTTATCACCTATTTGTCACCTATTTTAGACAAAAATGTCACCTATTCACCTTTTTTGACGACAATAGGTACTGTGATTTCCAATTTGAAAATTAATTTTCAACGAAGGAAAGAGGAATTTTCAAACAGTTGAATTCAACCAAAAATACGAATTTGTAACCAAATAGTTGAATCCTCAATAATAAAATTGAGTTTTCAACAAACAAAAGATTAATTTTCTAACCAAAAAGGCGAATTTCGAATCTAAAATATAATCTTTAAACTTTCTGGCAAGAAAAATTAATTTTTAACTAGAGAAAAAAATATTGCTTAAAAAAGTTGAATTTTCAACCAAATAGGAGAATTACAAAAAAAAAATACCATTTTTCTACTTTTTATATAAAAAATTTTTTTCAACAAAATTATTGAATTTTGAATCCAGAAAGACGAATTACATACTTACAAAATAGGTTGATTTTGTATTAAAAATATAATTCTTTAACAAAAAAGTTAAAAATCTGGAATAACTTTATTTATTTTTCAAGAATCATTGTTTATTTTCTTTAAAGCTATATAAATATAATTTTTCTAGGTTTCTCGAAAAATTCATACAAATTTTTGAAGATTTCTGATATCTTAAAAAATTATCTAGAAAGTTTCTAAGATTTTATTTTAATTTTACAGGATCTTACGAAATTTTAATATAAATTTGTTCAATTTTAAAGATGCTTAGGACCTTTTGACGCTTGGAAAAAATAAAAAAAAATATTTTTAAAATTTTCAGACATCTTTCAAAATTTCAAAATATTTTCAATCCTTTCGAAAACTTATAAAATAATTTATAAGTATCTTTCAAACTGACTTGAATTATTCTTAAATTTTCCATAAAATCTTAAGAAATCTACATTTTGTTTAAATTTTCGTTTAAATTTTTGTTTAAATTTCTGATTTTCTTAAAACCTGTCAATATTCTTTCAAAACTGCTAAATTGTTTGTTTAAAATCTTCAAGAATCTACATTTGGTTTTAGATTTGTTGACATTTTTTCAAGTGTAAAATTATTTTTGTATCTTTTCAAAACTTCCAAATATTTCTCAAGCAAATTTGAATATTGTCTAAAATATTGCCATCTTGCAAAATCGAACATTTTTGTTTTAAACTCTTCTCTGTCCATTTATGAAATTTTAGGAAATCATTTGAAACATTTTGAAATCTTCCAAGATATTTGTTTAAATTAATGTTTTCAACAACAACAAATTAATTAAGGTTTTCTCTAGAACCTTAAGGAAAAAACTGTATTCTCTTTAAACCTTTTAAAATTCTTGTGAGCCTTCAAAATTTTATTTCCAAATATTTACAATTTTTTGAAATCTTTTCGAATTTTAAATTATTTTTTAATCTTTTCAAAACTTGGAAAACTCTTGAAATAATTCTAATTTTTTCTATTTTGTTTTTAAAACCTGCAGAAATTAATAGTCTTCCATATTCTTTTTAGACATATTTTGAAACCCTGAACGCCTGAAATTATAAATAATTAATTAAATTGTTCATTTTCAACTAATTAATTAAGAATAATTTCATTGTTTTCATCTCTTTAAAAGTTTAAGAAAGTTTACAAATTATGCATTGTGGTAGCAAAGTGTTAATTTATAATTTCATTATTTAAAAAAATGAATTTGTTTTATGTTTCAAAATATATGCCACTACATACACTATTTTTTATCGTTGAAGTAAGTTCGAGCTCTGTACTGACTGAGAAAATTTCTATATTTTCGCAAAGAAAGTTAATATTTTGGTTTGAAGAGCCAAGTTTGTTTTACGCTTATTAGAAATTACGGTTTCTTACTCAGAAGAATGGTGCGAACAACCATAAACTAAAGGTTAAGGCCTTTTCCTCGACTATAATAATAATTTATTACTACGTTTATGTTGAAGCATAATGCATCGATAAATGTACGAGTAGTTATGCTTTTCAAGAAATCGAATTAATTTAACTGTGTATATTTTACAATTGATGTCTTTTAGCCCATAAATAATATTAAGAAGATAACTAATATTATCTTTTTTTAATTTCAATTCAATATTTGACCTTAAATGTTTCAATTTTATTCACGTTTATTGATTTCTAGTTTACTGCAGTACAATTTATATTATAATTTCTAGAGGACTTTTATCAGTGCATTATCGCTTTCATTTCACCTGAATATGTATCACTCCCATTAAAGATATCTTGCACTTTCTAGTTTTGGATTATGTGAGATTTAAAATTTAAATCCCACTCCCTACATTGGAATTTATAAACGAAAAATCAATAAATAAATCAGTACTAAAGATTTTAAATGATAAGTCAGTTTAAAACAAAATTCAATTGATTAAAATAGAGAAATACATTCAGGCACAATTGATACTATTTGATACTTTTTCTGAGCCATGAAACTATTTTAGTACGATCACCAAAAAAATGGCAACAAAGATCCTAACAAAAAAACTGATTAACTTTCAAGCAAACATTTGTATTTTCAACACAGAAAATTATTTTTTTACTGTTTATTTTTTGTTCTGGCATTTTTTAACTAAATAGTTGAATTTTTAAAGTAAAAAAATTTTAAAGAAAAATGAACAAGCTAAATTTCCATTTAGAAGTTGAATTTTCAACCCGAGAATTTAAATTTTAAACAAAAACTTAAATGTCAACTAATCAGTTGAATTTTCAATAGAATAGTTAAATTTTCAAAAAATAAACTTTAATTTTAAGTTGAAAAAAATTAATTTTCAACAACAACAACAAAATTATTTTTTCAACTAATATTGTAAATGTTCAACCAAATAAATGAAACTTTAAGAATACAGTTCAAATTTTAAATAAGGACTTGAATTTTTACCTAAAAAATTGAATTTTTAACGAAAAATGTAATAGTTGATATTTCAACACAAACGATTTTAATTTAAAATTAAAAAAGTTGTATTTAGTTGTATTCAACAAAATTCATAAACTTGTAATCAAATTTTTGAATTTTAAACAGTTTAATTTTAAATCCAAGAATATGTATTTTTAACAACAAAATTAATTTAAAACAAAATAGTTCATTTTTCAGTTTATAAAATAAATTTTTAACAAAAAGGAAGAACTAAGTTCCAGCTAAGATTGTGAATATTCAACCAACAAAAAATAAATTTAAAAAAATAGTTTCACTTTCAACCAAGTAGTTGATATTTCAACAAGACACGATTTTAAATAAAAATAAATAACATATGGTTTTAAAAGCTGCATCTTTAACCAAAAGAATTTATATTTGACCATAAAAGACAAATTTTCAACAAAACACATACATTTTCATTGAAACAGTGAAACTTTCTAACAAATTGTTGAATTTTCGAGCTGAAATATGAATTTTCTATTAAACAGTTGAGTTTTCAACAAAAAAGTTAATTTTCTACCGAAAAGGATTAATTTTTGACCCGACAGTTTTATTTTTACCAAAAAAGAGGAAATTTTAAAGAAAGTAATAAATTTCCTAACAAAAAAGATAAAAATTCAACAAAATAGTTGAATTTTCATTTCAAACATAATTTGAAAGTCAAAAGAGAAAAAAATTAATTGAAATTGTTGAATTTTTAAGCCAACAAATAAATTTTCAACTCGGAATGACGACTTTTTAACAAATTTAAATTTAATTTTATACAAAACAATAAAATTTTTAACAAAAAAAAAGGTGAATTCCAAACAAAGAAGAACAACATTTTAAATAAACATTGAATTTCATTTTCAATACTTTTAAAATATTAGGTTATACAAAACAGGAAACTTTGCTTCAAAATTAAACTTATTTTTCCATGGCGCAATGTTTCTATTGCGAACTATAGACTTTCAATTTTGAGTATATGTAAGTTTAATTAATTTTATTTAAAATAAGTTCAATTAATTAAATAAAAAATAGCAAAAAAGAAGCTATTTATTTATATTTGTGTAAAAGTCCCACTCAATCTGCAGTATAGCAATAATTACTAATTGAAACAGTATATTTTTACTAATTGTCCATAACCGAATTACAGTTACAGTAATTAGTAGAATTAACCGAAAATCAATTATATTTTTTTTAATTGTGAGGCGGCATCCAACAGAGAGTTTTTTCCAATTGGCAGTGGTGAGATGTGTATCTGGATTATAGATACTTTCGTTGCAGACATCGAGACGGGAAACCGCGGAAAAGGCGCGAAAGTGGTGTAGACGTGTGGCCGGACGGTTACGCTTAAAAAAAGACTTGCACTTTCGTTAGAAAGTAGAGGATCGGCCGTCATCCGTGGCAGCAAAACGAGACTCCTGGCATTCATTAGGTTTTTATCACAGTTGGTCTGTTCGGCTATATATGGGCTTTTACTACTACTAATCAGGGCCAAAAGTCTTTCAAATTTAACCAAAAAGATTAATTTTCACCCAGCAAGATTAATTTTATATCCATAAAGACCAATTTTCTGCCAAATACACTATTTTTCAACCAAATTGTTGAATTTTCATCTAAAACAGAACAATTTTCAACCATAATTGGAATACACCAAACCCTCGGTTTAAGAACAGTGTCCTTCATCCTCAATCGAAGCAATCCAAACGCAAACAGTCAGAACTGTGTGAAGCATTTCTGTTGGATTTTTCTCCGCAGTAAAAAAATATTTTTTTAATTTTCTCCATTTTCGCGTAATTGAATTTATAATTTCAAGTGCAATTGACTCGAAATAAAAAAAAAGAAACTAACTAAAAGTAAAGAAGAATTTTTTATAAAATAGTTAATTCCTTAACAAAAAAAAGTTCAAGAAAATATTTAACCTAGTAAAGTTAAATTTTAGGCCAACATCAACAAAATATATAGTCAAATTTCCAGCGAAAAGGATGAATAAGAGGAATTTCCAAGACAAAACACTAATTATTTACAAGAAAGTTGAATTTTCAACCAAAAAATGTGCTTATCATAAAAAAAATCAATAATTTTCTACCAAACATTAAACATTTAAAACAAACAATTAAATGTATTAATAAGATTGTTAAATAAAAATAAAAATAGTTGCATAATAGCCAAAATAGTTGCATTTTCAATTTAAAAAAGAAAACAATATGTTTCTGCATTTTCTACCAGATAGATCATTTTTAACTAAAATAGTTATTTTCAACCAAACGATTCAATTTTTACAAAAACGCTGATTTTTAATCAAAGGCTTGTATTTAAAAAAAGAAGAAAATTCTTTGAAAAGAGATGAGTTTTCAAACCAAAAAGACTAATTTTCAACACAATAATTAAATTCTCTAATTTTTATTTAATAAAATTGATTTTGTTTGAAATTTTCTACGAAAATAGTTGAATTTTCAACCAAAAAGGATAAATTTTTTCAATCAAAATTGTAAAATTTGTAAATAAATAATTTACTATCCAAATAAATAATAAAATCTGTGATAAAAAAAGATGAATTCCCATAAAAGAATAATGTTTCACATAACAAAAAAATTCGATTTTAATTTTAAATGAAAAACAATTTATTTGAACAAAAGTTTTAACCAAATAGGTACCTTTTCAACCAAAGAAATTGATTGATTGATTGATTGATTATTGAGCTTTAGAGACATTTCTGCAAAACATTTGATTTTTCAACCTCAAATTAAAAATGTTCAACCACACAGTTAATTTTATATAAAATAGTCGAGTTTTTAAGTAAAAACGATTATTTTTCTATAAAGCAGTTGAAGTTTCAACCCAAAATTATGAATTTTCCACAAAAAAAGTTATTTTTTAAACAAATATTTGAATTAAAAAAAATAGTTGCATTTTCAACTAAAAAGTTGTTAAATATTTTACTCAAAAAGATCAATTTTGATTTAGAAATTTCATTTTCACAAAATAGTTAAATTTTCAACGAAAGAGATGAATTTTCAATGAAAAAATGTATTTTTAACAAAGTAAATCAACTTTCAACTAAGTAGTTCTATTTTGAACCAAAAAGTAGAAATTTTTTACGAAAAATGTAATAGTTGATATTTTGAGGGTGGCTAGGTTTCTATTTCAACTATTTTTTTATTTTAAGTATAATGTTTTACTTTTTCAGTTATGAAATCCTGTAGTTTTTAGTGATCGATTTCAAAATTTATAATTTAAAATGTACCCATTTTAATGCTTCATTTTTAACATTAATTTTTAATTCAAAAAATTTGTAAGTGCAGTTTTGAAAACAAGAAACGTTTTAAGTTGATCAAGTATAAATATAAAATAATCGATTATTTTTAAAGTAAACTGTAGTTCGAATAATAAAATTTATACAATAATTGACTTCACAAAGTAAGATGCATAATTAAAAGTTTTTAATTAATTTCCAATTTTATTCAAATATTGTTTCAGTATAAAATATTCCGTTTTAACCCACTTAACTTAAAAATTATAAATGCTTAAACAGCATCTAACAAAGAACAATTGTAAACTAAAAAAGTAATAGTTCTTCAGCTGAAAAAATCTATTTTCAACAAAAAAAAAAAAGAATTTTGAACAAAACGATTAATTTTTCAACCAAAGAGATGAAGATTAAACTAAAATTATTAATCTTTAACAAAAAAAATGTGTTTTTAACAAAAGCAGTTCAACTTTCAACCAAGTATTTGAATTTTCGATCAAGGAAGATTAATTTTCACCAAAACAGAATTATTTCATATCAGTTGTAATCAAAAAGATGAAATTTTTATCAAAATAAGTGATTTTTTACCAAAAAGACTAATTTTCAATCAATTTTCAGTTAATTTACAAAAAGACGATTTTTCGACCGAGAAAAATTTCTCAGTTAAGAACTCAAAATATTTGAAAGAATTAAATAGTTGTATTTTCTACATAACAACAAGAATTTTCAAGAAAAAGGTTTAATTTTCTACTAGTGAGATAAACTTTCAACTAAAATGTACAAAGTATTTGATAATTAATCGAAAACAGATTTCGATTTTAAATCCAAACTGGATTAAATTGATCACAAATACAAAAAAGAATTTTCACCAACGCAGATTAATTTTCATCCAAATAGTGGAATGTTCAACCTTAAAAAAAAATTCCTAACCAAGCAGTTGGATTTGAAACCAACCCGTATGGAAAAATTTGTGCAAAAAAGTGTAAAGTACTAAAACCATTTTTACAGGAATCTAAAATAAATTCAGTACATATTAGAACAAAAATTATACAAAATTACAACTTTTGTCTGATATTCGAACAAATTATGATTTAATTTCCTGCAAGAATTAAAGAAAAGGACGTAATGTCGTAAGGACGTAATGTCGTAATTTATTGTGTTTATTTGTAGTTTTTTCGTAAAAATGGTTTTAGTTTTTGTACTTTTTTCTACAAAAAATTTTCTTTCATAGCATTACGTTTGTTATATAGTGAATATCTAAGCAACATTTTCATGTAAAAATTACTGCTGACTTTGAAACATATTTAATCGTTCACAAAAAAAGCTACAAAGTTTTCTAAAAAACCTTTGGAAAGCTTGCGATAGAGCCCATAATAGAGATATTTTCGACTTGTTAAAGAAAAAATACTACCTGAAAATTTTTTAAACAAAAGTTCAAGAATTTCTCAAATTTCGGACCTTGATTTCAACTCAAGGTCTGCACCGAGTTTCAGTCGGCTTCATGTCACAGCAAGGCTGGTCGGCAGGAAGCTGACTGAATCTTGACGCAGATACGCTTCGATATTTTTAGTCAAATCTTGGAAACCCATGACGAGTTTTTAATTTTTATCGGCTTGAATTAACAATAAGACTTTAAAGACTGTGTGTTATAAATTTCAGATTTTTCAGTTTTTTTTTTGTTACATTTTTTCAGTGTTTCTACAAGTTTTAACAAAAACTTACAGTTGTAGAAATGTACCTTCTTGTGATTTTTTTTCTATTCTTACGAAAAGAATAGTTAAATTTTCAGCCAGAAAAATTTATTTCTACCCAAGAACAGCAACGAGTTTTTAACAAAATAGTTTAATTTTCGACAAAAGATGTGGAAACTGTTAAAATCTACCAAAAAATATTAATTTACAACAAAAGAGTTGAATTCCAACCTAAAAAATGGAAATTTCTACCAAAATATTAATTATGAACCAAGAAAAGAAATTAATTTTCAACAAAATAGTTCAATTTTAACCACAGAGATGAATTCCGAACTAAACTAATAAATCTGCAACCAAAAATAATGTATTAAAAAAAAAAAGTAGTTCAACTTTCAACCGCGTTTCATTCAACCAAAAAAGAGCGAGTTTTGAATCAAATAGTTAAATCCTTAACCATAATATATACATTTTACAACCAACAAGTTGCATTTATTAATTTTCAGGTTAAAATGTCAACTGTTTGGTAGATAATTTGTTTTTTGGCTTGTTGATTCAAAATTTTCTTTGAAGTTTTTTTTTACTGAAAATTCCGTATTTTTTAAAAATTCTTCATCTCAGATTGAAAATTCATCTGTTGGTAAAAAATTATACACCTTTGGATTAAAAAAAGTGTTAAACTTCATCTTTTGGTGAATCTTCTTGGCGAAAATTCAACAATTTTTTGTTAAAAATGCGACTTCTTAAATATTAATATTTTCTGACTAAGTATTCAACAGTTTTTTTAATATTTGTCTTTTTTTAATTTAACTGATAAGATTTTAAATACAAAAAATTGATATTTTTAGATGAAAATTCAAGTATTTTGTTAAAATTTCGTTTTTTTTTGTTAGAAAATTATTCTTATTGATTAAAAATTCATCGTTTTAGTTAAAGATTCAAGTATTCGTTTAAATATTCATCTATTTTGTTGAAAATGCAATATTTTTGGTTTAAATTACATTTTAGGTCGAGAAATTGAAGCTTTTTTTGATAATATTTTGCAATAATTTATAAGCACAAGTCTGTACATTTTGAGAATTTTCAAGTTTTTAACTTGAAATTAATTCAAGGCTAATTAATTGTTCTTGGAATACTTACAAGTATTTATAGCCGTAAATTAAATAAAAGACATGCACATTTCTTCTTGGAAATACAAATTGTACCTGGTCGCTTGTCAATTTTCAATTGCATCAGATCAGAATCATCTCCAACCGGATGTTATACCGTTGATAAAGAATTCTCTGTATGATTGATATATTCATATTAAATTTCAGCTAAATTAAAAAAAAAAAAATAATATTAGAAAAATTTAATTTCGATGTCAAACTCTCAAGGAAAGAAAATCTCTTAGCCAAATGAAGTTCCCAAACAATCAATCTAAAAAGCGTGTCACACCTCTATACAATTTCTTGACAATGCAAAACGTGCGCTCTGAACTTTTTTATCCGCGAGAAACGTCTCATGTGACCTGAACTCACATTACAAATTTAGCATGTATGTTTAAAAAAAGTTTGATTAAAGTAAAATTTATTTTTCATTAACTACAAAAACCAAAATAAAAAAAACAGAAAAGAAATTTTTTTCTTTCTTCTTAAAGTCGCAATCAAAAAACATTTTTTTAAATCTATCAAAGCTTTCGTATACCTTTAAAACCCCTTTTGAGGCAATACAAAATAATTCTTTAATCTAATAGTTCCATTTTCAACAGAAAAGAGGAATTTTTAACAAAATATAGGATACAATTTAATAAATAAACTTTCAACCAAATTGCTAAATTTTCGAGCTGAAAATACGAATTTTATTTAAAAAATGGAATTTTCATTCCGAGGATATAAATTTAGAAAAAAGTTAATTTTAAACAAAAAATTTTAATTTTCTGTTTGAAAAATTAATTTTCCACGGTGAAAGAAAAACGCAGTTTCACCTTAAATTGTGAATATTTTGCCCAAAAAATGTAATAGTTGATATTTTACTAAAAGACGATTTTAATTAAAAAATGAAAAAGATTTGGATTTTGTAGCTAAATTTTTAACCAAAAAAAATTATGTCTCACCAAAGAAGAAGG
>NC_046665.1:110118486-110133529 GCF_010883055.1 Belonocnema kinseyi | reverse complement strand
TTTAAATTTTCTACCAAATTATTTTATTTTCGAGTCAAAAATACGAATTTTCTACTAAACAGTTGACTTTTTAACAACAAAGTTAATTTTCAGGCGGATCAGAATTACTTTTCACCAGACAGTGTAATTTTAACCAAAAAAGATTAATCTTCTTTAGAAAGAGATACATTTGTAAGTCAAAAAGATTTGATTGTTATGAAAATAGTTGTATTCGCATTTTAAGAAAAATTTGTTGGTCCAGAAAGAAAAAAAATTCAATGAATTTGATGAATTTGCAATCCCAAAAGACGAATTCTCTACAAAATGGTTGAATTTTCAGCCCGAGGATATAAATATTCAACAAAAAAGATAATTCTTAACTACTCAGTTCAACTTTTAACAAAATAGTTAAATTTTCAATTCAAAAAATGAATTTTGAACGAAAAACTGTTGTATTTATCGTGCAAAAGAAATTTTTAAAAAACCACTTGGTTAATTTTCAACCAAATTATTGCATTTTTTACCAAAGAATTAATATTTTACCAAAAGAGACCAATTTTTAACAAAAAATTTATTTTTAAGAAAGTGCAAATGCTACAGAAAGAGATGAATTTTTAAAACAAAAGAATGAATGTTAAACTAAATAGTTGAATTTGCATTGATTTTAGATTGTTAGTTAAGAGAGGAAAAAAATTTTATCAAATTATGGAATTTTCAAACCAAAAAGACGAACTTTGAACTAAGAATTATGACTTTTTTTTACAAAATTATTCAATGTTTAACAAAAATGATTTAAGTTTTAACCAAAAATTTAATATTATACTTTTCGATCAAAAAGAACGAACTTTAAGCGAAAAATAGTTCGATTTTTAAATTGGGTTCTACAATAATTGAGTTCGGATTTAAGTGGAAAAACTAGAAAAAAGGGGTGAACAGGGAAGACTGTGAAGACTGCGGTAAGTAAATAGAAAATTTTATAATTTATAGACTAAAGAATATCATTTTAAATACATTTTTTTAATTTTCAGACTATACACTTTTAAATTCGGACTGCGTATAAGTTTAATACTTAAAAAAATATATGAAAATATTTTGACACTATATTATAAAATTTGTGTAAAAGTCACACCTAACTACAAGAAGCAAAATAAGAAAGAGGAAAGAAAAAGTTTGTCTTTTTTCTTGAAACACGCTCAAAAGACATTTAAAAAAATCTACCAGCACTTCTGGGTTCATTCAAAACTCCTTTTAAAAGCAATAAAAACCAATAAAAATGGAATTTTTATATCTCTGTTGTTATTTTATAGGTTTTCCCATAAATATAAATTTTTTTGAAAGTGGAGTAGAACGCGGAAGTTATTTAGTTGCTAATTTAATTTAGGATTTAATATGTCTTTTCACAATAAAAAAAGAAAAGGATATGAAAAGAGCTGGCGACAAATTAGTAGTTGTAAAGTATAAATGTGGTGTAAATCACGAGGCGTTGCTTTGTGGGGAAACGTTCATTATACCTATAATCTAATGGATAAAGACGTGCCGGCAACCGTGCTATCGGTAATGGTTGCTATTTTTAAAAACCATTCAAATTTATTTATTCCATAAATATTTAACAAATTTTTTTCTAAATACAAAAATTATTAATATAAGTTAAATATAATGAAAGGTATTCATATAGATTGAATTATGGCCATTTAGAGAGATTGTTCAAAAATTTTAGCCGTGAGTGAACAATATAAATCATTTCCCAGGCTTCGATTTCCAGTCACTATTAACGATTAACTTATCGATTTTTACCTAAATAATAAAGCGATGTCCACGTAGGGATAATCGATTATTTTCTGGATGCAATTAATTTAATCGAATTACTTTCTTGAATTCATGAATGGACTTGATGTACAATATATGTAAATGATTTTGCACAGGTGCCGTATATTAATTTTATTCATGCACTTCGAAGGATTTTAAGTTGGTTTTTAAAGATATCAACGGATTTAAAGTATTTCTAAAATTTTAACGAGATTTAAAGGAGTTTTAAAGGATATGAACTGATTTCAGGAATTTCAAAGGACGTTAAATTGGTTTCAAACATATTAAAGCATTTCTAGGGATGTAAACATTTTTGACAACATTTCAAAGGATTTAAAAATTGTTGTGACATTTGATGAGATTCCTTGGGGGTTTCAAGAAATATCAAAGGATTTCTACAAATTTAACGTGATTTAAAGAGATTCCAAGGAGTTTCAAAAGATTTGAACTGAGTTCAGGGATTTTAAAGGATTTTAAAAGAGTATCAGAGATATCAAATAAAGCAAAAATATTTAATGAAAAATGTTTAATTTACAACAAAATATTTACACGTTTTACGAAAATGATGAATTTTGGACTAAGAACATTAATTTTCTACCAAAAAAGATGAATTCTCAAAAATACAATAATCTGTATTCAAATGGTTGGTTTTTTTACTAAGAAGCTTAATTTTTAACCAAATAATTTTTACCATGGATGTGATGTTAGACTGAAAAATATTTCATTAATTTTAGCTTGTGTTTTTTCGTTACCAAAACTGCGTAACTAAACAGTTTAATTTTCACCCTAAAAAATGTAAATCTTTTCAAAAATAGGAGTAGTTAAATATTTAACGAGGAGAATTAATTTTCAATGGAAAATCGAATATTCTGTGAAACAGTTGAATTTTCAACCCAATAATATTAAATTTCAACAAGAGAATTTATTTACAACCAATTGGTTGAAAAAAAAATAGTTAAATTTTCAGTTAAAAAATTTAATTTTTAAAAACAAAAAAAAGTTCTCAACTAAAATTATGAACTTTTAACCAAAATAGTGATCTTTTAAGAAATTACTTCAACTGTAGACCAAGCCGTTGAATTTTCAAAAAAAAAATCTGATTTTTGAATACAAAATATAATATTTGATAGTTTAAACAAGAAAATATATCCATTTCAAATAAAAAAAACAGTCGTATTTAACCTACAAAGACAAATTTTCTACAAAATACTTGAATCTTTAATTAAAACGGATTAATTTTGCAACCAAGCAGTTACATTTTTTACTCAAGAAGATTTGTTTTCTACAAAAAGACGAATTTTTAACAAAACAAATGAACTTTAATCCAAATATTTATATTTTCTTCCAATTTTTTTTTTATTTTCGAGCCAAAAATATGAATTTTTTTAAAACACATTAGAATTTTCAACAAAAAATGTTGAATTTCAACCGAATCAGATTAATTTTCTACCAGACGTTTTAATTTTTAGTAAAAAAATTTCTGCAAAACAGTTCAATTTCTCACAAAAACAAAAAGTTGTTAGTCAAGAAAGAAAAAGAATTCCAATCACGTTGAATCCGTAACAACATTTTTTACATTAGACTTTTTAACCGAAAAGAATGAACTTCAAAGCATTTCAAATAGCATTTTTAAATTTATGAAAAATTTGTTTCTATAAATTGAGAAAACATTGGTGTCAAACATTAGACAAACGTGATAAAGAAATTTTCAAAAATATTTTGATAGTGCAGCAATTTAGATTGTTCACAGAAAAAAGCACAAAAAATAAAATATCAATTTCGAACATCTTCAGAATTTAAAGTTCCCAAATTCGTTGTCAAGGAGATTTTTTGATTCTACGATTGCCTTCACGTTAAATCGTTTTTGCATAAATAAAAACAGAAAATATGAAATCCATTACAAAAGTTTTTCGTGCACTATTTTGTTAAAATATGTGACACTAGTTACACTTTTTTTTATCTCTAAAGTGAGTCCAAAGATGGAATTTAAAATCATTTACTAAAAGTTATTTAAGATTTAGAAAAAAACTTGTTTGATTTTTTCCATGAATATTAAAATTGATATGAATTCGTATTTTAAAAGTATATTAATGTGACAAAGATTTTGAACAGTGTTAACTTCTGCCAAGCGATCGTATATCATTTGCAACGCACTCTTGGATAGCTACTTGAATATGGAACGAATTCCGCGTAAGGGTAGCTGACACGTGTCGTGTATAATCGTTCATGTACTTACACACTCGATAAAACAAATCTGATGTATAAATTTAAAGTAGAAGCATTTTAATTTCCGTATGAAATTCTTGGAAATTAAAAAAAAAAATCCAGTGCTCAAATTTGGATGAATGTCATGAATACGGAAAACCATTATTGCACCTTGTAGAGGACACTTAACTAAGCTTGCTTTCACAAGAAATAAATAAATTTTAGGTTTTTAATATTTTTTAAATTACTTTTTCAAATTGGAAAAACACTTTCGGGAATGGAAAATTTTGTACAATCAGTTAATGTGACGTCAGTTTAACGGGCAGTCGTTGCCAGTGACTGATTGTTTAGTATTTTTGAGAAACCCTAGAATCATATTCAATTTTTTATATTTTGATACTTTGTGTCAAGATTTATTGAAATTAAAAATTTCGAATATTCGAAAAATCGTGTTGAAGAAGAGTTATTCCAAAGCGAATTCGCAAAATCTTTAACTTATCAAAATCTGAAATAATTGTCGAAAGGTTGAGTGGAAATTTCTGCTCATAGCATCAGAAAACAAAAATTGAAATATTATGAAATATTATTGAAATATATATGAAATATTAGATTCAAAATTTGCCAAATTCAAAAGTTTAATAAATTATGCGCAGTATAATAAATTATTTTACGGTGCGATATTATATGCCTGAGAAAATGATAAATAATAAAAAGTGTAAAAGGTAAATGATAGTGACATAATTTCGACCAGAAAAAAGACCTAGATGATGTCAAGAGGATCTTTTAATGTAGAAGTTTCGAGAGACAAATACTCTCCACATCAGGAAACGAAAATCCAAAGTAAAAAAATAAGTCCTATTAGTACAATTAAAAAACCATTGTTTCGTATTTCAAAGAAGTCACACTCTCAAAATTCTCCTCTCGAGTTAGGTCTGTACTTGTTAATCTTGTAAGTTTGAATAGTGAAGTCCATCAGTTAAATATGAAGGACACATTAAAGAAATATTAAACAAAAGCAGCATAGAACAGGATGCTTGTTCTATCTCTTCTTTCAAAATTAACTTCTTTTTACTTCTATTTTGTTCAGTAATTTTTTAATATGTGCTTCATATTTTCCTGATGGACTTGACTATAACTTCAGCATGATCAAATTTTAATTTTTAAATAAAATGATTTAAAAAAAGCATACAAATTCTCTATTTCTTAAATTTCCATTTTAATTATATTTGATTATGGAAGCCTTTTAGTTTGAATAATTTTAAGTTGGCAGCATTCACGTTTTAAGCACAAAAAAACTAGAGTTTTAATTTTGTTTCAGCTCATTTTTTTACAAACTCATCTTGAACTTTAGCCATGTTCGCGGTCATGGTCAATGTAAAGAGTGAAAAACAAACAATTGTCACTCAATTTTGCTTCAGTATATTGTAAAGTATATATATATATATTTTTTTTGTTAAAAATGAAAGTTTTTTTCTATACATGTTAAGTTGGAATCTTGGAAATTTCCAAATTTTTAAGTCTGAATCTTTTCAAGTTTGAAGTATTGAGGCATTGAGCGCTTATCGTATAAAATTGTGTCAGGGCCTAAAATGTTGCGCAGTCCGACACTCTGTGTGTAGTCTGGATTTAAAAGTGTGTAGTTTGAAATTAAAACATGTGCATTGGAATCTTAACTTTATTTGCTAAGCAAATTGTGTAGTTTTCTAATTTTATATTTTTAAATAATTAAAAATGAATCCAAATTCTTCTCTACTCACCACAGGCTTTACAATCTTTTCCCTGCTCCCCTTCTTTCCCCCTTTTTCGTTTTTCTTATTAACGAACTTCATTATTCGAATCCAGAAAAAAATTCAAACCTTTCTGGTCAATATTTAATTTTGTTTTTGTTGAAAAGTCTCCCATTACATTAGGTCCGTGAAACTGAAAAAAAAACAAGATTTTTAAAAATAATAATGTATTACAAATTTATTTTAAAATACTAAAAATTATTATTAATATTGTCATATTGACGTAGGCAGTTTCCGTTTTATTTTTAAGCTGCTTCGAAAGCTGCTTATGTATCTGCTTCATGTGAAGCTATAAGGTGAAGGAAGGGATGAGATGTTTAATCCTTCGTAAAATTATCATCTGGGAATGTATTAATTACATAAATAAAGAAACGCCCAGTGAAACTTCCAGACTAATGAAAAATAAAAATAAATAATAAAATAATGATTAATTATTATTTATAATCATTAAATAAGTAATAATAATAAAATAAATGATAATTAAATAAAAAATAGTAACAAAATAATAAATTATAAGACAAACTGATTGAAAATCTTATTGACAATACAGAAAAAAGTTTATGCGGCAAGGTACTAGAAACAGAGAAGACATTAATTAAGGCAAATAAGGACGCAAAAGCGTGATACGTAGTAGGCGAGCAAAAATTGCCAAACATAGATCTTTAATAAAATAAAAGAAGATTGTTTTTGCATCTAAAGTGCAATACAAATTATATATTTTTAGTAAGTTAAACATTCTGAATGTGCCAGTAATAAATAAATTCCAATAAATAATAAAATAATTTTTAAAAACTAATAAAAAAACATTAGTCTGGAAGTTATTGTTGTGAAGTTGTTGTCTTTATTTATGTAAAGCTCGTACTACTACCCTTTTTTTAAGTTAAAGAGTGGAACATTTTTTTGACAGCCTAAATTGACACTAAATTAGTTACAAATTCTCCCATAATGTCCATCCTCAATATGATAATGTATTAATTCCAGCTTTACGAGCCTCATTATATTTTTTGTTAAAACTTCATTTTTCTTGGTTAAAATTTTTGGCATTTAGTTACAAATTTTATTATTTTGTCAAAAATTTAACAATAATGTTTACACGACATCCTTTTTGGTTGAAAATTCCACTTTTTTGCTGATAATTCGTCTTTTTTGGTGGAAAGATGAACTATTCTGATAGAAAATTAATTTTTCTGTTTGTTACAAATTTATATTTTTGGGTTACAAATTCAACTATTTTGTAAAAAATTCGTCTTCTAGACTTCAGTATTCAACAATTGAGCGTTTGGATGGTATTTTTCGGTTAAATTCCGTTGTTTTTTTATTTAAAATGAAAATTTTTTTATGGCTGGAATATCAACTGTTAGATTTTTATTAAAATTTTAACTTTTTTTGTTGAAAATTCAAGTATTTTCCTTGCAGTTTAACTACTTTGCTAAAAATTTATTTAAAAATCTCTAAGCTTCATTTCATTCAAATAAATTTATTTGGCTCAGAGAAATGGTTTTATGTTCATATAAAACATTTTCTTTAACTTAAAAGTATTTTCTTCATTTTGAAGTTATTTTTCGTTAAATAACAAAAACGTATGGTTGAAAAACGGCTTCTTTAATTCGAAACAAATAATTTTGTGTGTTTAAAAATCTAACTATTCTGTTGAAAATACGTTTATTATGATTGAATTTTTTTAAACTTCAAATTGAACTATTTTTTGGGTTTGAAAATGAACTTATTTTAGTTGAAGTTTAACTGTTTTTTTAAATTAATGAATTTGGTTAATAAATCATCTCTTTTGTTTTAAAATGAACTATTATGGTACAAATTAAATTTTTTTGGTTAAAAATGAAGTTTTTTAACTTTTAATGTAAAAATTCTATTTTCGGTTGAAAATGTATCTTGTTTAGTTGACAATTCATCTCCTTGATTAAAAATTTAACTACTGCTTTCAAATTTTTTTAAAATTATTTATTTGCCTAAAAATGTAACTTTAAATCTTTGTTTGAGAATTAATATTTTCTAATTTAATATTTCAAGTATTTGGTAGAAAAGAATCTGGGTTGAGATTGAAACTACTTTATTAAAAATATAATCTTTTGGTTGTAGATTTATCATTTGAGTTGAAGATTCTACTCTTGCTTGAAGATTTGACTATTATATTAAAAATTCATTTCTATGGTCGAAAATTTAACTACTTCATTCAATTTTTTTTAAGTTATTTATTTGACAAAAAATGTAACTTTAAATGCTTGTTTGAAAATTAAAATCTTTGTTGAAATTGAAACTGCTATGTTAAAAATTTAATCTTTTGATTGAAGAATCATCATTTGAGTTAAAAATTCTACCCTTGGTTGGAGAGTTAACTTTGATATTGAAAATTCGTTGTTTGTTGTTGATAATTTAACTATTCAAGTTAATGTTAAAAATTGATATATTTAGTTACAAATGGAACTACTTGTTTGAAATTTCATATATTATGTTGAAAATTTGTCGTTTGGTAGATAATTAATTATTTTTCTTTGTAGAAATTTCAACAATATTTTGAGTAAAATGCAATATTTTGGTCGAAAATTGATCTGATTTGATTGAAAATTCAACTATTTTGTTGAACATTAATGATTTTTCGTTGAAAGAAACTTTTTTTGAATAAAAATTAAAATATTGCTTGATTAAAATAAGTTGAACTACTTTTAAAAAAATGAACTTCTCCGTTTAATCCTCAATACTGTTGAAAATTCAGTTGTTTGTGAATTTAACTATTCTGGTAAAAAATTGAAATATTGAAAAAGTAACTATTTTTTAAGATTATTCAAATGTTGGAATTTAAACTATTTTTATGAAAAGTTCAACTATTTTCTTAAAAATTACTCTTTTTTGTAAAAATTAAACAACTTTGCAGACGACTTGTCCCATTGGCTTGAAAATGAACAGTTTAGTTGAATTTTTTCCTGACTTGGCTGGAAAATTATTCTTTGCCAAAAATTCACTTCTTTGGTGGAAAATTGAACAATTTTATTAATATTTTTTTATATTATTTATTTTAATTAAAAATTTACATTTTGTAATTGAAAATTGAAGTAATCAGAAAAAATAGTCTTCTTTGTTGACAATTTAAATATTTTGTTAAAAACTGAAACTTTTGGTTGAAGGTTCATTATTTGAATTGAAAATTCTACATTTGGTGGAAGAGTCAACATTATAATACAAATTCGTCATTTGGTGCATAATTATTCTTCTTCGTAAAAATTTCATCAGTTTTAGTTAAAAATGCGATTGTTTGTTTAGAATTAATCTGGTTTGGTTGACGATTCAACTCTTTTGTTGAAAACTCTTGGTTTTCCGGTTTAATTCAACTATTTTTGAATAAAAATATTTTTTGATTGAAATATCAACTATTACATTTTTATTCAGCATTTATGTTTTTTAGTTGAAAATCAAACTCCTTTGTAGAAAGTCAAACTATTTTGTTAGAAATTAATTATTTCTGTTGGAGATTCGTAATTTTAGTAATTCATTTACTTGGTTTAAAAATAAATTTTCAACTGAAATTATAACTATTCCATTTGTGGTAAAAAATTAGTATTTTTCGGATGAAAATACAAGTATTGGGTTAAAAATTTATCGTGGATTCATGAAGCACCATCATTAATTTTTTTTTTTAATTTGTTCGTTTACTTTGGTGATTTTGGTTTGGGAAGCCTGTTATAGATACAGTTAATAAAAGATTTTTTTTCATTTTCTTATAAGCACGAAAGCTTTCAAAATTTAAAATATTTAATTATGTTTGAATCTTATCAGTTTTGAAGTATTGAAGCATTTTAAGCTTATATCATAACATCGTGTAATAAAGAAAATTTCCCAAATTTCTAATACCATATTGAGTGATTTCTCCTACTATTTGAATAAAAAGGCAAGGAAATATTTCCTGTGAAAAATGAGGTCAAAATTGCTTCCCAGGATGAATGTCAAGATTGCACTGAAATCGCAGTGTGCGCAATAGATCGTTTACTAAAGTTCGAGCCTTGTCCGTGAAAGAGACAAGGTATTGAGTCGAGGGTCAGCCGGAGAATCTTAATTTATTCCATTTACAATCCGATGCTGTTAACTTTTTAGGCGAAGGACTTGTTAATATTGTGCTGCTACTACTGCTTCGATGATCGAAATACCAACAACCCATTATTCTAATCAAAATAACAAACTGGTTCTTTAAAATCATTTTTTTCATTCAACTAAAAATAACTATAAAACCAAGAAAATCGTTTTTAATTCAGAAATTTTCATTGGAACAAGAAACCAGTTCTTTGAACTATGGACATTTCTTTGAATCAATTCTAAAAATCAGCGTGCATCCTTTCATTATAAATTATATCATCATTTCTTTGTATATTTTTATTTTATTATCAAATATTGTTGTTCAAGAGCTTCAGAAAAATTTAGATTGTCACGTAACTATTTAGACGTCAGTTATGACCCTTTTTTGAAAGAGAACATCAGCCTTCTTAACGATAAGCTTATCATCCACGTAATAGGATGACATTCAAGATCATTTTTACATTTGTTTTTTTCCACGGCATTAATTTTGGTTTAAAACTTGTGCGTTTTGCTGAAAAGTTCAGGGAGAAATTATTATTTGGTTTATTGTTCAATTGAAGTTTTTTTTAACAAAATGACAATAGGCTTAGTTAAGAGAAAAACAACTTATTTGTCCGCAATATTAATTTGTTTTTGATATGCGTTATCTTCTTGGATGGTATTGTGGCATTTGTTATTTAAAATTCTATCATTCGATTATGCCAACTTCAGGGCTGCCACTGCCACACAGTCACTTAAGTCACTCTGAGTCACGTTTTAAAGATAAAGTGAATATAGGCACTTTTAAAACTGAAAAGATCACTTCAGCCACTACGGGATTCTTAAAAGCTCATCCTGAAGATTATTAAAATTTACTGAAATTAATGGAATATTTTGGAATTTAATTTCTTGATTAATTTGAATTTTGTTGGATTTTTCTCTGAATTCTTATTAAATAATCCTGAATTCTCTTGAATTCCCTTACATTTTTTTAAATTTACTCCACATTTTTCTAAAACCAATAAAAATTTAACGAGTTCCCTCTTCTTTCAAATATTCTTGAAACAATTGTTGGACATTCACTTGAGTTGTTCTATTCCTTTAACTTCACTCGAATTTTATTTAATAATGTATTTTCAACAGAATAGATGAGTCTTTAACCAAACCGTTCATTTTTTAATAGAAAAACAAAGTTTTATTAAACTGATTCAACTTTCTGCCACAAAGATTATTTTGTGCCAAAAAAGACCAATTTTCAATAAACTATGTTAATGAATTTACTACCAAATAATTGCATTTTTAACTAAACAAGATAAATTTCAATCAAAAATGAAATAGTTAAATTTTCAGGTAATACAGTTACTCTTCAACAACAAAAAAGGATTTTCAAACAAATAGTTAAATTTTCAGTCAAAGAAATTCATTATTATATATTAAGAATTATTTTGTATTAAAAAAGCTTAACTCTCAATCAAGAAGATTCATACTCTGCGAAGAAAGACGAATTTTCAAACAACTATACGAATTTTCTTCTAAATACAGTGAAACTCTTCAATAGCGCCAATTTTGGGGCTGACGGTGGGTGGAACTAACTCATTATAGCCCGCTCCGCTTTTGTTTGTTCATGCTTGAGTGCTCGCCTGAGTAACATACGCATATCCCGCGTATCCCGCGTAGCCCCTGTGACACCTACATGTAGCGCCATCTCAATTCTCGGAAGGGCTATAGAAGGGAGGGCTATTGAAGAGTTTCACTGTAGTTGCATTTTTAACCGAACAAGATAAGTTTCAAACAAAAATGAAATAGTTAAATTTTCAGTTAAAACAATTGATCTCCAACAACAACAAAAAAAGAAATTTCAGCCAAAGGGATGGAATTTCAACTATAACCATGAATGTACAACCAGAAGAATGGATTTTTGTCAATTTAATTCAACTTTAAAACAAGAAGAATTATAAAATAAATTAATTTTATGATAGAAAAATGAATTTTCATCAAAGTAATTCATACTTCAATCAAAAAGATTCAGTTCCCACCGGGAAAGACAAACTTTCAGTAAGCTATATGAATTTTAAAACAAAAAGTGGCATTTTCAACTAAAACGTTAAATCTAAGAAAAAAAGTATTTTTATTAAAAGAAATTTATTTTCAACTAAAAATATTAATATGTAACAACAAAAAATACAACAAATTTCATCAATGTAATTTAATTTTTAACCAAGAAAGTTAATTTTCAATTGAAAAAGATAAATTTTAATTAATATATTTGAATTTTCAAGTAAGAAAGACTAATTTTCACTAAAAATGAAATAGTTAAATTTGCAGTTTAAACAATTAATTTTTAACTACAAACAACGAATTTTCAACCAAATATTTTAATTTTTAACCTAAAAAGATGAATTTTCAACTAAAAAAATAAATGAGTAAAAAATTAAAGTGGAATATTTAAAGTTCAGTTTAAAAAATAAATTTTACAAAAAAAAAGAATTCTCAACAAAATTATTGAATCTCCGTCCAAAGAGAAACGCATTTTCAACAAAACAGTTGACTTTTTAACCAAAAAGAATACTTTTTAATCAAATTCTTTAATTTTCTACAGAGTACACTATTTTTTACCAAATAATTGAATTATCAACCAAATAAAGTAAAGTCATAAATTTTGAACTGAAAAAGATCAATTTGTAACCAAAAACTGAATAGGTAAATTTTCAGTTAAGAAAAGTAATAAAAAAAATTCAAGAAAATGGATTACGCTGCATGAAAAGTTAAATGTTTAGTTAAGAAAATTAATTTTTAACCAAAAATCCAATCATCAAGAAAATTTTTCAATTTTCAATCAAACCATTTTCAAATAAAATCAAGAATCTTTAACTAGAAAACAAATTTTTAACAAAGTAGTTTCAACGAAATAGTTGAGAACTATTTTGATTACATAAGTAAATTACTCTGAATAAAATGGATTAAAACTCAATTGCTTGGATGATTTAAGTTACTTTGAATTACCCGCATTAGAAGTGGATTCCCTGAATTACTCTTGATTACGCTGTATTAAAAGTGGATTAACTGGATTACTCTGCATTATAACGGGATTACTCCATGATAGAAGTGGATTTCAAATGTATTACTCTAAATAACCCTGCATTACAATTAGATTACTTTGCATTATAAGTGTATTCCTCTATATTAAAAGTGTATTACAATCGGATTACTCCGCATGACTTGAATTACTCCGAATTATAACTGGATTAAGTGGATTAGAGCTAGACTGACCTATTTTCAAAATTGATTGCAAGTGGATTAATGCGAAATACTTTAATTACTTTAAATTGCAAGTGGATTACACTGGATGAGAACTGGGTTAGTTCATATTAGAAGTGGATTACTCCGAATTAATCTGCATTTCATTTAATTACAAGTGGATTACTCTGGATTAGAACGGGATCACTACGAAATATAAGTTAATTTCTTCGAATTACTCTTGAACCAATGTGGATTAAAAGTGGAATACTGTGCATTATAACTGGATTACTTCATGTTATAACTGGATTACTCCGAATTATTTTAATAACTCCGAATTACAAGTGTATCATTTAGATTAGAATTGGATTAATCCATATTAAAAATGGATTTGAAGTGGATTACTCCGAATTACTTGAATGACTCTGAATCAAAAGTGAATTACTATGGATGAGAACTGGATTACGTCATATTATAAGTGGATTACTCCTAATTTTGTGGATTACGTTGAATTACAAGTGCATTATTCTGTATGAGATTAGATTCCTACGTAATATAAGATAATTTGAAATTGATTACTCTGAACTACTGTGGATTGCAAGTGAATTATTGTGCATTATAACTCGATTACTCCATGTTATAAGTGGATTACTCCAAATTATTTGAATGACTCCGAATTAAAAGTGTGTTCTCTAGATTAGAGTTAGATTAATTTATATTTGAAATCAATTTCAAGTGGATTACTCCCAATTACTTGAAAGACTCCTAATTACAAGTGGATTACTCTGGATGTGAACTGAATTACTTTATATTCTAAATGGATTACTCCTAATTAGGTGAATTACGATGAATTACAAGTGGATTACTCTGGATTAAAACGAGATTAATCCATAATGTAAGTGGATAATTTCAAATTATTTGAATTACTGCGCATTACATGAACTGCTCTAGATTCCAAGTGGATTGCTCTGTATTATAACGGAATAATCCATATAAGTGAACTACAGTTAGATTATTATGAATTACTTCAATTACTCTGCACCACAAGTAGATTGCTATGGTTCATAACTCAATTACTCCATATTAGAATCGGATTACATGTGGATTTATCTAAATTACCCTGGATTACAAGTGGAATAATCTGTATTATAACTCGATTTCTCTATATTAGAAGTGGATTACAGGGGGATTACTCAGAATTATTTAATTACTCCGAATTACATGTTAATCACTCTGTATTACAACTGGATTACTTCATGTTAGAAGTGTATTACTCAGAATTATTTGAACTACTCAGAATTACAAGTGGACCACTCTGTATCAGAACTGGAATGATTCATATTAGAAGTGAATTACTTGGAATTACTTCAATTACTTCGAATTGCAAGTGGATTACTCTGTAATATATCTGTATTACTCCATATTATAATTGGATTACTCCGAATTACTTGAAGTACTCAGAATTACAACTGGTTTAGTCTGTATTAGAACTGGATTACTCCATATTAAAAGTGGATTACAAGTGGATTGCTCCGAATTTCAACTTTATTACACTGGATTACCGCATTACCAGTTTGGATAACCGAACGGTCCAGTGGATTCAAAAATGTGGCGCACTAAACATTTAAGGCCCTCCTATATAACAAAAAACGCAGCCAATTCCCATCAATCTGGGTCAAAATAAAGGAAAAAATTCTGCAAATCTTAAAATAATCTCCCTTTCACCACACAAAACAACAAAAAATCCGACGATTTCCAACCCTAAGGCGCGAAATGCGAATTGATCACAACTTGGTTCGCCGGATCGGAAATGTAAAATGTTTTTGAGACTGTGTGTGTGTGTGTGTGTGTCTGTGTGTGTGTGTGAATCCAAGCGAAGAGTGTGTGGGAGTTTGTAATAAAGTATCCACGTGCGGCTGTGTGTAGAGCAAGCGTGTGGACTCGGTGGCCGTGGCTATGGCCTTACC
>NC_046665.1:110113484-110118386 GCF_010883055.1 Belonocnema kinseyi | reverse complement strand
TATCCGCGAGAGTCGGAGCGGGAGAGAGAGGGAGCGAGAGAGAGAGAGAGAGAGAATGTCGCGAGTGTCTAACCTAGGATAGTGGTGTTTAGTGTGGCGGCTAGGCTAGGCAAACCGAGAGTTGCTCGTCCGGTACGTTCAGTGTTCGCATCGCGCTGTCCCGGAGACGTTCGCAAAACGTATCTCGGCCAATTTTCAAACTTCCCGGTTCATCCGGGAACAGAAGAAAACAGTGCACACTGCTTCCGGCGATGCTAGAAAATTTTTTTATACATTTTTCATCAAGTTAAGAGTGATTTTTGAAACAGTGTCTATTTACTCAACAGTGATTGTGCTTCTGATATTCTTCTATGGAGAAAAAAGAAATTGTGGAAGGAAGGATTTGATAGAATTGGTATAAATTTTAAGTGAACTCTGGATATTGATAGTGAACATTAGTGATTAACGTTCTAACTTTTTTTGAAAAGTGTTTAGTGGTGGAACTGAAGAATTTTGAGAGAAAGATTGTTGAATCAAGTGAGATTTGCATAGTGATTTTTCAGTTTGAATTGGGCAGTTGTGTTTCGAGCTGAAATACAGACAGAGTGGCTCGAGCTGTCACGTGTGACGTAATTGCCCCGTGGTGGGTGTCGCAATTTATTTCGAAGACGTATAACGAAAACATTTCTTCAGCCGCCACCCCGCGAGGCGAGGGATTTCGGCAATTATTGTTTGAACCAGTTCCTTTCTCGTGCTTGGAACAACAAGAAATTGTTTATCAATTAAAGAAGGCTTGGTGCAATTGTGAGGAAGAAGAAAAAAAAAGAAGAGTAGTGGATTACTGTAGTAGTGACTCGAATTTCGAGGTGTCGATTTGGTATCTGAAAGTGGTCCAGGACAGGTGGATAATTTCACTGATTAAGGTAAGAGGGTCGTTCACATTTCTTCGGACACTCGGGCTTCACGAGCAACCCTTCGGGGCTCAGGGGCTGCATTGCGGTTTATAATTGGCTATAGACTTTTTTCTTTTTTTTTAGTTTCATCGATTTTTTTAATTAGGTTTGTGATCGTGGAAAAGTGTGTGATTTGTGTGGATGTTTGTGAAAGTGGTGTAGGTTACTGGTGAAAGTGTTCGAGCATTGTATCAATTGCTTCCAATTTTGTTTAATGTTCGCAATTACACCTTTTTAATGTAATACATCTCTGAAAAGAAACGGTTCTTGGATTGAAAGAAATTTCTTTTGCCTCAGATTTTGTTTAAATGACAAAAAATAGTTTTTAAAGCCGGTTTCTTTAATTCAAAACAAAATTTTTTCTGAGTGTGATGCTTTTGAATTAAAGGTTCGAAAATTAAAAAGCCATATAGAATTTTGATGTACTTTTGACAGTATTTATAACAATATTTTAACATTCAAAGAAATTTGTTTGATTTAGAGAAACAGTTTTTGTTCCAATGGAAACTTTTCTTCAATTCAAAAGGATTTTGATTTGTAAATTATTTTGGTTTAATTGATCAAAATGATGTTTTAAAACTGGTTTCCTAATTTCACAATAAAAATTTTTCTGAGTGACGTGCTTTTGAATTGAAGATTCGAAAATGAAAAGCCGTAAAGAATTTGCATGTACTTTGGACAGTATTTATAAAAATAATTTTAACAGTCATAACAATTTTTATGGCTTAGAAAAATGGTTTTTGTTCCAATGGAAACTTTTCTTTAATTGAAAATTATTTTGAAGCTATATAGCTTTTGGATGCACTTTCGAAAGTATTTACAACATTTATAACAGTATTTTTAACGATCAGATCAATTTTGTTGGCTCAGAGAAGTGGTTTTTGTTCCGATGAAAACTTTTCCTTAATTTAAAATAATTTCTATTTTTAAATTATTTTTGTTTAAATGAAAAAAATTTTCATAAATGACAAAGCCCTATAAAGTTTGGATGCTCTTTAGGAAATATATTACAACATTTATAACTTCATTTTTAATACTCAAAGAATCTGTTTTATTTTTATTCAATGAAAATATTTCTTTAATTCGAAATTATTTTTAGTTTTAATTTATTTTTGGTTTAGTGAAAAAAATTATGTTAAAGAAATGTTTTCCTTCATCCAAGACAAATATCTTTCTGAGTGCAGTTTAATTTTCAATCTAAGATGTGAATTTTCAACAAAAGGGCGAAATTTTTAAATGTATTTTCCGATTTTTAAAGTTATTTTTGGTTAAATGAAAAAAAAAATTGTTCGAGAAAAGGTTTCTTTAATTGAAGAAAAATATTGTTCTGAGTACTTAATTTAAGACTCCGAAAAAATTATTCGATTAAAATAAAAATTTCTTCAAATCAAAGAAAAATATTATTGGCTCTCAGATAAAAACTTGTTTAACTCAAACTAATTTCTTTTGTTTTAAGAAATCGTTTTTTGTTTTAATGGCAATTCCTCGTTAATTTAAAATTATTTATTTTTTAGATTTATGATTTTAGTTAAACATTTATTTTTTCGGTTGAAAATTCTTTTTTTTTTATTTGTTAAAAATTAGTTGTTTTCACTGAAGCTGAAAATTTAACTATTCCATTTTGGGTTGAAAATTGAACTATTTGTTTAAAAATGGATTTTTTTTATCAAAGTTCACTGCTGGACATTTTTTTCTAGACTGAAAAATTGATTGTTATTTTAAATTCAACTATTTTGTGGATAATCAGTATTTTCGTTGAAAAAGTATTATTTCAACCGAAAATTTAATCATGTATTTCATTTTCGGTTAAAAATTTACGTTATTTACTTGAAAATAATTTGTTTTCGGTTAAAGATTCTAAAATTTAATTGAAGATTCTTCTATTCGGTTGTCAACAAAGCAGTTTAAATTTCGATCAAAAAGAACAAATTCTTAACGAACAAACAATGTAGTTTTTGATATTTCAATTAAAAAAGGTGAATATTTTTACCAAAAGAGATGAATTTTCTACAAAATACACCAATTTAAAAGAAGTAGGTGTGTTTTCAACAAACAAAAAAAAATAGACTTTCATCCAGAGTGATGCATTTCAGCTAAAATTATCAATTTTCAACAAAACTCCAAATTTTCAACAAAATAATGAAATCTTCAATCAAAGAGATAAATTTTCAACTAAAATGATAAATTTTCATCTAAAATAATGAATTTTTCAGTGAAGAAAAAAAAGAGCATCCAAATTTCTCTAGACTGCAAAATTTATTGAAAAAATAAATTCAACTATTTTGTAAAAAATAAGTTTTTTTGTTGATGGAAAATTATTTTTAACTGAAAATTTAACTATTCCATTATTAGTTAACAATTGACATATTAATTAGAAAATTAACCTTGTTTATTTAAAAATAATTCAATTATGGTTGCGGATTCAGCTATTTTATTGAAGATTCTTATTTTTTGTTTGCTTTCAACTGTTTTTAATTTTTTATTTTAATCCTTCATTGCTTTGAATATTAACTATTATATGCTTCGTTGAGAATTACGATTTTTTGGTCGAAAATTCTTTGATCCAAAGAAAATTTCTTACAATCAAAAAAATATGATCTGTCTCTTAAAGAAATTTGATTTGAAGAAATATCTTTGATTCAATGTAACTGAAGTTCCGAATGTTCAAATAAACGAAATATTTTTCCCAATTTCTATTTTGCCCATGAATATTGTTCCACCTTTAATTTAAAATATGCATTATAATTCTGCTCCATTAATAAATTATTTCCAATATAAATATACAAACATTTTAGCACTTCATTTGTTTTCAAAGTCATCAGTAAAAAATTTCGTTCATTCCGGAATTCAAGCACATTTTGATTCGAAGAAATGTTTTTTTGCTCCAGAGATACTTTTTCTTTAATTTCAAATGATTTTTTTCACCCTGCAGTTATTTTCGCCTAATGAAAAAATTGTTACTAAGGAAACGGTTTTTTTAATTGAACAAATTATTTAGGCCCATCTAAAGTCAATAAAAAATATCAATATAACAAATGCAAGCAATTGATATATTCATTAATGAATTATTATCTCCAAAATGATTTGCTCAATTTAAATATCAAGTTGACAGTCCGCTTTGTCCAATTTAAAAAAAGGCAAAAAGCTATCTTATCACGAAAAGTAGTTAGCACTTCTAATCTGCGTGCATTATTCAAAACGTAACAAATCCAACTTAAAACTGCCACTCATGCCTTAAAAAGCTGTGATAAAAGTGAAAAAGAATATTATTACACTTTGCTAACACTGAGCAAATAAATATAATAATTCAAAGAAAAAAACAGTTCCTGTTTGAGCATTGACTCCTCATTGTTATTTTACCCTTTATTACAACAACTCGATTAAAATATATTATGAAAATTTCCAAAGATTGCCAAACACCTTTTGTTGGACCAAACTGATGTTGACAAACCGACTTTCTTGATTTAAGAAAGCTGTTTAGTTCTTTTGAAAATACTTTTTTATTATTGGTGGATCGGCATCAACAAGGTTGGTGCATATCACCTGAAATTGTGACGAAATATCTCTGCAAACAAGAAGTCTTTGTAAGGAAAACAATTAAGTTAATAATAGTGGATCGAGGCAAAAAATTTATTCTTGCCTAAATTAGTTAATTGTTCTTATCAATTCAATAAAAAAAGTCCATTTCATTTGTAGTATCTTTAATTTGTATGAACTTTTATGGTCTCAAAATATAGTATGACGTATGAATTATTTAACGATATTTAAAAATTTTAGTTCACAGTGACGACGATAAAAACGTGTCATCTGATATAATACTGATTAAGAAAGAACTGATAAAAAATATGACTGAAACATACCTGCCTCCAAATACGTCACTAATTTTTAATGCAAAAAATGTATAATCTGTTGATCGATTAGGTATAGACTCGAAATTATGTATGAAAGAAAATTGTTTTTTTTTTAAATT
>NC_046665.1:110112175-110113384 GCF_010883055.1 Belonocnema kinseyi | reverse complement strand
AATACGTCACTAATTTTTAATGCAAAAAATGTATAATCTGTTGATCGATTAGGTATAGACTCGAAATTATGTATGAAAGAAAATTGTTTTTTTTTTAAATTTTGTACATAAACTAGCGAGGTGGCTGCAAAATTTCATTATCAAAATTCCCTGATTTCCGCATAACTAATTTTTCATTTTCTCAGACAATTAATATACAAAGACCCGCATTTTTTATCAATGAAATAAAACAACTTCAGATACAAAAATTTTTTCAATCAAAATAGAAGAATTTTCTACCGTAAAAGATGAATGTTTAATACAAAAATATTAATTTTTAACAAAGCGCTTCAATTTTCGACCAGAAAACATGATTGTTAAATAAATTATTAAAGTTTTTCTCAAAATAGTAAAACTTGCCATTAAAAAAATAAATTTTCATCGAGACATACTTTTTGATAGAATGATGAATTTTCAACAAACGATTTTTTTTAACAAAATGGTTGAATTGTCAACCAAAGAGATAAATTTTTAATTAAAACGATGAATTTTTCAGTCATTGAAAAAAAGTTCATTAAAATCGTTTAATTTTGCAGTAAACGGACGAATTTTCTGTGAAACAGTTCAATTAAAAAAAAATATTTTCAAGCAAAGAATCTCATTTTTAATACAAGGAAATTTTAAATCAAAATATTAGTTTTCTACCAAAAAAGACGAATTTCCAACTAAAGAATGTCAATTTTTTAATTAAAAAGAAATGAAAAAGTTATATTTTCAGTTAAATAAAATAATTTTAAAGAACATAAAAATTATTTGCAACAAATATTTTTCTGCCAAGAGGGACATTAATTAATTATTCAACTGAAAAGACTTATTTTTAGAAACTTAAGATTTTTCAGTCAGGAAACATTTTTTAAACAGAAAAGACCAGCTTTCTAGGAAAAAAGACGAATTTTCAGCTAAAGTAGATTAATTTAAATCCAGCAATATAAATGAATATAGGTAAATTAAGAAAAAAACTAATTTTCAACAAAAACAGTCCAATTTTAAACCAGAGAGAAGAATTTTCCAATCCAAAAAGAGTATTTACAAGAAACATAGACTTTTCAGCCAAGAAATGAAAAAATTTCAAGAAAAAAGTTAATTTTTATCCAAACAGTTAAATTTTTAACCAAAAAATGGAAAAGTTACATTTTCAGTTAACAAAATTGATTTTAAATCAGAAAATAA
>NC_046665.1:110107757-110112075 GCF_010883055.1 Belonocnema kinseyi | reverse complement strand
CAAGAAAAAAGTTAATTTTTATCCAAACAGTTAAATTTTTAACCAAAAAATGGAAAAGTTACATTTTCAGTTAACAAAATTGATTTTAAATCAGAAAATAAATCAAATTTTTAACAGAAAAAAGTTAATTTTTAACATCAAAAAAATTATTTGTCAACAAAATAAATCAATTTTGAAGAAAATAGGTCAAATTTTAGGCAAATAGATGAATTTTCCACTAAAATTATGAATTTTCAAGAAAATTTTTTTTAACTATGTCGTTCAACCGTCAACCAAGTAGTCAAATTTCAAACGGCATTTTCATTTTTTTTAAAAGAATATAGTAATTGATATTTCAACCAAGAAAGATTATAATTTACATCTTTTAAAAAGTAAAAAATGATTCAACTAAAAAATAGTTTAATTTTTAACCAAGAGAGAGTTCTCTAGAATTGTTCACACCAAACTATAAATTGCCAACAAAAAGTAAACTTTGTACTAAAATAGTTAAATTTTCTACTCGAAAAGACGAATTTTTAACCAAAAAATTTGAAGTTTCTACCAAAAAATATTTTTAACAGAAAATATAATCTTCAGGAATGATCAGCTGCAAAAGAAATAGAAATCGAAGGTAAATAGATTACTAAAGCCGCAAAACTTCATTTTAAAAATTCTGTAATTTTTTCCTGACCATTAATATTATTATTTTCGACTCTTTAAAAAATTTCTAGAACTTGTAAATATTTGTCTAAATAGTTCAGCTTTCATAAATTTTTCTTAAATCTTATAAAATAAAAAAATAAATGGCTGAAAAAGGGGAAGGACTAGTACCGAAATGTCGAGACTAGTCAAAACTTAAAACTATTTTTTTGGTTGCCGGCCCGGAAAACTTTTCGTACAATTAAAAATTAAAAAATTAAAATTTTTGAGGGATTAGACTAGAAAAAAAGAATTGTTAATACTATCATAGATAAATTGTTTATATAAAATTCAGTACTCTTTAATAAAAATGCTTGTAAAAGAAATCTAAATTTTGTTTTAGAGAAAGTTGAGATCAGAATCGGGAATAAATCTTGCGATCTCGATGTGAGATTATTTTATCCAGGATCGATCGATCTTGATTCTCGAATGGGTTATTGAGATTGTCGAATTGAACATATCGCAACGCGATCTACAAAACTGATGGCTATATTATAAGTGCCCACAATAAATGCATAAGATAGAAGACAGAAAATTTAAAAATTACCAACTTACAAAATTTAACTTAACTTTTATTTTATTTATCATAAATAGTTTAATTTATTTTAATTAAATGTAAGATGAATTAATGCTTGATTAATTTTGAACTTAATATCCTATATTAAAATAAAATTAGATTTAAAATCATTATGATTTAAAATTTATTTTAACAAAATATTAATAAATGAGAATAGTTAAATCTGCAGAAAAATTGTAATTCAAAAATTGGAAAGATTGTCGGTTTGATTTGAATTAAATAAAATAAAAATTTAATGTAAGATTCTCAAAATAAAAATAAAACGTGAATAAAAAGTAGTAAAAAATTGAGGAAAATTTGAATGTCATCGGAAATGCCTGACGAGATTGTCTGTGTTTGCATTTCGAATCAGTCAAAGAACAAATAAACGAGACTTTATCAGGTTTATCTAAAAATACCTGTATTATAAAATAAAAATTGCGTGGTCACGCCTTGATTGCGATATTTTCGAGAATAAAAACTGTTCTAAATTGCACTGATCTTGACCTATTACAAATTACTTTTACATACGACAGTATCAATTTATCAAAGTTGTATGTATAATTGAAGATATATTTTTAGAGATAAGAAAATCAACATGTATAATCTATCGATAACAGGGTGACCGTGGTCAGGGAAAACCTGGAAATCAAGAAAAAGTCAGGGAATTTTATTGGTCAGAGAATTTATATAATAAGCATTTTAAATAACTGTCAAGGATAAACAAATTTGAATTTTTAGGTCTTTTATTCCGTTTATCAACTGTTTAATTAATTTGTTTAAAATTCATTTTTTGTTTGAAGATTCATCATTGCAGCTGAAGATTCATCTCTTTGATTTGAAATATAACTATTTTATTGAAAAACAAATTTTGTTAACAATCAAATTTTTTAGATTGAAGACTCGTCCTTGAAAAATGCAACTATTTGGTTTTAAATTGATCTATTTTGGTTGATGATTCAAATATTTTTGATTTAAAAATAAATCTCTTCTCTTTAAATCTTTCTCTTTGCTTGAAAATTAAACTATTCTGTAGAAAATTTGTCTCTTGTAGATTGATTAATGTAAAATTTCATCATTACAATTTCAGTTAAAATAATTAAATTTGTTTCGTTTGTAGATGAATTCTCAACCAAAAGTGTAATAGTTGATATAACTACCAAAAAATATTTTAATTTTCAATAAAAAGGTGTTTAATTCAACCAAAAAATACTCATTTTCAACAAAAGAGTTAGATTTTTAGACAAAAAAGATTTTTCAATCATTAAAAGAAATGTCAACCAAACAAATGAATTTCCAACCAAAAATATTAATTATCTATAAAAAATATTTCCACCAAATATGAAACAAAATATCCACAAAAAAACTATGAAGTAAAAGTAATTTTTAACCAAAGAAATGCAATTTCAACCAAAATGATTAATTTTCTACCAAAAAAGAAAAATTTAAAACAAAATACATGATTTTTCAACCAAAAATGTTAGATTTGTACCCAAAACGAAAATTTTCGAGAAAAAATGGAATAGGTAAATTTTTAGTTAACAAAATTTTTTTAAAATCAAAAACGTAATTTTTACTGAAAGAAATGAAGTTTAAGAAAATAATAATTTTCAACACCAAAATTTTATTTTCTACAAAAAATAGATTAGTTTAATTTTCAATTAGAGAAAAAAGTTTTTTTAGTCAATAAAATACATTTCCAAAGATATTTGAATTTTCAATCCAACAAATACATTTTTTACGAAAAAGATTAAATTTCTTTAAAAATAATTTCATCAAAAAGTGGAATAGTTAAATTTTTCATTTACAAAAATTAAATTGAATAAAAAAATTGCTTTCCATTAACGAAATGAATTTTGAAACAAAAATAATAATTTTTAACAAAATAGATGAAGTAGATTGAAGTAGTCACCAAGAAGATTAATATTTTACCAAAAAAGCCAAAGTTACAATATAATACAGAAATTTCCAAACGAATATCTGCATTTTAAACTAAAGAAGATCAGTGTTCAACCAAACAGGGAATAGTCCAATTTTGCAGTTGAAAAAAATAATTTAAAAAGATGTTTAAAAAATAGTTTAATTTTGAAGAAGAAAAAGATTTCGCAAATATACATGAAATAGTTATATTGGAAGAAAAGTTGTGAGACTAATGTCAAAATTGCAGAATGATTCGAGCAATAGCTGATTTAATTACCTTGTAAATTACAGATTTTTTCCGTTTTTTCCGAATAACTTCAAAAATAAAATTTTGATATAAAAACAAAATAACTTAATTTAATTCTACCTTGTTGAACAGTTTATCAGGAAATACCTTGAAAGTGTCTTTTTTATGTTTTTTAAACATTAAAGTATTTAAAATATTGAAATTCCGGTTAATTTCAAATAAATTGTTAGTGGAAAAAAATTGTGTTATTCATATTGAATTTGCTAGAATTGGAATTACTGAAGTTTCCTTATTATAATAAGGAAACTTCTGTAAATCATATGCAACCTTCTCAAATCGTACAAGATTTTCTGTAAAATCCATAACAAAATGTTTGGAAATAAACCGAGCTTGTTTCTTAAGAAAAGGTTGTAGTTAAATTAATAATAATATTTCAAATAAAATTTGTTGTTGTTAAATTTAATGTTCAAAGGACATTTTGAGTCCTAGAATGGTCTTTGGCTGTCCATTCTTCATTTGTGCCAAAAATAAAACAGCAAGAGACAAATTCTAAAGATGTTTTCTAATCCGAACGAATAAATATTAACGCAAATTTACGATGCATAGATATTATATGTAGAAGCCAGAGGCTATGATAGTGTTCAAACTTGCACAGACTTACGTGGCAAAAATAAGACGCAACTATATTTTATAAAAGTATTTTCAGTCTAGGCCAATCTTCGACCCTCGAATTTGTCTTTCTCTCTATCTTTCAGTCTTCCTGTCTTTCTTTATACCCCTTCTTCTTTCATTATATTGCGTCTCTTCCCCCAGGGACGCGCTTCAAAATTTACATGAATCCCCCCCAAAAAATTTGAGTTTTCCCATAAAAATGATTTACCTTGTCATATTACTCGTTCAATTATTTCTTATAATAT
>NC_046665.1:110103597-110107657 GCF_010883055.1 Belonocnema kinseyi | reverse complement strand
CAAGAAAAAAGTTAATTTTTATCCAAACAGTTAAATTTTTAACCAAAAAATGGAAAAGTTACATTTTCAGTTAACAAAATTGATTTTAAATCAGAAAATAAACCAAATTTTTAACAGAAAAAAGTTAATTTTTAACATCAAAAAACGCGCTTCAAAATTTACATGAATCCCCCCCAAAAAATTTGAGTTTTCCCATAAAAATGATTTACCTTGTCATATTACTCGTTCAATTATTTCTTATAATATAGATATACCAAATTTTGAAAAATTCTAAAAATTGAAATATTAAAAAAAAGCATTTAATTTAAAATACTCAAAATTAAAGAACTTTCCATTGTAAATCTTGAAAATTGAACTAACTATTCAAAAAAAAGTTCCAAATTAAAAAATAAAATTAGAAAGGTTGTAATGATGAATTTAACAGAAAGTTTTTTGCTTTATACTTTAGCCTTCTTTTTAAATTTACTTCTTTCATAATCTTAAAATATAAACATTCAAAGTTAATGAATTTTCAATTGTTAAGTTTGAAAATTAAAGAATTAAAAACTGTAAATCGTAAAAATTAGGGAATTTTTAATCTTAATTTTGTTTTAGTTGAACTATAAAAAAATTTTGTAATTACATAATCTTGAAAATGGAAAAATTTTCAATTCTATATTTGTAAAATTAAAGAATTTTTAATTGCTATTAAAAAATTTTAGAACTTCGAATTATAAATTGTTACAATTAATGATTTTTAATATTTGTAAAATGAAAAATTATGCTGTTTTAAAGTTTTACAATTCAAAATTCATTAATTTGGATAATTAGCATTTAGAATTTTTTCTAATTAGAAGATTTAGAGTAAAAAAACTCTTGACTTTTAATCTTCAAAATCATCAAATTAAAATTTTTTATTCATCTATAAAATTGAGGAGTTTTCTCTTGTAACACTTCAAAATTGAAATAATAAAAAAGAGGAAAATTAAGTTATTTTATATTACATATGAAAAATAGATGAATTTTTAATAGCGAATCTTCACAATCAAAGGATTTTCCATTATAAATCTTCTAAATTGAACCATTTCAATAAAAGCGATCTAAATTTCAAAGCCTTAAAATATAGATCTTAAATATAAGAAATTTACCAATGAAAATTGTGCACATTTTAAGTTTCCCAAATGAAAATTTCGGTGGTTTTTATGTTTTATATTCGAAATTTATTGAATTTGCAAACTTTACTATTGAAAAATTAACTCACGATTTTTAAAATCATCAAGATTTTAAAAATTCAGCTTATACGTTTTCAAAATTGAATGATTGTTAATTTTTAGTCTTTAAAATTGAATGATTCAAGAGTAATTGAACTACATATTGAAAAAAAGCACTTTCAAACTAACATAATTTCAAACTAAAACATTCCAAATTAATAAATATTCAATTGTGTATTGAAAAAATTGAAGAATTACAATTATTTAAGAAAAAATCATGTATTTTCGTAGTAATGTAATCTTATCTAATTGAAAATGCAACTGTTTAATTTAAAATTTATCTGGTTTGGTTGATGATTCAACTATACTTACATTTTTCTTTTAAATTTTAACTCAAACTATTTTATTTTTGATTGAAAATTGTTCCTTATCAGTTAATAATTCATTTATTTTGTTGAAGATTCGTGCTTCTGACAGAAAATTAATCTTTTGTTTGAAAATGCATCTTTTGGGCTGAAAATTTAACATTAAAATGTAAGAAATTTAAATTATATTAAAATCAAGCTCAAAATTCTTTTTAACGTCCAATACTCAAATGAAGGTATAGAATTCCTGAAAATAAAACCAAGAATCCAACGATCAAAGTTGGGCAACCACCATAAAATTTTCGTATTGTAATTTGCAAAAATATCCCCTTACAAAAATCTTTCCTAAAAAAAATCTTTGAGCAAAAATAAAAAATATGAAAGAAAAATGAGAATGCAATGTTGAAGAATTGTGCTTTTTAGTTAATAATTAATTTTGGTTTAAACAGAAAATTGTACTCTTCAATTTTTTGTTAAAAATTGATCTTTTTAATTGAACTTTCTTCGTTCTGCAGAAAATTCATCTTTTTCTAAAAAAATTCTAATTTTTCTTTTTTTGTTTAAAAATTTGTCTTTTTTAGTTGAAAATTCATCAATTTTATTGACAATACAATTATTTCTACTTGAAATTGTTTGAATTTAAAGCAATTAAAATGGAATTTAATATATAGTACCCACATTAATTTTATTTAAAAGAATTTTCCTTATTTTCGTAAAATCGATTCAGTGGAACAGAATGTTGTTTTGGCTTCTTATTCGAATTTGTATTGGAGGACAGGGTGGTCCCCATATTAACATTAAATGGTATGATGTTATAAAAAATTTGTTATTAATATTAACAGATGAATCGAATAAATTTGGCAGCTTTGAGAACCTGGCGCATGAATATAAGATTTTGATAAACTAGTTGAGTAAATCGATATGAAAATGATTGCCTTATCTGAAGTGAGTTGAAAAATTGCAGAAATCCATTTGGTGAGAAAGAGAGTGAGAGTGAGGCTGACATAATATAGCGTGCGATTGAGTGAGGCGGTACGGAAAAAAGGAGAAAGATGGACTAATGAATGAGCCTTGAGTTTGGTAAAAGTAAAAGTAAAGTTGAGCTATACGTACGCAATGAGTGAGTGCTGGATTTGACCTATTCTTGCCTTTGGACCAACTGGTCTCTGAACCTGAATTAGGACGAAACCTTGACTCGTGAATTGGTTTTAACGAATCGATCTTTTTACATCGACCTTCAAAATTCACGCTATTGGAAGCTAGATCTAGGACACAGTCAACAAAAAAATATTTCCAAATCGTCCACCTTAAATGCAGATACCAACTTAAATTAAACAAAAGTTTGTTTGGATTTAAAAATCACAAAATGTAATCAGTCTTTTTCTTGAATCAGACCAACTTTATTTAAATCAAGTAAATGTTGTACTGAATTTAAGTTGGTCTCTTAATTTAAGGTGTAACATTTTTAAGCGGTACAAAAATATACTTGATAGATAACCTTAAATTCAGAAAAAATTTGTACGAACTTAAGTAGAGTATCTGAACTTCAGAATTTAATCAGTGGTTTTTCTGGACCTCGGCCAACTTTATTTTAAGCCAGTAAAAATTTTACTGAATTTAAGTCTTTTAATTTAAAGTGTAACATTACTTAACAGTGAAAAATATACTTAGTATATGAACTTAAATTCAGCAAAATTTTTTCTGAATTTAGGAAGATTAATATCTGAATTTCAGAATTTAATTAGTGATTTTCTTGAATGCAGACCAACTCTACATATATCCAGATAAACTTTTACTAAATTGTGATTCATCTCTAAATTTAAACTCATCTCCAAATTCAAGGTTTGAATTAGTTAAAATTGTTACGGAGTAAAAAAATGCTTAATAATTTTACACGTAAAATTTACGGATGATACATTTAAATCAGACCTTGGGTTCAATGACATCTGGATTCAATCAGACATTGAATCCAGATAAATTTTTGCTGACTTTAAGTTCAGCCTTGAATTAAAAGACATTTCATAGCCTAAATCATTCAAAAAATTTACTGATTTAATTAGATTAAATATTGGTTTGGTTATAATAAAATAGCAAAATTATTTCTAAATTGAAATTCCTCATTAAATTCCTACATTTAAATAAATGATTAAAATTAGCCACAAATAACTGGTTAACGCATTGAAACTTTGATAAAAATTCATTTTTATGGTTATACATTCATCATTTTATTTAAAAAGTTATTTATATGGTTGAAAATTGATCTATTTTGTTGAAAAGTTGTTGTTTCATTTGGTGAAAATTCATTTTTAACTGAAAATGTAACTTTTCCCTTTTTTCTTAAAATGTATGTTTTTTGTTGTGAAAATTCTACTATTTCTTGACAACTTCTTTAAAATGTCTTATACACTTATTCCTAAGGTTGCAAATTTATCTATTTGGTTGAAAATTCGTTGATTTTTGGATGAAAATTAATTTTTTTACTGAAAATTAAACTTTCCCATTTTT
>NC_046665.1:110095650-110103497 GCF_010883055.1 Belonocnema kinseyi | reverse complement strand
GACTGCTTCATTAAAAAATCATTTTTTTGGTTGAATATTCATTATTTGATTTGAAAACGCAACTCTTGCTTTGAAAATGTACTTATTTTGTTGAAAATCCGTTATTTTGGTAGTTTAAATTAATATTTCTTTGTTCAAATAAAAACTTACCTATTCTATTTAAAAAAAATAGTGGTTGAAAAAGAATCTTTTGTTTATTTGAAAATTCACTTTTATGGTTGAAAATTTATTTATTTTGCTGAGACAGACTTTTTTACTATAAATATAATCTTCTTTGCATAATTTTTTGTCAATTCTCTATGTACTTGATTTAAATTTCAACTGCTTAATTGGAAATTTATTTTTTCACGTAATCATTCCCCTTTTTAGTTTCAATTTCATCTGTTTGGTTGAAAACATAAAAATTTCATTGAAAATTCGATTTTTTGTTGTTTATGATTCGTCATTTATTTGAAAAATCACCTATGTGGTTTAAAATTTAACTTTATTGTGTAAAACTCTTTTTGTTTCTTGTCTATAAGAAATCTTTTCTAGTGGAAAACTAAACTTTTCGGTTGAAAATTCTCGTATTTTGTTGAAAATTGGTCTTTTTTAGGTACAAAGTTAATGTTCTGGACTGAAAATTAATCTTTTTTGGTGTCATCGAATCCGCATTATTTTAGTCAGTCAAAATTTACTTCGAATCAGTCACCTTTGACTGATTCAAATTTAAAATGTAGGATTTAACATTTTACAAATTAAAAAGAATAATTAAAAATTTTACAAACTAATTGCAGAAATGCATCTATATTCAAAGATAAACTTAAGTTCCGCAAAAGTTTGGCTGAATTTAAGATAATCAATATCTGAATTTCAGAAATGAATCTGTGGTTTTCTTGAATGCAGACTTCTGAATTTAGCTTCTACTCTAAAATTAAGGTTGATGATTTAAACATTTTAGTTTAATATGTTTACTCAGTTAAAAGAGTAATTAAAAATGTTAAACCTATAATTCAGAGATGGACTTAAATTGAGCAAAAATTTGTCTAATTCTTAAAAGCTTAAATACTTGAAAACGTTACAGCTTAAATTCAGAAATGTACCTAATTTTAGAAATGAACCCAAATTTTAAAAAAATGTAAGCACATTTACATACATTTCTAAATGTAAGCTGTGACATTTCAAATTTTTTTGACCTTGGAATGTGAGTAATAGTGTCAAAGTCACTGAACGGAGAAGAACCTGAAATTGAGAAATAAATTCCTATCAAAAATATCGGCCATGGCCCTTTACTCCGATACTAGCGATTTTTCTCGTGAAAGGGAAGCAAATAGTAGATGATTGGTAATATAGTTGCATGTATAGTTGTACGCATAGTAGACTATAAAGTTTATTTCGAGGTCGCTGATTAGTAAATGACCTAGATTTTCATGACGGATTGTGTAGACTTCCAAAAATAAATAGAGCATGCAATGGGCCTTTATCTATACGCACCCATCATGGTGAATTAGTTCAAAATAAGTGAAGCAATCTTCTTCACTTTCCATGTGGAGATGAAGACTTGCTTCGTCTGTGTGTTAGGTCAGAAAATAGGGAATGATGTAAGAAGGCGTTTGCGACGAAAATTTCATTCGTTATTTTCCGCTTTATACATTACCGTCGGTTTATAAACGATAACTCGATCAGAAATTAAGCTCGAAATTTTTTTCAAAGACCATTAGAAGTTTTTTTTTTAATTCAAGAATTTCTCGAATTTTGTACCGCGACTTTAACTCGTGGCATGACGTAGGAAGATTGTGGTAAAAATCTGAAATTTATACCAGACAATTTTCAAACTGTTGTTTTTAATTCAAGCTGACAAAACTTAAAAAATCTTTACGGGTTCTCGAGATACGGATAAAACAGTTCAAGCAAGTCTGCGTCGAGTTTCAGTCGGCTCCATGTCGAATGGCCTCGCTCTGACAGGAAGCTGACTGAAACTCGACGCAGACACTTTTGAACAATTCTAGCTATATCTCAAAAAACTTTAAAGATTTTCAATCCTTTTGGGCTTAAATTGAAGATAAGACCTCAAAGATTACATCCTTTAAATTCCAGATTTTTTCTACAACTTTCCAAGCTCATGACACGAGTCAAAGTCGAGATGAAAAATACGGAAAAATCTCGAATTTTAATATCTCTTTTAGGGTTCATTGGACGAAAATTATCATAAGCTTTGTAACTATTCTGATAAAAATTGTCTAACCTTACTTGCGACCAAGTTATCGTGTTTCAAAAAAATTTAAGTACAGTTTTTCAACACTATGCTACTATTGACACAAGGTTTTATCTCGGAAGTGATTCCGATTCCTGGATTTGGTGGAATACACCTTATCACAAGTTTGCTTTAACAATAACGAATCAATTACACAATGTTGTAAGCCAAACGAAATTTCATCTCTGAATCGAAAATAACTTGAGGAAAATGAAAACCAACTGAAAGATAACAAATTTATTATCCATCATCATCTAATCCAGATACCAAAAATTATTCATCTGAACTAAACTGATTAATTGTATAAATTAATATTGAACATCAAATATGAAACTTAAGAAATATGAAAATTGATCAATTTCAAATTTAGGGTATAATTTAATAATATGCATGAGAATATACTTCTGTCTGATCCATACGACATCTAAATAGCTCTCTATCACAGATTACATCAGTCTTAAAAATAAGCATGAAGATCCCTTTTTCTAAGAATTAAAGACCAACAATATATTAGCAAATTTCAAACTAAAATAAAATTCACTTTTAACAAAAAAGAATTGGAATATTTTTAGAGGCTGTCCATAAACTACGTTGCCAATTTCATGGCGGGGGGGGGGGCAAAACTAGGATTCGTAAGAGATAAAGGGGTGAGGAGGGGATCAGTGGAAGTAACATTACGAAGTTATTGTTAGATTATTATTATTATTATTATTTGAAATATTATTGTAAGAAATTGCGCCAGATGGCTCTGCAAGGATACAGATTAAGAAAAACTTAAAAGTTTGAAAATCACTTTCATATTTTAGACTTCGCACTCTTTCCCCTATCCCCTTCTTTTTGCCTTTTTAAAAGCATTTTTATCTTTTCCTGTGTTTTCAAGAAACTTCTTCTTTTCTCATTTTTTCCGCATAAATTCGAACTGAATTAATAGAACTCAATAAGAAAATATATTTTTCGTTGAAATTAAAATGTTTGGTTTTAAACTCTACTATCTCTTTTGGTTAAAAAATTACTGTTTAGTTGAAAAGTGAACTTTTTTGTTCTAAATGTTTTTTGTTTGTTTGTTTAGAATTAACTGTTTGACTGAAAATTTAACTGTTCCACTTTTGTTGAAAAATATATCTTTTTTATTTAAAAATTCAAATATTTAATAGTTCAAAATTTATATTTTTTAGTTGAAAATTCAAAAATTTGGTTAAATGCTGAACCCTTCTGTAAAATTCATCTTTGTGGTTCAAGATTCATTATTTTCGTTAAAAATTCATCATCTTGATTGAAAATTTAACTACTTCGTTGAAAAATAGTTCTTATTTGTTTGAGAATTAATTTTTAAACTATAAATGTAAATATTCCAATTTTAGTTAAAAAATTAATATTCTCAATTGATAATTGATATCAATTCATAATTGAATTTTGTTGTGGAAAAAACGTCTTTGTGGATTGAAAATTGTAGAATTTGGTGGAAAATTAAACTATTTGGTTGGAAATCATCTTTTTTCTTGAAATATCATATCTTTGGTTGAAAATGCAGTTAGTTGGCTGAAAGTGGAACTAATTTGTCATTTTTGTAAAGATTCAGTTCTTTGTATAAAAAAACTACTGTTTTGCAGTAAGTTTGAAAATTATTTTGTTAGGTATAAAATTAATCTTCTTTATTAAAAATTCATCTTTTCGGTTGACGATTTAACTTTATTTATTTGAAAGTTAAACTTCTTTATAAATTAATTTTTTTAGATGCAGATTTTTTAAAATCATTTTTGAGACTGGAAATATATTGATTTCATCTTTTTTGAAAACGTGTCCTTTTTAGTTGAAAATTCGACTATTTGGTTGAAAAATTCATTTTTTTTTGGTTGTAAATTAATTTTTTCGAACTAAAAACATAACTATTTCATTTTTGATTTAAATTTTATATTTTTGATTTAAAGTTGATCTGGTCTTGTTAAAACTTGAACAATTTAGTTGAAAAATCATTTATTTGTCTGTTTCGTGTTTTTTCTAGCAAATTAATCTTATTTTTGAAAAATTCATCTTTTCGAAAATAGGCTTTTTTGTTGAAAATTGATCATTTTTGTTTGGAATTAATTTTTTTATCCGAAAATGTAGCTATACCATTTCTGGTTAAAAATGTATCCTATATGGCGAATTTTTTAACAGTAGATTCATAATTTGTTTAGCAAATTCATCTATTTGGTTAAAAAATTAACCATTTTGTTGAGAATTCAATTTTTTTAAAGTAATTTTTGAAACTGAAAATTTAACGTTGAAGATTGATTTTTTTGTTGCTGTTCAAAATTCGCCTTTTTGTTATAAAATTAATTTTTTTTCTGGTGGAGAAGTCAAATTTTGCTGTCGAAAATTCATATTTGATGGTAGAAAGTTAATTATTTTCAATAGATAAGTCTACTATTACATTTTTGTTTCAGAATTCATCCCTTTTTGTCGGCAATTCAAACGTTTTGTTGAACACGCTTCTTTTTTTATATCAAATTAATTCTTCTTGATTGAAAATTCGTCATTTGGTATAAAACTCATCTTTCTTAGTTGAAAATAAATTTTTGTTGTTAAAAATTTAACTGTCGAAAAAATTCGTCTTTTTGGCTTGAAAATGCAACTGTTTTTGGTTGAGTTTTAATCTTTTTGTTTGAAAATTTGTCCCTTGGTTTCAAAATGCATTATTTTAGGTGGAAAATTAAACTACTTGTTAATAAATTAAACGATCGTGTTAAAAATGTAACAATTTTGTTGAAGAATTAAATATTTCATTGAAGTCATCTTTTTTGGTCGACAATTTAACTGTTTTGTTAAGAGTTCGGCCTTTATCATTGAAATTTTATCTCTTATGGTCATTTTGGCTTAAACATTTAACTATTACCTATTTTCATAAAAAATCGCTCTATCTCTCCAGTTGAAAAATCAGTCTAGGCTGTGGAGCCTACGATAAATAAATAGGAATTTCGCTCATTTATAGATTATAGCCAAATAGTTTAAATAAATATTGAATTCCTACATTGAAGCAATGACCTTGAAAATACGTATGATCTCATCAGAATTTCCACGTGCATTCTGCAGTTGCTTGATTGACAAAATACACTGCTTTATTCGGGCATTAAAAGAGCGAGAATTGCATCAGTGCATTCAATAACAGGAAGAATTACTTCACTTAAGATCAAAGCAAATGGGACATTAACAGCAGCACTTTAGTTAGGCTTCAAAAGAGCGTGTATAGCGAGAGGGACGGAAACAGAGAGAAAGAGAGAAAGAGAGAGAGAGAGAGAGCGAGAAAGCAAAAAAAAGGGAAAAAAATTGTCGAGAATAAAGAGATAGCGACAATTGTGCGGGTCGAGGGCGATACTTGTCTACGCAATAGTGAATCCGTATATCGCGTTATCTCGATGACAGTGAATACGACTCGCTCGACCCTGGAAAGGCCTACAAGTGTTTTTCATTATCTAGAAAAGTATTAACAATTTTATCATATTAGACTTGTCACTCTTTCCCTTCTACCCCTCTACCCCGCTTTTCCCTTTTTTTTTTAAAGAACTTCTCTTTTATCGTCTGTTTTCAAGAAACAAGGTTAATTTTCTGTCCAAAAAGACGAATTTTCAACGAAATACATCTACTTTGCTATCAAATATTTGAATTGTCAACTTATGAACAATACGCTTTTAGCATGAAATAGTTACATTTTTAGATATAGGAAAATGAATGTTTTACCAAAAAATAAGCTAATTTTCCGCAAAATATTAAATTTATCAACAACAAAAAAATATGATTTTTTCACCAAACAGGTGAATTTTTTAACCAAAAATTGAATTTTCTGCATCAAAAAATTAATTTTCAATCAAAAATTTGTATCTTTCACCAAAATGATTGAATTCTCAAACTAAAGAGACGAGTTTTCTACACTATAGTATAAAAAGTGATTAATGACTAGACAATTATTAGTAGAAAACGATTAATTTTAAATAAAAAATTGTATTTAAAAAAAAAATGTGGAATTTTAAACGAGAAAGTTTAATCTTAAAAGAGGAATTTCCAACAAAATATATGAATTTTCAACCAAATACTTAAATTGTCAACAAGAAAAGATCAATTTTCATTTAGAAATAGCAGTTCTGAACCGAAAATGTAATAGTTAAATTATCAGGTAAAAAAATTAATTAGCATTAAAAAGGAAATAAATTTTCAACGAAATAATTAAATTTTCAAACAAAAAGATAATTTTCAAACAGAATAATGTTCAACCATAAAGGAGAATTTCCAATCAAAAATGTGATTTTTTAAACAAAGAAGTCAATTTTCTGTCAAATATTTGAATTTCCAACTTAAAATGGTACATTTTGAACCAAAATTTTTCACATTAGTAATTAATATTTAACCAAAAAACGAATTAATTTTCCACACAATAGTTCATTTTTAACAAAACAGATGAATCTTAAAAAAGATTAATTTTTAATAGACTAGTTCCAATTTGAACGTGCCAGTTGAATTTCCAACTAAGAGAGATGATTTTTTAACCTAAATAGTGATTTTTCAACAAAAAATATCAATTTTTAACAAAAAGGATAATTTCGAAACAAATAGTTTGATGATTCATACAATTTTTGAATTTTTAAACCAAAAAGACGAATTATCTACAAAACAATTAAATTTTAAACCCGAAAGTAGAAAAAGTCTTTAACATCCAGACAATGATTAGCGGAAGTTGAGTTTTTTGCGTATATTTTTTCGGTGATAATCTTGTGAGAAGCAAATTATATTTTGATCTAAAAGTGATGAAATTTGAACCAGAAAGTTTAATTTCGTGCCAAAAAAGAAGAATTTTCAACGACAGATTTAAATATTCAAATGATTAGTTGACTTTTCCACTAAAAAAATTATTTTCTAACGAAAAAAATTAATTTACTACCAAAAACATGAAATTTCAACAAATTACATGAATTTTCAACAAAAAAATTGTTCGTTAAGAGTTCATTTATTTTAATCAAAGAGTCTAATATAAAAATTTTCTGTTCCAAAGCTTATCATGTGGTTGAAAATTAAGTTTCTTTGTTGAAAATTCCTCTTTTCGCGTTGAATATTCAATATTTTTCTTTTGTTTGAAAAATGCTCTTTTTTGGTTGAATTTAACTGTTTTTTATTTTAACTGAAATTAGTTTTCGTTATCTTTCTAGTTGAAATTAATTATTTAAACTAAAAATATCACTATTCAATTTTTGATTGGAAATCTGTTTTTTAGTTGATATTCATCTTTTTGGATAGAAAAGTCGTGCCTATGGATTTGAAATTTGATAATGAAATTTTGGTTGATAATCGAAAATTTTAGCATTTGGTTGAACGTTTGACTATTTCGTTCAAAATACAATTATTTATTAAAAATTCATTTTTGTTTGGTAGAAAATTTAAATGTTTTCTCGGAATTTTTAAAAATAAAAAATGCACTATTTTGCTCGAAAGAACAACAACTTGGTTGTACGTGTAACTGTTTGATTCAAAATGAAATATATTTCGACCTGAAATATTTGGAATACTACTATAGTAATATATATTTCGTTAATATTCCTTTATTGTGCTCCTATTTTCGTACAAAAAATCAGCCTTTTCCCCGTTA
>NC_046665.1:110051011-110095550 GCF_010883055.1 Belonocnema kinseyi | reverse complement strand
GTTAATGATTTAGTTTATCTTCCTGCTCTATTTTATTATCTGTTGTAATGACAATGACTTTTTATCGAACGTATCTCAATGAGAGAGGAAATTACGACTTCCACAGTTTCCGGGTGGCAGGCGTGATTGTCAAATCGTTTTAAAAATAATGATTGTCACTGGTAAATTTTGATATGATGTATTTATGGTTCAATTAAAATACTGCAGTATTGAAATAGAATTTCTAGTATTTGGTTTTGGAATTTCAAAATTTTTTCAAAGATAAGAAGGATCTTTTCTATGTTAATTAAAACAGGTAATCGTTTATTTTAATAACTTTTCCGGATTTTGGATTAAATAGTAGGAAACCTTTTGGAAAATCTTCTTTTTAGTCTAAAAGTAAAATATCATTCGGGGGAGACCCTAAAAATTAAAAACCTGTAAATATCGCGTTCATCCATCTTCGTGCTGTTAGAGCCACGTATACTAATATAAAAACAATATTTATTTAAAACTTGCCCTACCTTCCATGGATTAAAAAATATTTCTTGCTGTTAACATTATAATAATTCTTCAGTGAAAAAATGTTAGATTGTTTTCGTGGGACCAATCAGCGCCTCTTATTCTCTTAAAAGCAAGATACGTAATTCGCATATCAATTTGGGACCATGAGTGACCCTGAGCTCTACGTGATGGCGAGGCTAAATCGGTTTAAGGTTGTCTGGCAACACAGAAAAGAAAATTTGTTTGAATAAAGTAACTCGGTTTTGTTTCAAGCCAAAAAACAGGCTTAAATCTAGCTTTAAGACAAAATACAGACTTGAATTAAGGTGTAACAAAAACAAGCCCTTTTCTATTAAGCGAGGGACTTGGTGGAATTGCAGAGGGAGATTGAAGTGAGTGGAATTTTTTTGTTCTTTTCGAGGGTCTTAGTTAAATGAATCGAGCCCTTGGTGGCGAGAAGGATGAGAAATTCAGTGATGTAATTTGTAATATACGGCGGGGCGCTCGTTGAAATTGCAAAGTGCAAACCACGTTTGGTTGGCATGGCACATGGCACATGAATAACGTCACTCGAAGCGCAATAGCGGAAGGCTGCGAGCTTGGAAGGCCACTGCACCAATGCTACATACTGCATTTGACGTAACTTTTATCTACACCACACAGCTTCTAGAGAAATCCTTTCTTTCTTCTTCTTATCCTCTTAATTCTTTCGCCCTCCCCCTCCTCTCTTCCATCTCCTTCAAACATTTTTTTTGTTAACCTTCCCTCCACCAGTTTCCCCTCCAACTTTCATGCCCTCCTTCCCGCTCTACAACTTAATTTAACCCTTTGCGCTTCTTCTCTCACCATCCAGACGTCCGCACCTCCCTTCTAACCTCTCAATCTCTTTCCTTTCCTTCCATCTTAATATTTTTGCTCCGTACCCCTGTTGCATTTTTTATCCCTTCTTTTTTTTTAACTCTATCATCTCCATCTTGTAAGGCATATACCAAATATACCCTTTATTCCATTATTTTTTTCTTCCTCCTTTTCTAAAGCTCATTACCATTGTCTTTTCTGCTCTTAGATTTAACTTTGACCTATCTAAGTATTTACTAAATCCTGTAGGTAAGTACACCATCCTTTCTTCATCCTCTGCCATCTCCTTTTCCGATCTTTACTCCTTCCAATCATTCTGAAACATTCTGCTACCTCCCTATTTTTTCTTCCTTTGTTTCTTCCGTTCTTTAATCCCTCCTTTAAAGCAGTTACACATTACTTATACAATTTTCGTCTTATATCACTCCTCTATAACCTTTCATCTGCTCCCCTTTGCGTTTTATCACTACCAGTCTACACCCTCTTTTTACAACTTTTGCCCATCCTCTCTTCTCCATATCTTATTGCATACTATCCATACCAATTCCTTTAATTACCTTCCCATCTTTCATTATTCCCATAACCTTGATTTTTTCTCCCATTATTATGTCCTCTTTCTCTCCTTCTTTTCTCTTTGTTTTGCCTTCCCTTTCTTCTCTATCCCTTCTAGCAAATCCATAAAATATCTTTTTGCTAGTATCTCAGTGTCCTGATTTACTCTTTTCCTTTTTTCTCTATTCACTACTTTACAGACCTCTTCTTCCGCCCTAGCCTTCTCCGCCTCTTCTTCAAACCTTTTATTTTCCTTCTCTTTTTTCATACACATTTCAGTATACTCCTTTTTTCTTCTATATTCTCCAGCTTATTATTTCCTTCTCTTTGTTTACATTATTTCCTTCTCCCATTTTGATTTATTTTGTCTGTAGAAAATTTATCTTTTTGCTTGAAAATTCAACAAATTCGTTAACATTTTTTTCGGTCGTGAATGAAAAATCTTTCTAAGATGAAAATCCAACGATTTAATTGAAAAATCTTCCTTCTTGGATAAAAATGAATCTTCTTGGTAGAAATGTCATCTTTTTGGTTAAATACAGAACTGTCCTATATTTGAAAGCAGGTCGCAGCTTCCCATAGAGTGATAGAAAAGTGAAACAGGCACGTTCGAGGGGTCTGTTCACATTATTGGATGTAAACATTCCTAGCGATAAAGTTACAGCGATCATGCCGAATCCGAGTGGAGATCATTTATGGCTTTTAGCATTTATTTAATCTTCAAACATTGTAATTACTCAAACAATTTTCATAAATGGTTCTTCTTTAAAGAATACGTTTAATTTATTATGCTGCGTTGTAAATTTACAATAACTATTAATTATTTAAAAAATTTTAATAAAAAAATTAAGAGTTTACCCTTTTTTCTGTAAGTAAATTTGTTTACGGAGTCAAATAAAAATGTCTATCCGATGACTCTTTTCTATCTTGCTTTTCAAATTTACAAGAACTAATAATTATTTAAACAATTTTAATTTAAAAATTTAAAGTTTGGCCTTTATCCTACGAATCACTTTTTTTTAATCCAACGAAAGATGTCTACCCGTTGAATCTTTTCTATATTACTTTGCAAATTGACAACAACTATTAATTATTTAAACAATTTTAATTGAAAAATTAAGAGTTTACCCTTTTTTCGACAAGTAAATTTGTTTTCGAAGCCAACTAAGAATGTCTATCCGATGACTTTTTTCTATATTGCTTTTCAGTTACCAGAAGTATTAGTTATTTAAACAATTTTAATTTAAAAATTTAAAGTTTTGGCCTTTTTTCTACAAGTGAATTTGTTTGCGAAGTCAACTAAGAATGTATATCCGATGAATCGTTTCTATATTGCTTTTCAAATTTACACAAAATATTAAATATTTCAACAATTCTAATAAAGAAATTAAGAGTTTACTCTTTTTTCTACAAGTAAATTTAGTTACGGAGTCAACTAAGAATGTCTATTCGATGACTCTTTTCTATATTGCTTTTCAAATTTACAAGACCTAATAATTATTTAAACAATTTTAATTACAAAATTTAAAGTTTGGCCTTAATCCTACGTATCAATTTCCTACGTATCAATTTGTTTTCGAATTCAACTAAGAATGTCTATCAAATGACTCTTTTCTATATTGCTTTGCAAATTTACAAGAACTGTTAATTATTTAAACAATTATAATTAAAAAATTAAAATTTTTGCCTTTATCCTATCAATCAATTTTTTTTAATCCAACGAAGAATGTCTGCACGATGACTCTTTTCTATGTTGCTTTGTAAATTAACAAGAACAATTAATTATTAAAAGAATTTCAATTGAAAAAATAAGAGTTTGATTTTCTTTCTACGAGTAGGCTTAATTTCTTACCATAATTAACTAAGAATATCTTTAAGATGATTTTTTTTCTCTGATGTTTTGAAAATCTACAATTATTAATTATTTTAAAAATGTTTATCAACCGATTTATAACTTGGCTATTTTTCAAGGAAGAGGCATAATTTGTTTACGGAATGAAGTAAGAATGTCTTTCGATGATCATTTGCCATGTTACTTTGTAAATTTATAATCATTATTAATCATTCAAGCAATTTTCATAAACAGATTGAGAGTTGGGGTATTATTCAAATTTGTTTACAAAGTTAACTCAGATTGTCTTTGTAATGACTCTTTTCTAAGTTATTTTTTAAATTTACCAGAATTGTTAATTATTGAAAGAAGTTTCATAAAAAGTTTAGAATTGGGCTATTTTCTAACGAATATGGTCAGCTTTTTTACTGAGGTATTGTACATACGAATTTGCTCAAAGTACTCGCATTTGCCTAAACATTTGGTCAGATGAGAGGATAACTGCAGAAAACCACTTCCCGAGTTTAATCGGGTTTTTAAAATTTGAGTACACAATCCGGTCTTTTGTCGCATATGGTACTCATGCAAAGTCATTTTTACTTATTAAAGTAAAAATGATTATTGTGGTATTTTCTTGAACTTCGTTTCCAAATAGAATAATTACAAGGAAATTTAGTGGGTCGCGCGCGTAAGAGCTTCTAGTTTGGTTGAGAATCTGTTTTGATTGAAGACTTAATTGATATTTGGTTCCAAATTTATATTTTCTATTTGAAAATTCAGCAATTTGATTAAAAATTCGTCTTTTGGTGCGAAATTAATCTCAATGGTGGAAAATTAAATTACATGGTTATGGATTTAACAGCTTTGTTAAGCAATTGTAGTTTGTGGTTAAAGAAAACTGTGATTGGTTTTGAATTAAAATCTGTTTCGTTGCAAAATTGAACTATTCAGTTGAAAATTCATTCTTTTGGTTCAAAATTGACTTTTTTTAGTTGAAAATTTATGTATCTTGTTAAATATTAATTGTCCCTTTTCGTTGAAAATTAAACTAGTTAGTTGAAAATTCTTCTTTCGGTAAAAAATGCATGTTCTTAATTGTAAATTCAAATATTTGTTAATGGATTCCAGTTTTTTGAATAAATCTTCTCTTTTGGCTGAATTCAATTGTTCTTAATTTCAAATTAAAATCTTTTTGGTCGTAACATTAAACATTACATTTTTCGTTTATTATTCTCTTTTGTTGAAAATTTAACTATTTTCTTCAACATTCGTTATTTTGGTTTGAAAATTGATCTCTTTTGGTTAAAAATGTGTGTGTTTTGTTAAAAATGTATCTTTCTTATTTGAAAATTTAACTATTTTATTAAATATTCGTTATTCTGTTCAAAATTCGTCCTTTGGTTGAAAATTCATCGTTTTACTTTAAAATTCGTTTAATTGTTGAAAATTCACATACTTTTGGAAAGTTCAAAATTTTTGCCCAGAAAGTTATGCATTTAAATCCTTCCAAAATTAAATTTTATTATAGCGCTCACATTAATTTTTATTTAAAAGATAGTATTCCTCAATTCCAGTGAAAAGTCTTCTTATTCTTTCTTCTTTTTATCTGAGGGGGGAGGGATTTTAATAAAAAAGAAAACGATTATATTACCTTTATGATAGTCTTTTCGAGTTGCCATTTTAATAAAATAAATTATGGTTATTTTTACTAATTAAGCTGTTCGGAATAATTCAAATATAAGCAATATACATTTTGAAGAATAAAACGGCGGAAGAGTGAGAAAAAAAAACTGGAGCAAGCATGTTTGTGTTTTCTGGACGAGTCATTGACACACAAAGGTAGCGAAAAAGTGCATTGATATATAATCTTGCAGTTCGTTTAAAATTCATGCATGCATCAGTGCAAATTAATTTATACCGGAAGGGAATGCATAATTCTTTAAATTTATTTAATAAAAAGTCACATTTGAGCTTATTGATAAAAATGCACCATTTCATGGTAAATTTATTTATTTCCTTAATTTCTAACTAGCAATTACTTTCTATCACAAACTTGCTTACTCTATTACTTTCGCATTTTACTTTCAATTTATCGCGTTTAATGATAAGAATAACAAGATTTTAAAATAATGATTATTGCTTCAAATTGACATACTATTTTACAAAGCAGGTTTTTCTTGAATTCATTTGGACCGTTTTTTATTTTTGCGACAAGAAAATTGAGTAAGGGGTTCATTTTTATATATTCATTTTTTATTTGTGTGCTTTTATTACACATAAAATTTATAAATAGGCTTATTGAATTTTTACTTAGCCTTAAAAAACCTAGGGAATAAATAAATAAAGAAGACAGGAAAAGAGGGCAACATCTAAATTTCCCTTCTTTTTTAATTTTAATTTTTTTTTCACTCTATCTTTAAAACAGAAGGAAGGAAATTATTGAAAATTTTGCACTCACTGTTGTGGAATATTTGATTGGTTGCATACTGCGCATATATGACGTTAACTGGATGTTTTTAGTTTGCTCTTCTGAATTTTCTGCAATTTTATAAATCGAAGTTTTGAAATGAGGAATTTGATTCGAAAAATTAATTTCTAAAAGAGGAAATTCAAATGGTAAATAATGCTTCAATTATAATGACAACAATATTCATGTTTTATTTTTAAACAAATCTTTTAAAATTAACAAAAGGATTTTGTTCATTGCCTCTTGATCATACTAAATGAATTTATAAGTATTTATTTATTAACAAAAGTTGTGCATTTTCTGCACATAAATTTAGTAAATTTAAATTTCAAAATAATTTGATTTCAGCATATAATTTATTTCCTAATGTTTCTAAAAATTATTGGTAAAAGAGGACATTTCAATTGTAAATGTTTTTTTAGTATTGTGAAAAAAATCTATTCTTAACATTTTGCTATCACACTGTAATTTGTAAACTTGTTCATACTTTCAAAGAGATAAAAAAAAATTATTTTGATTTTACTCTCAGTTTTATTTTTAAATATTAATTTCATGCTTTGAAGATTTTAAAATATGTCATAAAATAATCTGGATTATTATTATTTGAAAAGGTTAGAAAATGAATTTAAATTTGAAGAGATTTAAAAACAAAATTTAAACAAAATTTAGATTGCTCAAGATTTTGAAATAAAATTTTGAACCGTTTCTTAAGATTGAGTTTTGCAAGAATACAAAATTTTAGAAAAAAGTCAAATCATTCTGAAAGATTAGATATTTATAAAGTAGTCTAAAGTCAATATTTAAGAAGATGTTGAAACATTACAAAAGATTTCCAAAATTGTCAAAAACGAATCCGGATGATTTTAAGGCCATTTTATGAATAATTTGAGTCAGTTAAAAATATATTTAGGAATTTTAGAAGTTTTGATGAGAATACAAAAAATCTTTCAAACGGAGTCAAATTATTCCTGAAATTGTGTAAAGTCTTGCAAAAAAAAGGTTTAGAAACATATTTGACATCTTGAAAACTTTTTTCTTGAAATTTCTCGAGTAACCTAGAAAAATTATATTTATGTAACCTTAAAACAATAAGAAACTTTCAAAACTTTTATTTTGTATAAAAATTATTTTTATATTCAAATTATAATTTGACTAAAACTTTTCTTTTTGGACTCAAAAATCTTTTCTTGTTGAAAATTCGTCTTGTTGATTTGAAAATTCATATCTTTTGGTAAAAATTGTATAATTTTTTAAAATTAAAATTGCAACTGATTGCTTTAAAATTAAAAAGTTTCTTGATTGAGAATTCTACTACTTTATTGAACTTATTTGTTTAAAAATTTATAATTTTAGTTAAAAATTCATCTGTTCGGTTGAAAATTGTAACTATTTTGTTGAAATTTTTTTTTAATTAAACCGTTTTGCAATTCAAAATTAAAATCAGGATTGAAATATCAACTATTACTTTTTTCGTTGAGAATTCGTTCTTTTTTGGATGACAATTCATGTATCAGGTTGAAAAATAACATTTTTATTAAAGATTTATAATTTTGGTTTAGCAAATTTAACTGTTCTGTAGAAAATTAGCCACTTCTGAAAAATATTTAATGTTTTTTTGATGAAAACTATGACTATGAGTGGTTAAAAAAATAAAAGAATTGAATTGAACATGAACTATGGTGTTGAAATTTTGATTGAATATCTGCAACCAAGCCACCAAAAAAATGAATAGTCATTCGAAAATCTTATCTTGTATCTAATAATAAACACTTTTTTAAAAATTTAAATGAATACATTTAAGAGTCTATTGTCCAAAGTTTATCGTTAATTTCTGTTTCCAGTTAAATTTGAATGAAGGTGAAAGAAGAATAAAAATTGTGATTAATTCTGATTTGAGCTTGTTAAATTTTATTACAAAAATATGCATGATGATAAATGAAGGTGTAAAAATAGGTAGTTGTAACTTAATGATCATGGGACCTTACAAATAGACCTAGACCTACTCTTGCGTTCTAGTATCATTCTTAAGACCCGCATTCACGCCGATGGAATTTTTCAGTGCTTCTTATTGACCCTCATTAAACAATTATTTAAAAAAATATTGCTGTGTCAATCGATTTTTCTTAGCCGAGAAACATTAATTAAAAAAGACCTCAAATATTCCCACAAAGATAAGTCTATTTAATCTGCATTCGTGTTTTATAACCTTCATAAAATATTTAATAAAATAATAAATCATTGTCTATTGGACTGAAATTACATTTTTATTACCAAGATTTACAACAGGAAATAAATTTCTTTTTTTTTTAATATTGAAAAGTTTCAATTTTACAGTGTTTCCTTTAAAACTTATAATTTGAAGTCTAAATTTATATTTAGTGTTGCAATAGAATTTTGTTAAAGAATGTATTTTAAGATACACGTGGTTTATAGTTCCACGGTTCTGGAATGATACACACAATAACACTGATAAGACCAAATTATTAATCTAATGGAAACTGATAATATTAGTTACACATGAACTTCAGTTTACACTACTTGGCGCTGTTGATTTTTTTGCTGTTGTCTCGCAATTAGCAATGACACAATTCCGTGCAGTGCTTAGACAATGACAATTATGTTTTATCTTTTAACTCAAAAATGTATGTATCTATTATTAAAATTTTGAAATATCTATTCTAACGAATTTTATTTCTTATGCTTTTTTCCTTGAACCAACAATTTAAAAAATATTTTCACCAACTGGTTAACTGGTTAAAATATCTAAATATCAGGCATCCTGATTTTGATTTTTTTTCGAGTTCAGAGTATATTTTGGATAAAATTTTCTTTCGGAAAATACTACAAAAATTTCGTAGATAAATGAAAAACAATTCTGTCATTTTTTTCAGAATTCTCCTGTAATTTTCAAAAAATTGTTTTAAAAAAATTCGACACTATGACCTACAATTTCTTGAAATTTTACATAATTTTAAGATCATATTTTTTATTTCAAAATTTAACTATTTGGTAGAAAAATCGTATTTTTTTAAAGGTAATCATCTCCGTTTAAAGTTCATCTTTTTGCTTGAAAATTATACTATTTGGTGTAAAATAAATCATCATTTTATTTGAAAATTCATATTTTTGGTCATTCAACGATTAGGTTAAAAAATCATCTTGTTTTGTTTGATCTAAACTAATTGTTAATGAAAAAATCTACTTTGATAATGATTTGTCTTTCAATATTTTTTGGTTGTGAAATCAACTATTTTTCAAAAATTTGTCTCTTTTTTTGGTTGGAAACTGAAAAATTTATTTGTTTTTTTATTTGAAAATTAATTTTAAAACAGAAAGTTTAACCGTGCAAATTTTTATCTAACATTTCTCTTTTATAGTTGATCTCTTTTGTTATAATTTTTTTGATATTCATTATTTTGGAAATTTCAATTCTTTCGTAATCTTTTTTTTGGGAGTCTTAATCATTTGAAAATTTATATTTTTGACTAATTTAATTTTTATTTTAAAACAAAATCTTATTTTTATGAAAATTCGCATTTTTCGGTAAAAATTTAATTTTTTTTTAGTGAAAATGTAACTGTTTAAATTAAAATTAATTTTCTTTAGTTTTTAATTTAACTATTTTGTTCAAAATTAGTCTTTCTCAGTCAAAAATTGAATTTTTTTGTCATTTCTTGGACGAAGATTAATTTTTCAATCAAAAATTAACTGTTTCATTTTTAATTGAAATTTTATCTTTTTAGTTGAAAATTCAACTATTTATTTAAAAATTTTTATATTTTGTTGAAAATTCATCTTTCTTTACAATGAATCTTCTTGATAATTAAGAAAAATCCTTTTTGGTTTAAAATGCAACTCTTTGGATAAAGGTATATGCATTTTTTTGTTGAAAAATGAACTAAATGGATTAAAGTTAAACTAATTCGTCGAAAATTTAATTTTGTTTTGTTAAAATTCATGTCTAGTTTGGCCAAAATGTATTTTTCATATTTTTTTTACGTACTGAAAAAAAGAACAATTTAAAGTGTCCGATATATCTTTAAGCGGTCTAGGCGATAAATAGATATATAATTGAATAAATAGATAAAATAATTGATTAAAATTTCATTTATCAACATCCAAATTGTGACACCTTAGCTTTGGAAATATCCAATCTGGAAGTGTTCAATTTCGACATAATTGTTATTTTTTCACCGCATAATTTCTTATAATTCAGAATTTCATTATATAATTTCACACAATAATGAATTTTTCATCACAATTTCATCATTTTCAACTGAAAAATTGTTTTTGTATATAACGAAAATATTCTCTCTGTTTCAGGTGAGTTCAGTTTTGTAGATATTCTTACTTAAAAAGAAGTGTGAGGAGAAATAAATTATTTAAGCGAGTCCTTTTTTAAATGTTTATAAAGGTATTCATATAAATAATACTTTTTTATAATCAATAATGAGAATGTAAAAATGTTTCATTTGTTTATGATAATAAGAATGATTAATATGTGGAATTTTTCTTCAACGAAGATTTTTCCGTGCGAAAATGTTAAATTCAAGTATTTTTTCATAACAATATCAATTTTTTATGTACTTTTTACAACTAGTTAAAATTTAAATAACATAATGCTGCAATTAAAGCGAAAATAATATTTTCTTTTATACGAAAATATTAGAATTGAGTATTCGTTAATATAATTTATTTATAAGTATATTTATAATATTGATTACTACTAGGTTTAACAACTAAGTTAATTAAAAAATTGATTATTTTGCGTTTTGGAATTCAATCATCATTCATTTTTTCAAATAACTTTAAAATTAGACCAAAATTGTAATCAGTAGATTTGCTCCGAAAAAATCCAGTTTTTTCTAATTCTACGCGGGCAGAAAGAAGGTAAGCTCAAAAAGTGCAAAAATCCTTCCCCCCGCCAAATTTTGAGAAATTCCAAAAACCTTTTAAAATTCCGTAAAAGGTCGAGTCTAAAAATTGCGGAGGGAATGAAAATCTTGAAACTGCAGAATATTCTCCCCTCGCCAAATTTCAAAAACTTCAAAATAATGTTTGAAAATTCTATAGAAGTTGGAGTGTAGTAATTGGCGCGAGCGCAGTCTGAGGCGAAGTGTTGAAAATAACCGCTTAAACGTCCCTGACGAGGTGGGAATCTTGAGTTTGCGCGAATAGTATGTTAGCTCGTGATTTGCACTTCCTAGTTAGTGCACACGCACTTGAACGTTTTTGTGCACGCAGATTTGTGAGAGTGTATGAGCACGTGTAAAAAAACGAGCACTCCACACAAAGAGAGAGTCAGTGCTTATCGTTTTCTCCCGCAGACCTGAGACGCAGAGTCGGATTGAGGCTTGAGACCGCTCTAGGCAACCCTAAATTTGGCCATCCCTTTAGGCCTCCCCAGGAAAACCTAAAATTGGTAGCCCTTTTAGGACACTCTTTACCACCCCCCCCGCCCCTTAAGACTGGCCGGCCTTTTTGGGCTAACCTAACATTGATCGCCTTTTAGACCACTCTAGGACCCGTTTCAATTGGCCATCCTTTTGAGACGCCTTAATATTTGCTACCACCTTAGGCCACTCTAGGAAACTCTAGAACTAGCAGCCCTTTTTGTGACACCCTAAAATTGGTTTTCTCTTTAGATTACAGTGAACTTGGCCGCCCTTTTTAGGTCACCACAATATTGACCGCCCTTTTTGACCACTCTAGGACCCGTTAAAGTTGGTCACCCTTTTAAGGTCCCCTATAATTGGCTGCCCAATTAGACCTACGTAAACTTTGCTGCCCTCTCAGGGCAGCTAGGACACCCTGAAATTTCCTACCCCTTTAGGTCGCCCTTTTTCTATTTTAGTTTCTAGTTTTTTTTTATTGCAATGTAGAAAAATAAAAAAGACAAGGCGAGTGGAAAGATACGTGTTCTATAATAATAAAAATAACTTTTTGCCGCCCCTAAAATTTTCCGCCTGTTTTCAATTGAGATTTTCTGGGTTTTTTTTCGATTGGATAGTTGAAAAGCAAAAAAAGGCCTTTGGCGTAAATGCGGCACTGCTTAAATGATTTAGAATTCTGCAAGAGGCGAGAGACACGTATACGGATGTAATTTTAATATTTCAATTTGCTAAATGCACATATATGTACATTTGTGTATGCAAAAAAATATGCATGTGTGTAAAATTCTATCTTTCAGGCTGTGTGTTGGGAAAACGTTATCCAGAAATTATAGTAGATTAGTGTTACATTTCACTTTCTCATCACTCCACATACTTTGTGGGCTCTGAGTTATATAAATGATAAGAATTAAATTGATTGACCAAAGAGGCGGAAGTTAGAAATCAAGTTTAATTTACGAACTTATTAATGCAGTTATATCGAATTTGAATATATTATTATATTGATTTTCAGAAGTATTTTACCCGATTTTACATAAAATAATCTAAACTATTTTTTTTAATTAATAAAAAATGCTCTAGCTATTCATTATCAGGTCTCCAAGTCCACTATTATTTACCAATTTCTTGCATTTGGTCAGTATTTAAGTAATTTTTTGGCCGTAAAATGAGGGAGGGGTAAAAGTAAAGGCTCCTCTTAAAAGCATAATGCAGTAAAAAGTACTGGCATTTTTAACTTTTTATGATTTTTTCTGATGAAATAATAAATAGTTGATAATGATTATACTTTTAAAAAGACAGTATTAGTAAAAATGTGTTTTAACCGGAAATTATGACTTTTTTCATCAGAATTTCGCTCAAAAGAACTAGAATTCGAAAAACACAGGTGTATCTGAAACAAGATGAGCTTTCTGCATAAAAAGTTAAAATTCAGTCAAATAGTTCAATTTTCAGCCAAGAATATTAATTTTTCTAGAAAAAAAACAACAATTTTGAACAAATTATATAAATTTTCAACTAAAAACAAACAAAAGTTTTTTAACATAACATGCAATAAATACATTAAAAATTTCGTAAATAAATATTCTACCATTCAAGTGAATTTTCACAAAAGATATGAATCTTAAACTTTAATCTTAAACTGAAAAAATTAATTCTTAACAAAGTAGTTAAACTACAAAATTGTCTTCTCAACTGAAATAAAAATAAATTTGCAATAAAAAATTAGATAGTTACATTCTAGGTTATAAAATAATAATTTTTAACAACAAAACAATCGAATTATGAAGAAAAAAGATTAATTTTTCATCAAACAAGACGAATTAAAAAAAAAACCCCAAATAGTAGAATTATCAATAAAATAGTTAGTTTTTTACCGAAAAAAAACAAACAAAATTTTAACAAAATACATGAATTTTCTACTAAGAAAAATATATGATTAGAAAACATGAAATAGTTAAATTTTCAACCCAAAAATATTAAATTTTAAACAATCCGTTGAATTTTTAACAAAATAATTAAGTTTTCAGTTAAAAATTAATTTTTATCCACAAAAAGACGATTTAAAAAAAAATACATTTATTTGCAACGAACAAGATTAATTTTCTACCAGAAAAAATGAATTTTCAATAAAATAATTGAATTTCCAAACATGAAGATTGATCTTTTACCAAAAAGGACGGATTATCAAAGAATTACTTAAATTTTCAATTAAATAGTTTAAACACTGAATGTCTTGTGAGTACGAATTTTATTTGATTCATTTTTAGTTTAAAGTTTGTTTGCCTCTAAAGTTTTTCTTATTAACTAGAGGAGTTTTTAAACTAAAAAATATCAATTTGAAACTAAAAATGTAGGAATTCAATTCTCATTTAGAAATTTAATTTTCAGTAAAAAAAGACGAATCTTTTTACAAAATAGTTTAATTTTATGACTAATGATTAAATTTTTAAGCCAAACAGACAAGTTTTTTACAAAGAAGTACAATTTTCAAACCACCTAATATATGCATTTTCAACAAAAAAATTAATTTTTAACCAATCCCCTGAATTTTGTTTTAAAGATAAATTTTCAACGAAAAATGTAGTAGTTATTATTGTAACAAAAAGGATTTTAATCTAAAACAAAAAAAGTTGGATTTAAGTAACTAAACCGATTGTCTCACAAAATACTTGAATCCTGAAATAAAACAGATTTATTTTTAAACAAAGAGTTTTATTTTTAACCAGAGATATTTTTCTTGGTGCCGAAAATGCGAAATTTTTTACAAGAAGATTGAATTTTCAAGACAAACGTTCATTTTTAACCGAAATAGACTAAGTTTTAATCACACATTTACATTGTTAACCAGGAAAGGGGAAATTTATACAGAAAGAAATGAATTTTCAAACAACTAGAAAAGAATATTCAACAACATAGTTGAATATTTAACAAAATTATTTAATTTTGAAACAAATACAATTTTTAACCAAAAAGCGTAAAACAATAAACTTTTAAATTTGAAGTGAGCAATAAAAGTTAATTTTTAATATTTTAAAGGATTAGGTTCGAAAATTGGAAATTTTTCTTAAAAGAATAAATTAAAATTTTTATTGCATTTCATTTTTATCATTGTAAAATTTTACTACACAATTTTGATGTTGGGATTTTGAAAGCCTTTTTTATCTAAATAAATGAATTTACCACTAAATAAATTGAAAAAATGTCGTTTAAATTTGTGTACAGTCGTGGCAAATAGTAAACTAGGCCAGCCCTGACTGAGTAAACTCACGTGACGAATTGTGTACTATATATGTTTAGAGAAACGTGTATGTATTATTTTCATCATATATATATATATAAAGTAAAAATAATAATAATAAGGTTGAGTCATGTGGGGCCTTCGCTGAGTAAAGAAGGGCCTTGGTTTGTGCCCCGGGCAAGGCAAGAGATTTCCATCTCCCGCATCGCGTACGTCTTTCTGCCTACATCTTTTTTCCTTTTTTTTTTTTATTCTTTCCTCTTCCTCTACAATGTCTACATCTTAATCTCATCGGACGAGAAAATCCCCTTGTAATCGTGGAACGGGAATCGCGAGAGAGTCGCGTAACTGCGTGTAACTCGCGGAAAAGTAACGGGACTCTTTTGCATTTTTGTACTTCTCGATTTCATTGCGATTTTCAATTTTATACGTTTCAATTTTATACGTTTTTATTCGTTTAAAAAAGAAGCGGGAGCATTTTTTGAAAACCGGTCACAAAGCTTATGAAAATACGCGTCGAATTACACCTGATAGAGAAATTTTTGATATTCTGATAAGAATATAATACGTAAGAAGTTTGAAAAAGATGCAAGAATTTATAGATTTTGTACCTCGAGTTAAACTCTTGCCATGGCTTAGGAGAGTTGCAGCAAAAATCTAGAATTTTAGTCCAACAGACTTTGAAGGCTTTAATTCAAGACAATAAAATTTAAAAATCTGCATGAGTTCTCGAGATGTAGCTAAAATGGTCAAAAAGTATCTATTTCGAGTTTAAGTCAGCTTCCTATCATAGTCGAGGTACAAAATTCGAGAAATTCTTGAATTTGAAAAAAAAATTCTTACGTGGTAATTATTATTTTTTTCAAAAAATCAGAAATATCTATTACAAGTGGGATGCGAAATTTCATAAGCTTTCAAAATCAGTAAGTGTTTAGCGTGGATCTTTTTCCATAGAAAAAATTTCAAAAGTTTAAAAAATTTCCCTTTCTTCCTGTTTAAAAAAATCCCTCTCCTCATCTTTCGCTCAAATGTGAACCGAATAAATAGAACACAGTAAAAAAATTATATATATTTTTGGTTCAAAGTTACACTCAGAAAAGAGTCTGATTAAAAAACACAAAATTCTTCGAACCACAAAAAAAAGTTTACGATTATATTTTTAGTTCAGAACTCATCTTTTTTGATAAACATTTCAATTATTTTAATTAAAATCTTATTTTGTTGAAAATTAAGCTTTAGGGTTTTACAGTTATCTTTTTTGGTAAAAAATTTATCTTTATTAGTTAAAAATGAACTTTCTGATAAAAATTTACATTTTTGTTTAACATTCAAACTGTTTCTGAGAAACTTGTTTCTTTTGGCTTGATAATTTATCTACTTAGTTGGGAACGCAATTGCTTTTGAATAAAGCTTAATTTTTTTGTTTAAAAATTCGTCCACTTAGTTGGAAATTCATCTTTATAGGTTGAAAATTTAAATATATGGTAAAAATCAACTATATTGTTAAAAATGTAATTATTTTGTAGAAAATTAATCTGCTTTGTTAAAAATTCATTTTTTCTTTATAGAAAATTCCACTGTTTTCTTGAACATTTGGATAAGTAATTTATTCTTCTGGATTAAAAATTCATCATCTCTTTTGGCAAAAAAGTTATCTTTTGTGGTTAAAAATTCAACTATTTTGTTAAAAATCGTTTTTTTTGTTTGTTGAAAATTTAATTCTTTTGTAAAAAATTCAACTATTTTATTCAAAATTCATCTTTTTAGTTGAAAATTTAACTGTTTCCTTGAACATTCAAATATATCATTTATTTTTTTGGATTAAGAATTCATCTGTCTTGGTAGAAGTCACATTTCTTGATTGAAAATTCATCTTTTTTCTTAAAAAAACTTACCTCTTTGGTTAAAAATTCAACTATTTTATAGAAGATCGACTACTTTTTTGGAAATTTAATTATTTTGTAGAAAATTCAACTATTTTATTCAAAATTCATTTTTCTGGTTAAAAACTCTAGTGTTTTCTTGAACATTCGGGTAGAAAATGTATTCTTTTTTACTAAAAATGTATCTATTCTGGTAGAAAATAATCCGTCTTGGTTGGAAATTTAACTCGTTCATTCAAAAGTCAACTACCTTTTTTGAATTTAATTATTTTGTAGAAAAATCAATTATTTTTTAAAAATTCATCATTTTGGTTGAAAATTCAACTATCTTTTAAGACATTTTTTTCGATTGACCATTCAGCTGCTAAATGGAAAATACAACTGGCTTTGATTAAATTTGAATCTTTTTTGTTAAAAACCAACTATTTTCTTGAAAACGTAATTATTTTCTTGTTAATGTAATTATTTTTTAGAAAATTCAAGTTTTTTGTGAAGAATCAACTATTTTCTTAAAAACTTAATTATTTTCCAGAAAATTCAACTATTTTGTTAAAAATTCATCTTTTCGTAAAAGATTCCACTGTTTTCATGATCATTGGGGTCGAAAGTTTATTCTTTTAGTTTTAAAATTCATTTTTTCTGTAGAAAAATCATCTTTCTTATTTCAAAAATCCTTTTTTCTGTTTCAAAATGAACTTTTTTTAATTCTACATTTCGGGCTTTAAATGCAACCGTCTTCTAGAAATATGCAACTGTTTTTAGTTAATGTTCAATCCTTTTTGCTTGAAAATCCGACCGCTTGGTTAAAAATTCAACTAATTTTTGAAAATTAACTTTTCAGATGATCGGTTGTTTCTATTTAATGGGTCATATGTTCAATTTTCCGGAAAAATAAAAATCGATGTTTTTGCATCATTTTTAATTTACACCTTCCCAATTCTGACTTTCTTAATTTTGAAATTTAGATCATCAATCCTTTTAATTTGAAAGCTCTTAAATTTTAAATTTCTTTATTTTAAAATGTTCAATGGGCAGTAATAAATTGATGCTTTATTATTATTAAAACTATTAAACGAGGGACAATATTAAAAAAAATAAGAATAAATTACGGAAGCATTGAAAGAAAAAAATCAGAATTTATGAACCAAGTTTATGGAAGGTAGTTTCATTGTAGAAGTGATAATGCTATCTGATTGTGCTAAATCGAAAATCAAGGTGTTTTACTAACGTCACTTTTTTAGTTTTTTGTTCGGAATGACACGTGACGTTTTCTAGGTTATTGTATAGTGGATCTAGTGAATATAGTTTAGTTTCAAGGAAGTCAGTCAGGATCAGTTTCTTTTTCATTAAGGAAGCAACATTTTTGTTCTGTATTTAAAAAATCGAAGGTCTTCTACTTTCTCGTCATGGTATATCATTTTTAAAATTCCTTTCTTCAATCTTCTCAAATTTATATAAGGACACACTCAAAAAATTAAATCTTTAGATCCACAAATATCAAAACCAAGGTCCTTCTCTGGAAAATTTGGAAGCTTTATAATTGGAAAGTGTGCTTTGTATGTTCTTTTAAAAATTTAATCCTTAAAGAATAGCAAGGATCAAAATAGCTTGATATTTTTTTTCGTGGTGTAAAAAATTCCGATAATTTTTCTTCCCCATGGCGATAATGAAGCTTAACATATTCTACAAGAAAATTCTTTTATTTATCTATCATTATTACATTTTTTTACCCCTTTTGTTTGTCGTCAAATGTACTTTATAAAGTAAATAGGGGAAAATTCCTTCCTTCATGGCAGAGGAAGTTCGATACAATACATTCAACTTTTTCATATTTCTCATTTATGAAATTGTCCAAGATTCATAATTACTCTCAGTATTGTTAGGAACAAAATTTCATTTTTCTGGGAATAGGTAAAATATTAGTTTAGAATCTTTGCTATGGAAATTTGACTGATAGATTGAAAAATAGATGATTGATTCTTAAGAGTCATCGATTATTTCGAGTGACGGATTAACTTTCCTTACAACAGTTCTTTCCCCTTAATTTTTCCTTTTTGTTATGTAATGGGGAAATATAAATGAGAAAAGAAAGATCTCTCTGAATCTCGCATCGTCACCGAACGAACATTCATAAAACTTCCCGGCCCTCGACTGCAAAGTCGACACCGGCCTCGAGTTTCTACGATCTCGTCATTACGCCTCCAAGGCACTCGCTTGTCGGCCCTGGAAAAAATCCTATGGTTCGCTCAGAAAAATATTTGTTTTAAATTAAACAAACCGTTTTTTAACATGATTTTTTGTTTATTGAACCAAAAATAACTTTAGAACGGAGAAAATCACTTTAAAATAAGGAAACATTTTCGTTGAAACAAAAAATTATTTCTTTGTGTGTTAAAAAAACTGTTAGAAATGTTATAAATACTTTTAGAAGATCCAGATTTTATAAAGCTTTTTAATATTCCCATTATTGAACTCAGAAATTTATTTTCGAATTAAATAAGCTGGTGTTGTAACATTTTTTTACATTTAATCAAAAATAAATCTGAAATAAAGAAAAGCTTTATTAATTAATGCAAAATTTTGATCGGAACAGACAACCAGTTTTTTTAATGCTAAAAAGAACTATTTTTAGAGACTTTAAAAACTGCATCCAAATTTTATAAGGCTTTTTGATAATCTAGTTTTTAGTTTGAAGGCCCATCACTCAGACTTATTTATTTAACCAAAAATTACTTCAAAATGAAAAAAATTATTTTTGCTTCGAAAAAATGTTCATTATAAGCAGAAATAGATTTCTTTTGAACAAAACATTTCTTTGAATATTAAAAATAATTTTATGTGCATTCAAATTTTATAAAGCTTTCTGATATTCCGATTTTTATTTGAAAGCACATCACTCAGAAAGATACTTGTTTTGGATTAAATAAATTGTTTCTTTGATACAATATTTTTGCTTCAACCAAAAATAACCTATAAATGAAGAAAATCATTTTAAATTAAAGAAAAATTTTCTTTGAAACGAAAATCTATTTCTTTGAGTGTTAAAAATACTGTTAGAAATGTTATAAGTCCTTTAAAAAATGCATCAAAATTTGATAAGGCGTTTGAATATTTCGATTTTTAACTTTAAAGTACCTCACTACGATTTTTTTCTGATTAAAGAAGCCGTTTCTTTAATTAAAGCACCTGAATCAGGAATTTAAAAACATTGTTTTTTAGCACCATTTTTCAATTATCCAAAAATAACATTGAAATGGAGCAAATCATTAGTAATTAAAGAGAAATTTTAATTCGAGTGAAAATTCATATATCTGTTTGAAGAAAACTTTTCTTTCAATGAGAACCAATGAATCTTTTTTTTTTAGTATATATTCTTTAAAATCCTTTGAAATTTTGAAATACCTTAAATTATCTTGAATGTCGTATTATTTCTTAAAATTTCTTGAAACATTTTTAAAACTTTGAAATGATCTTAAATCATATAAATTTTCTTAAAATCTTTTAAACCTCTTGAAATGTTCAAAGTCCTCCGAAATGCCTCAGAATCTTTTTAAAATCTGGAAACAATGTACCCCTATATCATTTTTTGAAATCCCTAAAGTCAGTAAAAAACCTTTAAAAAATCCTTGGAAATCTGTTGATATCTCTTGAAGTTTGTAGAAATTCCTTGAAATGTTTATAAAATTTTTTAAATCTCTTGAAATCCTTTAAAATCTTCAAATATTATGAAGTTTCAATTTTTGAGATGTCGAATGTGATTTATTTTTCTTCGATTCGAATTTTCTAAATCGAAGAATTTTGTTTCCGAGTGCAAAATTGAACATTCAGAAAATCATTTATTTTTAATTCAACAAACTATTTTCTTAACATAATTTTTTATTTAATTCAACTAAGAATATCTTAAAAACGAAGAAAAAGATTTTAGACGAAAAAAAAATTTCATTGGAAGAAAAAGCCATTTCTGCGAACTAAAGAAATTTCTGCAAATCGAAGTATCTTTTTTCTGATTGCTTAATTATAAACTTCCATCATTTATCATTAACCAACAAATTAATTCCATCGTCAACGAAAGTAACTTTCCTTTGATTAAGATCCAATGAATATTTTTCTTCGATTCAAAGAATCTTTTTCCTGAGTGTATTTCCTAAATACAAAAAAGAGCGACTACTATGCATGAAAACCATTGTAAGTGACATTCATAGCTTCATGAATCCAACATTATTTTTGTTTTGTTTGAAATTTCATTTTCAAACCAATAAATTGGAATATGAGATTCTTGGTGAGGAAGTCGGGAAAGTTTCACTTATCTTGTCTAGACTGACTGTTTCTACTGTAAATTATTAATTGTTTTAGAATTAATTTTTAAACCAATGAATTGGAAAATGAGATTTTTTGTGAAGAAGTCGGGAAGGTGTGTCTTGCCTAGACTGGCTGTTGCTACTGTCAATTTTTAATTGCTCAAAATTTAATTTATAAATCTATAATATTGAACATGAGAATTTTTGTGAAGAAGTCGGACGAGTGTCACTTTGCTTTTATAGACTGACTGTTTATACTACAAGGTATTAATTGTTTTAAAATTAATTTTTAAACCTAGAAATTGGAAAATGAGAATTTTGGTGAGTGTCGGACAAGTGTCACATGTCTTGAATAGACTGACTGTTTCTACTGTCTCGTTTGAAGAGCCGCTGCGATGCAAAATTATATGTGGTATAAATATGTATGTTCTGGCATTGCTTCACTTTGAGATTGTGATCGAGGTCATGTTTAGACTTGTGTTTTTATATCGGTAGTAGTCTGGTCAATTGATTTCAGAATCATTGAACAACAATAGGATTCTTGTACGCATAATTAAAAATATATGAACATACGTTTTTATACACATTTTGATGCTAATTGTACATTATATCTTCAAAACTTATTCAGCGTATCGCATATTTTAAAACTTAACAAAGTAGTTCAAATTTGAACAAAAATATAAATTCTCAATAAACAATGTAATAGTTTTTATTTTCACCAAGAAAAGATTTTCATTTTAAATAAAAAACAGTTCACAGAAAAAACGAAAGATAAAGTTTACATCGATTTCGGGCGAAAGATTCACCGCAACAAAAATTAACCTTGCTGGATAAACTTTACATCAATCGAAGATAATTTCCAATTTTTAACCGTGCCTGGATAATCTTTCGCCTTATAATCTCTCCATTTTTATTCGCGATGTAGCAAGAATTGCGATCCCAGCGCTATCTGTCGTCGCTTAACTTCACTAAATTGGAGATAACTGGGGATTCCCATCTGTCAGTTGCTTTTTGCGTTTTTTGCTCAATGATATTAAATAAGTTCTAATGCCTCAACAATAATCTAATTGATTTCGGAGAAATGTGTTTAATTTTTACCGTTTCCAAGTTTTAGCTGCAACAAATTCTAACTTTTTTTTCTTAGTTGTTTTAAATCTGGTGTCCCGATTTATAGCTCGAATTCACTCATACTTTGCCGTTTTCCCATTGATGCTAAAGATGCCGTAGCAGACGACAGCTTTTATTCCATCCTAGGATAAACTTTCGCCAAATAGCATGTTATATTTAACACCCTAAACTTTTACATGCAACAAAATTTAACTTCAGTTTTTTCTGTGTTGAGTTGAACCAAATAGACGAATTTTAAAGAAAATAGTTGAATCCTCAAACAAAACAACTTGTTTGAACTACTGTCTTTAAAAAACAGTTTTTTTGCTTAGAAATTATTGACTTCAGTTGAAAATGATTCGGTTGACAATTAATTTTTTTGGTTCAAACTTAAGTTTTAGAACCGCCAATTTAATTATTTCCTGTTTGGTGAAAATTTAGCTTAATAGAAAATTCGTTCATTTTATTTAAATTTCATTTTTTTTCTAGTTGAAAATTAGTTTTTTCGTTAAAAAGTCTACTATTTTGTTAAAAATTCGTCCTTTTGATATAAAAATAATCTTTTTTCTTGATTATTCGATTTTTTGTTGTTGAAAATTAAGGTTTAAAACTAAAAACTAAACTATTCTATTTTTTATGGTAAATTTATCATTTCTAGTTGAAAATTCAATTCTTTGTTTGAACTACTTTAAAAAAATCGTTTTCGGTTGAAGATCCATAGTTTTAGTTGAAAATGCATCTTTTTTGTTGAAAAGTTTACTATTTTGTTGAAAACTTTTTTTTGTATCAAAATTAATTTTGATTTTTGATTTGCAACTGTATAATTGATTCATCTTTTGTGTTTAATTTGTTGATTTAAAATTTAATATTGTCTTTATTAATCAAATACAAACTATTACATTTTTTTATTAGAATTCATCGATGTTTCTTGGAAATTCATCATTTTAATTAAAATTCATCTCCTTGGCCAAAAATGATATTTTTTTCTAAAAAATTCAGCTGTTTTGTATAAAAATAATCTTTCGGACTTGGAAATTTGTATTTTGGATTGGAAATTCAACTGTTTTGGCAAAAAATAACAATTTGGTTGAAAAATAAGCAATTGAAGAGACATATATTTTTTGATCGATTTAACTTTTTCTGATTTAAAATTGAAATGTTTTGTTTGAAATATTAACTACCTATTAAATTCTACTGAAAAATGTTCTTATTTTCTTTTGATTAGCAACTACAGAATTGATTTAACTTTCGAGTTTAGTTTTTTTATTGAATCGTTAGCATCTTGAATTTCTTTTTATGATTTAGATTCGCAAAAAATGAATGATTTTGAGTGGGTAGTAAAGTTTAGATAGGAAAAGCAAAGATATAATTGACTAAAATATCGTAAGATATTTTCCAAATTAATTACAATTTTGATTTAAAATTGAAATTTTATTGAAAGTTGATACGTTTAGTTTCAAAGATAAATTTTGTTGTTGAAAATGCATTTTTTAGTTTGGAAATTGAAGAAGCTGGTTGAAAATTCAGCAATTGAAAAGACGAATTTTTAAAATGAATCTAACTGTTGTCGACGATGAACTAAATTCTGTTTCCCTGAAATATCAAGTACCTTTTATATTTTCCTGAAAAAGTTTTTATTTTATTTTGATTTTCAACTATATAATTGATTCATGTTGGAAATTTATCATTTAAATTAAAATGCATATCCTTGGCCAAAAATGATCTTTCATCTAATATATTCTTTATGAGATTATTATTTTTTTAAATAGATTTTTTTATTTAGAAAAATATCGATGATTGCAAGTGGGTAGTAAAGTTTAGATAGGAAAAAGAAAGATTTAATTCACTAAAATATGGTCAGATATTTTCCAAATTGATTACAATTTTGATTTAAAATTTCTTTTGCTGAAAATTCAGTTTGAAAATTGAACAAGCTGGATGAAAAATTGCCAAATGAAAAGTCGTATTTTTTAAATAAATTTAACTGTTGTTTATGAAGAATTTTTGATGAGAATTCACCTTTTTTGATTGAAAATTCATCATTTTAATTAAAAATTCATCTCCTTGGCCAAAATGAACTTTTTTGTCAAAAAATTCAACTCTTTTGTATGCAAGTCTTCTTTTGGGCTTGAAAATTCCACAATTTGGTTGAAATTTTTGTTCTTTTTTGACTGAAAAATCTTGTTTGGTTGAAAAATTAACTGTTTTGTTAAAAATTCGTCATACTGATAAGGATTGCGTTTAATTTTATAATTTGTCCCAATTAAAAGGGTACTTAAATTAAGAATGAAGAAAAAGAGGGAGGGAGAGAAGGAAGCGTGAGAAAGAGAGAGAGAGAGAGAGAGAATTCGTGAGTCTGTCAGGAGGTGTCTGACCTGCAGACACCTTCTTAGGTGTCTTAGGCCTGCCTCTACAGCTAGGCTGCAGTGTGGTATCGACCTGCACAATTCTTGCGCTTCGAGTTAGTTGCTCTAAGAGACTAAGGTTATGGTTCTAGGAGTGCATTAACCCTTGAGAGGAGAGCATACTAAGTATAGAGTCAACAGCGAGTCTACATAGGCTGTGTTGCTTGCACCGAGTAATCGCGTTGCTCGCGAGAAGCATACCTATAATACTAAGAGAGCAAGACAGAGAGAGAGCGAGAGAGAGAGAGAGAGTAGATAAAAATTAATATGGCTCCGGTGGGGTGGGGAGAAGAAAGGGGGTGGGGCAAAGAGGGAGTTGGTAGGCCAGACTTTCTCCATAGAGCGAAAGTGAGAGGGTCTCGGACCACCTCTCTGGTCCCCTCAACCCCCCTCGCTTTGCTTGCTTTCACCGCAATACCGATGCACTTTTTCCAAAGGAATGGAAAAAACGCTCGAAATCTCATCAAAGTCGCACGAAATTTCGCTTACGCTTACACATTTCAAGCTGATATCGATTTTAATTAGAGACTTTAGTCTATCCTATATTCGTCTCTTTTCCCTCTTTTTTCAAGAAACTTCACCTTTTTGTCGCTTTACCGCTTAAATTAGAAAATAATTAATAGAACCACGTAAGGAAAATTAACTGTTTTTCTTTGAAAGTTCATTCTTTTTGGTTGAAAAGTCTGCTTTTTTTCTGGTTAAGAATTCATCTCTGAATCTTAATTATTGAAAGGCGATTAATAATGTTTACTTAAATAACTTAGTGGCCGTATTAGTATTTACTGAATATATAATTATATTATTTTAAACTAAGATTGACTATAGCTTTATTGCCTTTATTGACTTATAGCTTTGACTTTGAATAGACATTTTTTTGGTAAGAATGATAATTTTGATTTTTTCAGGAAATAATTCAAAATAACTATTATTCAGAGCTACACCTTGATTTAAAGAATAAATACAATCAAGTATAATTCTGACTTCGAACCGTCAATTTTGGGGAAAATATTCAAACACAACAGTAGAAAGAGTCAATATAAGCAAGCCAAGTGGCACTCACCCGACCTTTTCACCAAAAATCTAAATTTTTAAATTATTGGTTTAAAATTTTTTTTTAAAGAGTATTAATTGCAAAATATTATTAATATTTTTAGAGTGCTTCTCACTGAGAAAACATCGGGAATTTTATTTATTAACCGTAATTTTTCATTTCATTTTACTTGGCACACGGAATTTTCGAAAAAAAATATAAATCAGATTTGGAGCAAGACATTTTTTCAAAGAATTATTCCTATGAAGTATAGCAAAGGAAATTTTTGAGAAAAAATTATAATTCTAAATTCTTCAAAAGAATTACAATTTTCAGTTAGAACTGGGAATTTTCAAAAAGGATTATGATTCTGATTTGGAAGAGGGAACTTTCAAGAAAATTCAGATTTAGAGAATTAAAAATTTAACTTTGTTGTTAAAAATTCATCTTTTCCGCTAGAAATTTATCTCTTTTGCTTGAAAAATCCACTATTTGGGTTACAACTAATCTCTTTTGGGCGAAAATGCCTTTTCTTTTTTATTCAAAATCCATCTTTTTTGGTAGAAATGTCATCTTTTTTCATTGAAAATGTATATTTATTGTTTAAAAATTCAACTGCTTTGTGAAAAAATCATCTGTTTGGCTTACAAACTGAATTATTTAGTTAAAAATTTAAAAAAATCAACTATAACTACATACTTGATTTTTTAATTCATTGTTTTGCTAGAAAAGCCATCTATGACTCAAAAATTTAACTAATTTTTTCAAAATTATTTGTTGTTGAAAATTCATATTTTCGACTTAAAAATTCACCTATTTTTGGAAAGTTCATCTTTTTGGCTGGCAAATGTGGTTGAAATTTTTAGAGTTCAACTATTTGGTTAAAAGTTATCTTACTTGGTTGAAAATTAACTTTTTTTATGAAAATAATTTTTTTCAGGTTTCAAAATTAACGGGTTTTTTTTTTTTAAATAGTCAACTTTTCATCCAGAAGATTTATTTCATTTGTTAGAGAATCCTTTTGAATTGAAAATTAAACTACTTGATTTTATTTGATACTATTTAATTAAAAATTAATTTTTTTAACTAAAAATTTAACAATGTGGATGACAATTAAACTAAGTTATTAAAAACTTGTATTTTTTGATTAAATTTAACTGTTTTCTATCTCAAATTAAAATCTTTTTTGAGATATAGAGCACAGAAAAAAAGAATAGAACTTTCATTGTGGTTAATTTTCATTCCGATTATCATTGGACGCCTAATTAATAATTTATGATATGTCATTGAAAACAGGAGGCCAGATTGGACACAAATCTGCACCAGTTAACATTGAAAGTTTTCACTTTTTTCAAATGACTCAATGTACCTTTATTCAGATTAATTAACTGGTGTTTATGTCATCTCGAAATTGCACTTTGAATTATAATTAGAAAGTTTGGCTGAGATTCCGAACGTTATTTACCGTGTTCTACGCAGGTTCGACGACCTTCCATCAAAGAAAGAGACGCGAATCGAGAATCGCTGGATGCTCCCAGAACTCCCAAGTTTAAGATTCAGGAGTGATTTTAGGATTCATAAATTCCTGAAAGTGTTTTTCTCAAATAGTGTATTTTACAAAAAGAAATTATATTTGGGGGAAAAGCTTATCTTACAGCTGATTTTCTTTTCGATACTTAATGTATCACAATGTTTGCATATGAGTGTTTAAGCTTAGGGTAGGAAGTGCTAAATTTATTTTTATTTTGTGGCTCAATTGATTTTGACGATAATGGCAATCTGCTCTCCTCTTAGCATTAATTGTGGCACGTGTCTTTCCAAGGTTTCCGTTTTTCCATTCGATTCCTTCACTACAACTTTGGGAGAGCCCTCATCCCTTTCTACCTTCATCGAAGGACCTAAAATCACAAAAAAAATGTTATTACTTTTTTAAATTAACTCATGAATATTAATAATACTAATCTTCAAATTCTAGTCAGTTTTGCTTATAATTAAATAATTTACTTTAATTTTTGATGAGAAAAAAAAATGAAAAAAATGAATATTTTTCCCCTCTTAGTGGGTTCGAGCAACAGTCCGGCAATCTGTAGACCAGGGTTCAAACCCCAGCGGAGCTAGAATTTTTTTCACACCTAAAGTCTCTTACCATTTTGGTTTAGACTAGTAGATCAAAAACCAGTCCACAAAAAGCTATTCCACTGAAGAAGACTATTAATTTTTAATGACTGATTCAATCGCTGATTCAAATAGTTAGAAATGGATCACTGAATTAAATTAGTAAGACTTTCACTGATAAATAATAAAATCTTACTGATTCAAGTTAAGAGAGTAAAAATGAAGTTAAAAAAATTTTGAGTTTTTCGAATACAGGGTTCTTTTTTACCGAAAATAAATATGAGGTTTTTTGCTTTTAGTACCTTCCATTTTAAAAATCGACATATTATTGTGACTTCTTTAATATCAATGTAGAAAATTTGTTCTCACGGCTGCATTGATAGGGTTCTTCATGCCCTTTCTATTGAACATAATCATTTTTTATTGGTATTAAGAGAGTCATAAATCGTTGAATATTATGGTATCCGCACAAAACCTACCGAACGGTTATTTGTTACGAACAATAAATATTATCTCCATTTTTTTAACTTCAAGGTATTTCAAAGAAAAAAATTGAACTTTTTTCAGACAAAGAAAAAAGAACTCTTAAACTGAAAAACATGTATTTATTTTTAATATTAATTTTTAAATTCTAGCTTTGAAAACTGAATAATTTTAAAGATGCCTTAGAAAATAAACTGTTTTAAAATAAAATATTTAAAACTGCACAATTTAAAAAATGAAAATTATATTAATTAAACATTTCAAACGCAAAATTTTCAAATAAAAATTCAACAAAAAAATCTCCCCTTTTATCCCGTGCCAAAATAACAAAAGTTCTTATCAGATTCAAAACAAAATTTCCTCCCTTGCAACTGAATAAAAATGTTAAAAGTAAAAAATTTCCCACTTACAATTCAGCAAAAAATTGGAAATAAAAAATTTCCCCCCTTTTATCTTAAAAAACATATGAAAATTCTTGAAATTATAAAATGACCGACAATGAAAAATTCCCGAATTTAAAATTTCCCGATAATAGATTATTCTCGAAATAAAAAACAAATTTCCAACAATATTTTAATTATTTTAAGTCAAAAATTTTATAGTTTGGAAGTTTTTCTGTCGAATTTTTAAAATGAATCTGTTGTCGATGATGAACTAAATTTTTTTTGCCTGAAATATCAAGTACCTATTATATTTTCCTGAAAAAGCTTTTTATTTTATTTTTATTTGCAATTATATAATTAATTCATGTTGAAAATCTATCATTTAAATTAAAACGCAACTCCTTGGCCAAAAATGATCCTTCATCTAATATATTCTTTATGAGATTATTATTTCTTTAAACAGATTCTTTTATTAAGAAAAAAATCGGTGTTTGCGAGTGGGTAGTAAAGTTTAAATAAGGAAAAGAAAGATTTAATTGACTAAAATATAGTCAGATATTTTCCAAATTGATGAAAAATTTTTTTTGATGAAAATTCATTTTTTAGTTTGAAAATTGAACAAGCTGGATGAAAATTTGGAAATTGAAAAGTCGTATTTTTTACATGAATTTAACTGTTGTTGATGAAGAATTTTTGATAATAATTAATCTTTTTTGGTTGAAAATTCATTATTTTAATTAAAAATTCATCTCCTTGGCCAAAATGAACTTTTTTGTAAAAAATTCAACTTTTTTGTATAAATGTCATCTTTCGGGCTTGTAAATTTCACAATTTAGTTAAAATTTTTGTTCTTTCTTGACTGAAAAATCTTTTGTGGTTGAAAAATGTACTATTTTTTTCAATTCGTCTTGCTGGCTGAATTCAACTGTTTCATTGATTGTTTTGCTTAAAATGTCAAATGCTTTATTGTTCTTTGATAATTTATCTTTTTTGTCTCCATTTCAATTGAAAATTACTGTCTTTGGCAAAAATTATACTATTTGCTGGAAATTCGTCTTTTTGGTTTGAAAATTCAATTATTTTTGTACAAAATAACAATTTGGTTAAAAAATCAGAAATTGAAGTCATATATTTTTTATATCAATTTAACTGTTTCTGATTTCAAATTAAAATGTTTTATGTTTGAAGTATCTACTACCTATTTCATTCTACTGAAAAATGTCCTTAGTTTCTTTCGATCAGCAACTACAGAATTGATTTATCTTTCAACTTTAGTTTTTTTTATTGAATCGTTAGCATCTTGAATTTCTGTTTATGATTCGCAGAAAATTAATCGAAACATCATAAAAAAGGGGAAAATTGGGTGGAAATTTTCGATTTGAATTGTTTTATAAGAGTTCACCAATTTTAGGCTAAAAGTTAAACAAATGGGACGGACTCTGATCCCTGCGATTAGTTTCGATAACGGATGGTTTTCTGATTAGAAAAAATAAGGTTGATTTCGTGTGGGAAGTGAATTTTGTTAAGGAACAGGAGATGAGAGATTTAATTGCCTGAAATATGGAAATATAAAACATTTTCGGGCTCTTTGCATCCTAATAAACTGGGGTCTGGGGCTTGAGGGTGGACGGAAAAGGTCTGTGACCGATAGGGGATGAAGAAGAGGCCTAGGCTTCAGACACGTGTCCTACTAAGAATCGATTCTGAGCTACTCTTCAAGGTCGGTGGTTGAGTTGGAATGGAACGGAATGGAATCAACGACCTCGCAGCCCCTGGAGCCCAAAGTGCGTCACTAGGACAGCTATCCCTGAGCTTGAGCTCCCCACCAATAATAACGCTTCAAATACCCTCCTTGACTCTTTCTTTTATTTCTTTCACAGACGAGATGGAAAACTATCTTTTGCACTTTAGGAGATCCTTTCCCAGCTTCCTTATCAAAGTTTAGAACCAGCTTAGTCTGACCTGACCTGACCTGATCTGACCTGACCTGATCTGACCTGATCTGACCTGGCTCTAAAAGGTTCGAGTTATTTTACACTTTTCAGGAAGGTACCCTAGAACTTAATTTTTTTAATTCTCTCACTTTTCCCCGACATATCGACTGTTCCATACAACATAGAATCAGGTTAAGGTTACTCCCTGACCGTTGCGCCTTTTTTAAAATCCGATTTTTGGATCAAATTCCCAACTCAAAAATATTGGGTTATTTTTAAACGTCATTTTCGGACCAAGTTTCTCCTTTTCTAATTCAAACATATTGGGGTATTTTTGAAACACCATTTTTGAACACATTTCTCGTTTTTCAACTCAAAAATATTGCGGTATTTTTACAACACGATTTTTGAAACAATTTCTGCACCCTTTTTAACTGAAAAAATTGGGATATTTATCAAGCGCGATTTCTGGATCAAATTCCGATCTTAAAAATATTGGGTTATTTTTTAATCGTGATTTTCGGTCCAGTTGTTCCTGATCCAACTGAAAAATATTGAAGTATTTTTAAAATGCGATTTTTGTTTCCATTTTATCCACCTTTTTCAACTCATAAAGATTGGAGTATTTATAGAAATCGCGATTTTGGACCCAGTTCTCCTTTTTCAATTCCAAAATATTGGGGTATTTTTCAAACGGGATTTTTTAAACAAATTCCCTATCCTTTCCAACTCAAAAATATTGGAGTATTTTTAAATTGCGATTTTTCATCATTTTCCTAACAAAAAAATAATGGTATATTTTTAAATTACGATTTTTATACCAGTTTCCTCTTTTCCAAGTCAAAAATATTTGGGAATTTTTTTAGTTCGATTTCTCGATCCATTTCGCCAACTTTTCCAACTCATAAAGATTGGGTTATGTGTCAATCACGATTTTTGAACGCATTTGTCGTTTTTAAACTAAAAATACTGGGATATTTTTTAAACGGGATTTTTCAAAACAATTTCTTCACCTTTTCCAATTCAATAATATAGGGTATTTTTCGAAAAGCAACTTTTGGACCTATTTCTCCACCTTTTCCAACTCAAAAAGATTGGGTTATTTTCAAACCAGATTTTTGGACCAATTTCCCATTTTCAATTTCAAGATTAATATGGTATATTTTAAAATAAGTTTTTATACCATTTTTCTGACTAAGAATTGTTGGAATATTTTTAAAACGCAATTTTTGGACTAATTTCCCCTTTTACAACTTCAAAATATTTGGGTATATTTCAAATGCAATTTTTTAACCAATCTTCCCAACTTTTCTACTCAAAAAGATTGGGGTATTTTTTTAAACGGTTAGAGTATTTTTCAAATGTAATCTTCGCACCAATTCCGCCATTTTTTTCAACTAAAAAAGAATGGAAGTGATTCATAATTTTTCTATTAGGGAAATTTATAAATGCGAAGCCTACGAAAAACTGGTTTGCATATGAAAGGAAATCCCTTGAAATGATTTATGAAATGAAAACCAATGGCTCGCAAATAATCCGGCTCAAAGGCTCATTTTTGTGAGTACATGAGGAGCGAAAGAGAAGTAGGCAGAGAAAAAGGAAAAAAGAAAAAAGAGGGGAATGGAGAGAGATAGAGGGCCACGTGGCCCTCGCATCGAACGTGAAACGACTGACTGTATAGTCAAGGTCGGTCCTTGCCCCTTGCCCTTGCGATGAAGCGACCCTTAAGGCACGTTACGTAATGTCACACCCTTTCTTTATTGCCACGCGCCGTCTTCTTCCCCTCGTGTCTCGTTCCAGAAGACCGCAGAATAATCGCATTGCTTCCTTTCATAAGTCTACAAAGGGAAATAATAATAACAATAATAATAACAATAATTCTAGGTTATCCTAAAGTTGACCGTCCATATCACCCTAAATTTGGCCGTTCTTTTTAGGTCCCTTTAGAATTCGCTGCCCCTTTTGGGTGGCCCTAAATATAGCTGCAATTTTTAGGCTGCTCTAGGCCACCCTGAAATTGGCCTCACATTTTAGGCCGCACTAGGCTACCCTAGAATTGACTGCCCTTTTTAGGTCACCTTAAAGTTAACCCACATTTTTTGCTACATTAAAATTGGCCGACCTTTTTAGGTTACCCAAAAATTGGCCACCCTAAAATTAGCCGCCCTTTTGAGTCACCCTAAAATTGGCCCCTGAAGATAAGATTAGGAAGAATCAGCTTAGACTTAGCTCGAGTGGAGTGTTGGTCTTAAGACTTAATTACTCAAAACTTAGCTCACTCATTTATTCTATCTCTTTATTCTCCAGTTTATTCGGCGAATGGAACGTCGCTGGATTAAAACAAGAAATAAACGAAATACGACCCCGTTTTGTAGTCGACATCGTTTTCAAGTAGAGCGTACAAGTGTGATACGAGTATATGAGTCAAGGTTGGACCTTGCGGCGCTCTTAACGCGCCTTTAGCAGCTTTATAACAGATTATTCGTGGATTCGTTCGTGGATTTAAAGATTTTTAGTGAAAATAATTTTTTTTATCATATGTATCCATTTGCCCAAATTTTAATTTTTACACCAAATGATTCTGCTGTTATGTATTGCCCATCATTTTAATCCGCCATTTTTATTTGATTTCTGAGCTTAGATTCATAATAATCGATCCGAAAATCCCCTACTACTGAATTTTAGCTGAATCAAAAGTTTCGAATGTACTCGTCCGCAATATTGGATCTGCCATTTTGTGTTTTTATTTTTTTAGTTCAGATTCAGAACCAGCGACCCCAAATTAACCTCAGCATTGAATTTCAGCTAAATTCGAAATTTCTTTAGGAAACTCTTCCACCATGTTGGAATCGTCACTTTTATTTGATTTTTGATTACAAATTCGTAATCAACAACTCTAAAAACCTCCTAACACTGAATTTCATATAAATCTCAAGTTTTCTTAACATACTCGTCCACCATATTGAATCCACTGTCTATTTTATTAATTTTTGAGACCAGATTCAAAATCAGCGATTCCTAAACCCTCTAATACTGAATTTTAGCTGAATCCAAAGTTTTTAATGTACTCGTCCGCCATATTGGATCAGCGTTTTTTAAAAATTTTTTGAATTAAGATTCGTAACCAGCGACTCCAAATTAACCTCAGCATTTAATTCCAGCTAAATCCAAAGTTTCTTTAGCATACTCGTCCACCATATTGGATCCGCCATTTTTATTTAATTTCTGAGTTTAAATTTGTAATTAGCGACTCAGAAAACCTCCCAACACTTAATTGGATCTAAATCCAAAGTTTTCTTAACATACTAGCCCTCCAATTTGGATCCACTGCTTTTTATTTATTTTTGAGATCATATTCATTATCAGGGACCCGAAAAATGCCCTAATACTGAATTTTAGCTGAATCCAAAGTTTTCTTTTTTAGCGTAATCGTCCGCCATATTGTATCCGCCATTTTTTTCATTTTTGAGTTCAGATTCGTAATTAGCGATCCTCGTTCGTTATTGTAGACCTGCCATTTTGCTTTTATAATTTTCAATAAAATGTTTTTTATGATTTTAATGGAAGACCTGGGAAAAACATAGAATTAAAAAGAAACTCGATTTTTTTATCCGCTCCTACTTCAAAGTCTTCATAAATTTTTTAGTACTTTACTGTAAATTTTTTATTTGTGAATTAACACGATTTAATTTTTTTTACTGATAAAAATGAGATAAATAATATAATATTTATACAATTTTGTAAAAATTATTAATAATAAAAATTAATTACATTAAAATTATTATTTTGCAATAATAAATTCGAGTATTAATATAATTTTGTCGACTAGGTTAATTAATTAATTTCTTATGTTAAATTTTGCCGATTACTGTTCCAATCATTTTTGGAGAAACGAAAAAAAATCTTCCTCGGCCCGGATTTGATTCGGAAACGCCACTATCCATGGTGGTTAACGTTCCACTAATGAATAGCTATCCCGGTTCAAATCCTGGCCAAAGTAGATTATTCTCATTTCTCCAAAATTTATTGGATCAGTTGTCAGCAAAATTTAACACAAGAAAATTTTTTTGAAAATAATCAAACCTTTGTAAACACGCCATTGTTTTGAGATTGTTGTAATTAATAGAATTAAAATTAAGATTTCGCCAGGCCTAAAATAATTAAAGTAAAGATTTTTGCTGTACTAACAACAATAGATTTATTTATTTACATTAAAAAGCTTTAAATTTTGCGGTTTTTATCAATTACAGATGTAATAGGGATAGAAATATAGATTTGACCTACTGCTTCGAATTAAAAAAAAAGTTCGTCAGATAGTTTCCTGACGTCATGAGTTTCCTCGAAGGTGCGTGAGTACGATACCACTGCGTACGAGACGAGTAGGTAACATAGCATAGGTTTGATCGTGACTCGCGGACGAGAGCACATTTCATTGACGCGTACCAGGAGTAGGAGTCATTCATGGTCAGACAATCGTAGGTAGAAGGGGAAATTTATTTCGTATCGGACTTGACAAAACTGGAAATACAATTACACCTTTCTTTTCTCACTTATTTCCCTCTTCTACATTACCCTCGGTTATTATCCACGCAGTTAAAATTTCTCGAATTTTGTACCTCAACTTTAACTCGTGATAAGTCCTGGGAAAGTTTAAACAAAAACTTGAAATTTACAATACGCCTTCTTTAAAATCTTGTGATTAATTTGAGCCGAGAAAATATCAAAAACCTTTACAGGTTCCTGAGTTATCAATGAAAATGTCCATGCGTTGCGTCGAGATGTAATCAGCTTATACGACGCAATCCTTGGACACTTTTAGTCATAAATCGGGAATCCTTGAAGATTTTTCAAACTTTCTTGGCTTAAATTTAATACAGTTGTTCTGAGATTAAGTCCTGTTAATTTCACATTTTTACCATATTTTTTCTGAGGTATAGCACAAGTTCAAATTGAGGTGGAAAATTCAAGAAATTCTTGAATTTTTCGCACCTTTCTTTTAATTCACTGTTTTCCTCAATCTAACTTTCATTCTTTTTAAAAAACCTTGAAAATCTCGAGAAAAAAAACCTTCGTTAAAATATTTGTCATTCTGAATGATGACAAAACAGCTCAGACACGAAAGGCTAATTATGTGTTATCGCTATCGACACTATTATAATTGCTCGTTAAATAAAAGTTTTGAAAAACGTGATATGCACTACTTTGGTTGTCAATATTAACAATACGAAATATTTATTTGAAAATATTTTTAGGTTGAGATTTTTCTGATTTTCTTCGTTTAAACGCATCAAAGATTGAATGAAGTGACTTGAATGTTTATGATACATTTGGAGGTTGCAATTTTGAAGTAAAAAAAATCTTATCAGTTTCTAAAGTTCTTCGAAGTCAAGGAAACTAATCAGTGATTCTCCAGAACGAGTATGCAATGTTGTAAAACGGTAATCTCTGCCACGAGCGAGTGCGTCAGGTGTTTCGAGGCCAGACGATTAATACAAATATATACATATATGTCTGCCACTAAAGTCTCTCAAATTGACATTGAAATTGACATCGATTGCAGTATTAGCAAAGTCACTAAAAACTACGAATATTTCAACATCGATAGAAGCGATGGAAAAATTTGGAAATGTGAGAAATATGAGAATTCGAAGATCTTGCATAAGGCTGATTTTTATTTAAATGGAAATTAATTTAAAGATATAAAAACTTAGAGCTTGTTATTATGAAAGATTTTCAAACTTCTAGTTTGATAAAAAACGAATTTTGAACAAAATATTTAAATTTTCAATCAAAGAAATGAATTTTCAACTAAAATGATGACCTTCAACCCAAAAAATCATTTTTTAACAAAGTAGCTTAACTTCTAACCAAGTAGCTCAGTTTTTATATCAAACATGGAATTGTTACATTCTTAGTTGAAAAAAAATAATTTTCAACCCCCCAAAAAACGGTGTTTAAACAAAACAGTTGAATCTTTTAAAAAAATATTAACGTATTTTCAAAAAAATAATTAACCAAATTGTTCAAGTAAAAAAAAATCAATTCTGAACCAAACATTTGTATTTACCACATAAACAAAATGAATTTTCTAGACAAACTAGTGAATTTAAAAAAGAAATTAATATTTTGAACAAAACAATAAATTTTGAACGGCATAGTTTAATATTCAACTAAGAAAGGATTTGTAGTTTAAAAATTATTTTTCTACAAAAACAACGAATTTTCAACAAAAAAGCTCGCTCACAAGTTGAGGCGCGCCTAGGGCGCGCGGCGCTTCACTCTCGTGCTTCGCGCTCGGATATTTATTATTTGCATTTGGAATGCTTGAAAAAAAAACGTTATCAAAAAGATCTCTTTTAGATGACAGTTTTGGGATAATAATTTTTGTTAAATCATCTTTTTTCGTATCCTACATAGTGTTCCCACAAAATGGAATTTTTTATTTTTCATTATTTTTTGTTCAATAAAAGTGTGACTTTTCGATTTTTGAAGAAAATCAAAAAATTTGTTATGATGATCTTCTAGGGCCTTGAAAAAGAAATGTTTTTCTTTTTTTAACTTTTTTCATATCGTTCGTTTTTTGGCTTCAAATTTTGATTTTCGGTTGATTTAAAAAATTTAAAAAACGCAATAACTCTGAGAATGTTCTATTTATCGAAAAAAGTCATAAGGATAAATTGTTTGTTCTTTTTAATATTATAAATATCCGCACATAGAGTTTTTAAATTAAAAAAAAAGTGGTCTCAAAAATGTTCAAAATGCGTTCACTTTTTGAATTTTTATCAAAAATGGCTGGTTCACGAACTTGTCCTTTCTTTTAGGACCTAAAAAATGTGTGCCAAAGATGGATTTGATTCGTTAATTTTTTCGAGAGTTTTCGTGTTTACGGACAGATGGCCGGACGGACAGACAGACAGACGCCATCGTGAAAACCTGATTTTCGGATTCAGGAGTTCGCGAAACGTGGAGATCCGTTGAAAAAATGTGATGTCAAATTTCCGACAATTCTAATACTTTCTCAATCATAAATTATGAGAATGTAATACGAATTTTCAAATAAAAAGATGAATTTTTTACCAAATATATGATTTTTCAACTAAAAATTTGTAGTTTAAAACATTATTTTCTGAAAAAAATAACTTTCAACAAATTAGTTAAGTTCTCAACCAAAAAAAAAAAGAATTTTGAACCAAAGCTATGAATCTGCAACGAAAAAAAAAATTTCTTCTATATAGTTTAATTTTCAATAAAGTAGTTCATTTAAAAAATAATAATAATGATAGTTGATTTTTCAACCAGCAAATATATGAATTTTAAAACAAAAATACTTGTATTTAACAGAAAGAGACGAATGTTCAACAAAACATTTGAATCTTTAATTTTTTAAACCAGAATTACAATTGTTTACCAAGCAAGTTTTTTGAGGCAATAAAAAAATAAAATTTTATACGAACTATTAATCTTTCAAGTCAAAAATATGAATTTTACAGGCATAATGTGACTTTTCAACAACAAAAAATTAATTTAGAACCTAATCGTTGAATTCTCTACTAAAGGAGTTAAATTTGCAGCCTAAACAATGAATTTTCAAACAAATAGGATTGTATCATTTCAGTTAAATCTGGTAAAATTTTTTTTCTTTCTGAGCTAGAAAATCTTTATGGGTTGAATTCAACTGTTTTTATATAAAATCCAAATCTTTTTTAGTCGAAATATAAAATATTACACTATTCTTTTATAATTTATCATTTTAGTCGACTTTTTTTTATAGAAAATGAATTTCTTTAAATGAAAATTCATCTATATAACTGAAAATTCATGTGATTTCTTGAAAATTTGTCATTTTCGGTATAACATAAATCTGTTGGGTTGAAAGTTAATTTTTGTGTTGAAAATTAAACTAATATTTGGTAAAAAAAATGTCTATTTTGTTGATAATCCAATATTTTTAATTGAGACTTTTAGACTCTGAGTTGTTTTAAATTGAATGTAATGTGATACCCATATTGATTTAATTTTAAAAATTTCCATAATTTAAATCCTAAAGAATAATAGACTAAATAATAATGCCTAAAGTTTATTTTTAATATTTTAAAAATATTACGTGGCAAAACTGAAAATTTTCTTTAGAAAATAATGTAACTTTTCCAAAACTAATTTGAATAAGTTTTTACGTTTTTTTAATTGACATAATTTATATGTATCTTCCTTCTCTAAATTTATAAAATCACAGTAAAATTTTGCAGGAGGGGGGGGGGTGAAGATTTTCGAAAAACACATTACGTAAATTTTGAATGACCCCTAATAGTATATCTTAATATTAAGTTGCAATTTCAATTTATATTTAATTGAATTGATGACCTAATCAACATGTTTGTGTAGACTATATCGAGTGATCCAAAAATAAAATTTCTTGTCTAATGCTCGTAATTAGATTCGCATCTAATTCATTTTACACAGCCTCTAATTGATTTGACACTGACAGCAAAGCAGTATCGAAATGTCGAAGGTTGCGATTATTTTATAATTAATAAGAATAATTTTTTTTCAACTTCTAGAACGCGATTAGCATTCCTCATTCGATCATTCTACAATCTATTGTTGTAAATGCACACATACACGTTTCTATGCGTTTATGGCGAAACCGTTAGAATTGAAGAGCTAAGACGGAATCACTCAAGTTATATTCTTGAATATAATTCTTAGTCCGAAAAGTATTTTTTTCCGGAACGTGAGAATTTTTTAGAAAAATATAGCAGTAATGGAAATTGTAGTATCTTTAATCAAGTATTAGTGTATTACTTGCATTATAACAAGGAATTTGGAAGATTAACAACAATTGAAGGTCAAATAAAAATAATGGTTGGGTGATTTATAAGACGAAAAAATTGTTGTGCAGACTACATAAGCATACTAGCTTAACTTGTACGTTTTTTAGTCAACAAAGAACAAAATTAAAATCTAAGTTTATATGCGTTTAACAGAATTTAATAGACAAGGCTACAAACAAAACAAAAACAAAAAAAGAATTTTCAACCAAAATTATGAATTCACAACTAAGAAAATGAACATTTTTAAACTAGTTTAACCTTCAACCAATTAGTTTAACTTCCACGAAAAAAGATGATTTCTTAACGAAATATGTAATAGCTGATGCTTAAAGAAGAGATTAAAAAAATTTTAAAACAAAAACATTTGAATTAAAAGAAAGAAGGCATTTTTAACAACAACAAAATTGAAATTTCGACCAAAAAAGATGAGTTTTTAATAAAAGCTGAAATTTCAATCAATGAGGATGCATTTTTAATGAAATTACTGAAATTTTCAAATAAATAATTCAATTCGGAACAAAATAGTTGAACTTTCAAAAAAATAGTTCAACATTCAGCCAAATAGTTGAAAAAATTAAAAGAATTTAAAAAAAAAAATTTAATTTTCGAGAAAAAAAATTATTGTTCTACCAAAAATAGGAATTTTTAACCAAATAGTTGAATTTGCAATTAAGAAAGAATTTGTAACTTTAAAAATTCATTTTCTACCAAAAAGAAAAATTCAAAAAATAATTAAATTTCAAACAGCAAAAAATCAATTTTAAACCAAAATTATGAATCTTCAAACAAGAAAATAATTTTTTAACAAATTGAAGTTGACATTCAAGGAAGTAGTTTAGTTTTTAACAAAAAAATGACTAAAAAATTGCTGAATTTTCAAAGAAATAATTAAATTCTGAACAAAATAGTAGAATTTTTAAGAAAATAATTAAATTCTCGGGAAAAATATGAGTTTTAGTAAAATCACCTATAAAGATTAATATTAATTAAAGATCAAATAGAAAAAATTGTAAAGTAATTCATTTTATAAGGCAAACGAAATTATTTTCCAAATTGAATAGGCATAACAGCCTAAGTGCTACTTTTGTCAGTCAAAAAAGTTATTTCAAACATTTAAAATCTACGTTTCTATGCGTTTATAACAAAACCATTAGAATTTAAGATCCAAGACAGAATCACTATTAAATAAAAGTGATTATGTTTTAAAATTAATATAAAAAAATTTTCTTTAGTTTACCTAAAGCAGGAGCTTTTCGTTTAATTTTTCTCGTCCAGGTTTCAAAACAGTCTTCGAGTGCGAGGTTCCAATGTTTGTCAAATGCAACCACGTAAGCCTCGACAAAACCTCTTATGGTATTCATATTTCTCGTGTAGACCTGAAAAAAATATCATTAAAAAGACTCAGATTTTGCCGTGGCCCCGAACGGGGCCGAATCTGGCCAATCGGGCCCGGGTCAGGTAAACTGACCGGGAACAGATCCGTGATGAAACACAAGCCCCGATCGGGACCGTACCTAGTAGCCCGTTTAGTGCCCGATCGGGCCCTGATCTTGTTCAAATCCATGTTTTGAAATATGGGGCATTTTTAATTTGGTTAATTAATCAATACAAACAAATAGATTGAACTATTTGTTGATTTCATTGAACTTGAATTTGTTAAAATATTTTTTGTATATATTAATGTATACTAATTATCGAATTGTACATTTTTGGTTTTATTTGATTTTTGGAAGAAAAATCTTTTAATTTTTGACTCTTATTTATTGGATATTTTAAATTGAATATCGTTTGAATATTATTTATCTGAAATTCAACGAGTTTTAAAGTCAGGAATTTTATTTAATCACATTCAAGCGTAAAAAATATCAAATTGAAAGCGTGAAATATTTTATAAATTGTAATTAAACAATTTTAAAATAAATAAGTATCAAATTTAACAATATTTCCATTTAAATCGCTTCAAGTTTAAACAATACTGAATAAAAGCATTCATATTTGATAAATATCGAAAAGTTGAATGTTTTCTGTTTTAAAATATATATTTTAAAAACAATATATATAGTTTGAATTATAAATCCATTCTCAATAAACAAGAATTCTAATAGAGAAAATTCAAGTTGAGGAAAGAATGAACTAGATTTATATTTAAATTAACCATAATTAAATTTAGATTAACTAGCATTTAGTTTAAATTGCTAGAATGAAATTAGAATTGATTAGAATTCCAGTTAAATTAAATGAGTTTACACTTACATTAACTAGAATTCAGTTTAAATGTCTACAATTGAATGAGAATTGATTATAATTCTACATGAATTATTCTTAATTGTTTGAATTTTATTTTATTTGAATTGCTAGATTTCCATTATGAATGAACTAGGATTTATTTGTAATTAAATTGAATTGCGAGAATTGAGTTTGAGTTGCAATAATTTATATTTGACTAGACTTTCAACTAAAATAATTAGAATTTTATTTGCGTTACTAGATTAACATTAAAATTATCTATATTTAGATTTAAATTAATTAAATTAAATTTAAGTTGCCAGAATTTGATTAGAATTGATAAGAATTCCATTTGAAATGACAATATTTATATTCAAATTATTTTTACTTTTTTGAATTTCATTTTAATTGTTAGGTTTCCATTTTGTATTGGCTAGAATTTATTTTAATTAACTCTAATTGCTAGAATTCAGTTTTAGTTGCAATAATTGATACTTGTCTAGAATTCCTCTTGAATTAATTATAATTCTACATGAATTGCAAAACTTACATTCAAATGTTGACTAAAATATTTTTTCTTATAATATCGGAAAAGTTAATAAAATTCTACGTCGATAAAACCCTATTTGAAGGCAAAATATTAATTTCATATAAAAAATATTGCAAAATCGTCCAATTTCAATGTTTTCGAAAAATTGAAATAACTCAGGAAATAATTACTATTCTTAACATTTCTTCTGTTTTTTTTTTTTTTTTTTTGAAATTCAGTCTCTATAGTATAGTACTTATAATTATTAAGATATATTTCTTCTTTTTTCGCTAGATTCTACCCAAGGATCAAACTTGGCGCAAAACATTTTGAAATAATGATTTTATTCACATGATTTAAAAAATTCCAAAGAATAATATTTTTATAAATATGAAAAAAATTTATTAAAATATGACGTAATTTTTTTAAATGTTTTAAGTATTTAAACATTTTGTAAATTTGCGCTTTCCTTGCCTCAAGTTTGACCTAAGAGCAAAATCAAGGAATCGGGAAATCATGAATTAAATTCTGAAATAATCTTAACAACTTAGAAAACACTGTTGAAATAAAATGATGAAAATATTGACAATCAGCCTAAGAACTTAAAAAAGATGTTAATTATTTCCAGAGTTGTATTTGCGCCTTTTTTTGAAGGCATTGAGTAGATCCGAGGCCGGCATGATTTATACATACACATAAAATCGTCTGATTTAAGTGTAATTTTTCGAACACGTAACGGGGAAAGCAGTTGACTGGTTGACTGCAGTTAGAAGGAGTAAGACGTGAGCTTTCGCGTTTTTCAGGGAATGACAATAATTACATTAATTGCTCGGTTTGTTATTGTTGGTGTTGTTACGTATGCACAAGACAAGATAGCAGAGTTATATGCGGAAGTGCAGTCGCGAGGCAAGGCCCCTTTCAATGCCTTTCCACTCACACATTCATACATTCTTATATTGTGTATATCATACACATACAAAGTCTCTTTATTATAATTCAACACAATCAGGAATCACCAGTCGTACAAATTCCTGATTAAATTCTTCTTTTACTTGAATCTTATTTACAAATTAGTCACACAATATCATTTTCATTCAAAAGCGAACTATTTTTTGAGTCCTTTGTTCGCCATATTGGATCTGCCATTTTGCTTTCGAGATTTCCGAAAACTTATTTGAAATAAGTTATCCAAAAAAACCCGCTTAAAGTAGTTTCATTCAAAGCAGAAATTTTTCTTTTGGACGCCATATTGGATCTCAAACTTCTGGTTTCAAAATTTCCGAAAACTGATTTAAAATCATTGAAATCTTCGAAACCAGATTCGAAATCATTTAAAAATTGTTTCAATCAAATCGAACCTTGTTTTGAGTCTTTTGGTCGCCATATTGAATCCGGCATTCTGTTTTTGAAACTTCCGAAAATAGATTTGAGATCAGCGACCAAAAATCCACAAACAAAAATGTTTCATTAATATTGAACTATTATTTAAGGTTTTGGCTGCCATATTGTAATCTACCATGTTGCTTTTGGAATTTTCGAAAATAGATTTGAAATCAGCGACCCAAACACCACACACACAAAAACTCATTACTATTTAAGCATTTTTTAAATATTTGTATCCCCATATTAGATAAACCATTTTGTATCAAGCATTTTGTTTGTGAAATTTCCACAAACTGATTTGAAATCAGTGATCCGAAAACCATTAAAAAAATTAATTCATATATAGCTATTTTCTAGCTTTTTATCCTATATTGGATCCCCTATTTTTTCCAATTTTCGAAAAGTAATTTTAAATCATCGAATCAAAATATTTACACACAAACAAAGTTTTATTCATATAGGATCATTTTTTAAGATTTTGGTCGCCATATTGGATTCCCAAAAGCTTTAAATTTTTAATTGGAAAATTTTTATCCTCTTTAATTGGAAATCCTTTACCTTTTAAGAATTTTTTTTTCATTTTAGGCGCAAATAATCTCAAATTCTATTTTTATTGTGCGATTCAATTTGAAATTCTTCACTGTTAGTTAGCTTAAAATTATATGAACGTTTCGAAAATGAAAATCATCTTCTCTTTCCAAATAATCAATTTTACAATTTGAAAGCTTCTAACTAAAAACCGAAAAAGACTATAAAATTTTTGATTCCCAAAGGCTTAAAATTTAAAATTTTTTAATTTTCGACAACTTTCATCTAAAATGCTTTACCTTTTAATTATTTTTTCTCATTTAAGGGTATGTGACACAGCTAAATACCTATATTACCGACCTCACTTTATTAGTTGACTGAATGTTTTTTTGAACCTAAGAACTTTTTTTTGTAAATAAAATATCGAGCTGAAATTTTGAAAAATGTATTAGAGTACAATAAAGTACATTTAGGTACTGCATTTTGGTAGAAACTTCACTGAAAATTATTTTATCTTTTTTCTGAACCTCGACATTTTTTGAACGTTCGAAATTTTTTTATACATAAAATATCGGTCTCAAA
>NC_046665.1:110034175-110050911 GCF_010883055.1 Belonocnema kinseyi | reverse complement strand
TTTATTTACAAAAAAAGTTCTTAGGTTCAAAAAAACATTCAGTGAACTGAAAAAGTGAGGTCGGTAATATAGGTATTTAGCTGTGTCACATGCCCTTAAAGCGCATAAAATCTCAAGTTATAAATTTTCTAACAATTCAGTTTGAAATATTGCACTTTTGGAAAGCTAACAATTATTTAATTTTGAAATTTCAACGTCTTCCAAAATTATATAAAAAGTAAATTTTTTAATGTTACCAATCTGATAAATGCTCAATGTTTAATATTTCAAAATGAAAACTCATTTTCTGATGTTTCCAAATAAAAAATTTTAAATTTTGGAAGCTTGAGACTCAAAAATGATGAAATTTAAAATTGTCTGTTGCCAAAAGCTTAAAATTAAAAATTTTTTAAAATTTTAACACCTTTGAGCTGAAATGCTTTACTTCTTAAGTTTTTTTATTCTAAGCTCTTACAATTTCAGATTATACTTTAATAAACCACTCAATTTGAAATATTGCACTTTTACAAAGCTGAAAATGATTTCATTTAAAATTAAAAATTTCAATTTCATTCTAAATTATATTCCCAAAGGCTTAAGATTTTTTATTATTAAATTTTCAACATCTTTGATCTGAAATGCTTTCCTTGAATTTTTTATTTTATTTAAACAGATAAACTCATACCAAATAATATTGTTTTGAAAAATTTAATATGAAATTGAAATCTTTCAGCTTAAAATTATTTTATTTTAAATGTTTGGAATTTGAAGATACACTTTCAGTTAAGATCCATCGAATTCTCCACACTTGCTCAATTTTTTTATTCTTTAATGCTATTTAAATTTGTCAATTTTGAATGCCTGAAATTTAAAGCTATTATTCAAATGTCTATAGTTTCAATTCAGTTGGTTTGTATTAATAAAATTAAAAATAATCTTTTAATTTAAAATAAAAATATTTTTCGGTTCTTCTTTGTAAAAACTGTTTCGCGAAATAAAATATTCTCTTTTTTAGTCTGGGTTAAATTTTTCGAATGGAATAATTTTGGTGAGTCAATAGAAGATTAGATTTTTCTTGTTACAAGGAAGAGTCATTAAAAATCTTGTTTCTACTCTTGTCCTCGCGGTGCTTAGATTCGAGGACAGACTTAGAATTCAATGTGCTAAGGGCGAAAGTGACCTCGAATCGTTAGTCCCACGAAGGCTAATGAATCAGTCTGCTCTACAAGATACGAATCGATTAGATGCAAAGTCAAGGAAATTCTTCTCTTTTTTCTAACAAAATTCAATTACCTGCATAATTAAAAATGAATTACACGATCGCTAATTAAGAATCATGAAGGCGCGCGCGCACAAATTTTCCCCCCTTCCTCAAACGAAAAAAATAGAACACTACCCATTCCATTATTCTTTAATTGAATATAAATTTTAATACCTGCTCTAGAGCTCTACAAACATAAATAATTTTAAAATCTGTATTGAAAACTTTTAAAACTCTAGCCGTAAATGCAGGCGCGCAAATTGCCCATTAATTTCCCTGAATTTTTACTTGCTTATATAAAAAAAAAAACAATTTAAAAATGTGTAACAAATTTTTTAATGGAAGCAGTAAATGCACGGGCACAAAGCGCGCATCAATTTCCATGAAGTTTTGTTTGCTTATATTAAAGAAATATATAATTAAAAAATCCATAACAAATTTTTGTAATGCTAGTAGTAAATGCACGGGTGTAAGCAGCGCGTTCACCTCCCTACAATTTTATTTCCCAATATTAAAAACATAAACAATGTAAAAATCGATAAAAACACATTTTGATATTCTCATTATTTAAAAACAATTCGGAGCGAATTTAATCAATTTTTCAAAATGAAATATAATGTAATATGGGTTGTTCAATTTCATCTCACAAAAAAAATATTTTTTTGGGCGTTTTTTTAATTTTTTTTTAATTTTGGATTTTTTCTGGATTGAAAGAAATTTTTTATTTAACACTTTATTGATTTGTAAGAGAGTAGATTTCGGTTTTTATTTTTTTCCTGAATTGAACAAGGGAGTTTCTTTACTTTAAACATTTTTATTAATATTGTTATTGAGTTGACGCGGGTCATGTTCTTTACTTTCAACATTTTTCTGATGATGTGAAAGGGAAGCATTTTTTATTTTCAATCATTTTGTGAATTGGAATAAGGACATTTTTTATTTTTGAGAAATTTATTACTTTAACGTTTTTATTTTTATTAAGTTGAATTGAAAGGGTTCAGTTTCTTTATTTTAGACATTTTTCTTTTGATGAAAAGGAGACATTTTTTGTTTCCATTCTTTTCTGAATCGTAAGAGGAACGTTTTTTTTACTTTTAAAATTTGTATTTATTTAGAATGGGAGAAATTTTGTTATTTTGGTATTATTTATTGGAACAGGGAATCTTTTTTTAATTTTTAAAATTTTTATTAATTTAGAATGGGGGACATTTTTTTATTTTATTATTTATTATTCGGAACAAGAAATTAAACAAAAAATTTATTCCTGAATAGGGATAGAGATATTTTGCATTTTCAACAGTTTTATTGAATTGGCAGAAAGGAAACTTTTGTGTGTACATTTGTTTTGATTTTGTCCAATCGTAATTCTGTAATTTATACATTTTTTATAATAAAAACAGAGGAATTATTTATTTTCAATTTTTTTGTATTGAAAGAGAAAAATCCTGTCTTTTTAAAATTTGTATGGAGTTGGAAAGGAAGAAATTTATTTTTCACTGAATTGGAAAAGGCATTTTTTCTATTTCAACCTTGGTTGCGTGTACATATTACGGGGCCAAATTTTGTATTTTTAATACTTGGTTTGCTTATTTAAAATTATGCAGTTTTTAGAGCTTAAATTCGAAAATTATAATTCTCAAATCTCTTAGTTTTTATTTGTTTAATCTAAAATGTTTTGAATTTGAAGTATGAATGTAATTTATACCATTTAAAATTTCAGAATACAAAATAGTAAATCTTTTATGTTTAATCATTTTGAAAATTTTTAAGATGATCTTATCTCGAATTATAATCTTGAAAAATTAATAAATTAACAAATTTATCGTTAAACAATGAACAATTTTTTTAAAACTGATTTTGCATGAAGTAATTAAAAATTAATCATTCTTAAATTTTGCATGAATTAAGACGTAGATCATTATAGTTCATTTTTAATTAAAAAATAAGTATTTAAGACAAAATTGATAAAACTGAAAGGAATGAATTTTTTATAAAATTTTACTGGATTAGAACAAGTTTTCCGACACACAATGGGCAAACATTGTCATAAAGCACCGAGCAAATGAAGGATGATCTTGATGAATCAAATGTAGACTATAAATTGTTAGATATTGATGTGCAGCATCCGGAACTTTCTGATTCATTAGGTCAAAAAAATTCTAATTGGCAGAAAGATGCTTGGGAAAATTGAGAGTCGTTTGTAGATAGGAAGTGAAACACAAAGTCCTTCAATCAAACTTGACTTCCTCTCAATTCATACAATCATAGAAAATATTCAGGAAGCATAAAATAAACAATTTAATAATTTAATTTAAAAAAGATTTTTAAATTAAATATTGAAATTGTTTTCCAAAAATATTTAATCATTGGGGAATGGGGAGAAGACTGAGGTTAGCGATCAATAAATAAGAATTGGGATACTTTATATACTGAAGAATAACATAAACATTAAAATAAATAAAAGTTAAATAAACATTAAAACTCATACTGATACTTTTAAAATACAAGTTTGTTTCAGTTATAAAAAAAGTTGTGGCAGTTTTCAGAGATGAAGGAGAGAAAAGCAGATTTGCGAAAGTTTGAAGAAATATTTCCTTTTTATCGAGGACGAAGCAGTTGTTCCAATTCTTTTCGAGATAAGAAGAAAAATATGGCTCTTTCTCGAAAACATGAAATCCGGCCTTAAACGCACTCTTTTTGTGTCACAACGAAAATCTTCAAACCGGATACGAATTTTCAACAGAACGCGTGGATTTTTAACAACAAATATGAATTTTCAATCAAATAGTTAAATTTTCAAATAAAAATATAAATGTTCAAACAAAAATGGAATACTTAAATTGATAAGTAAAAAAATTAATTTCCAATAAAAGAAAAAGAATTTTCAATAAGACACAAAGTTTCAACCAGAAACATATTTTCAACTGAAATAAATAATTTCTAACTAGATAAAAATATTTTTTAACGAAAACTAAAATAGCGGATATTTCAACTCAAAACGGTGTTAACTTTAATCAAAAACAGTTCAATTTAACTGAAAAGGACGAAGTTTTAACGAAGGAGAAATCAATTTAAAAAAAAGAAAGAAAAATAAGAAATTACAACAAAATAGTTAAATTCTCAGCCAAAGAGATATCCAACGAAATATTTGAATCATCAACCAAAAGATAGTATTTTTCAAATCACAAAGACTAATTTTTTGCAATAAAAAAATAACAATTTTTAACAAAATACATTAATTTTAAACTGAAACAGATAAATTCTCAACAACAAGAAAAAGATTTTTAATGAAATGGTTCAAATTTCTAAACAAGTAGATGAATTTTCAATGAAAAAATAGTTGAAACTTAATAAATATTATTTTTCAACCGTGAAAATTAATTTTTTACCAAAAATACCAGTTTCCAATCAAATTGAATAGTTCAGTTTTCGCTTAACAGATTAATAAATAAATTAATTAATTTTTCAAGTAAAAATAAGAAATTTAAAAAAATTAAATTTTCAACTAGAAAGGAATAGTAACTCAATTTTCAGTTAAGAAATTAATTTTTAACAAAATACTTCAATTTTCAAATAGAAGGACGATTTTTCAATAAAAAAGTCGAATTTTCTATCAAAAAATATTTTTCCATCTAGATAATAAAAAACAGCTGGATTTTCTACCAAAATAATCGCGTTTTTATCTAAAAAGAGCATTTTGACCACCAAAAATAGAATAATTAAATTTTCAGTCAAACAAATGAATTTTTAACACAAAAAGAAGAATTTTAACTAAATAGTTTAGTTTTGAACCAAAAAGATGAATCTTCGATCAAAAAAATTAATTTTGAATGAAGTAGTTCCACAACAAATTAGAATTATTCGACTTTGCAAGAAGTTAAATTTACAAAAAAAAATATAAATTCAAAATTATTCCAAATTCAAAAAATGTTTATATAAATAAGAAAATTTAATTTGATCTAAGCAGGTTTGTAAAATTAGACGCTAATTTGTTATTAAACATTTCAATTAATATAGAAATTATTCGAATTTATAAACACTTCAAAATTAAACCGATTGCTCTTTGAAAAAACCTAGAAAAACTTTGAAATTTCTAAATTAAAATTCTGTAGCAGCCCAGATATAAGAAACTGAATGATACGAGTATAATATTATACCAAATTTCACCAAAACGTAACAAAATAGCACTTCTATAAATTAAGTTTTGAATTTGCACAATAAAATCTTTTCGAAATTTAAATTAACCGGGAAAAAGAATTTTAGAAAGTTTTTAAATTTCTATTTAAAAATGTTAATATGTAACTAAAAGTATTAAATTTTGATGTATGAATAATAATGGAAAAATTTTTCATTTAAAACGGCTTAAAATAAAAATAATTTAAATCCTAATTTGAAAATTATGCAGCTTAAAAAAATGCAATCGATCAATTTTTAATGAAGTTGTCTGAAAAATCCGGAAAAATAAATTTCCCGAAAAACCAAATATTCGAAATAGAAAAGATTCGGTAATTTTGAGTTTCCTAATTGGAAAATTCCCGAAAGTTCAATATTACCAAATTTGAAAATTCCCGAAATAAAATTGCCAAAATTATAAAATATTCGAAAGTATAATATTTCCTAAGCAGCAGTATTTACGAATTATAAAATTATTCTCGAATCTAAGTGATTAAAACATTGCTTTAATAATAAAATAAGAAATAAAATACTTTAGTTTGATGACTAAATTAATTACTATATTATTTATTCAATATTAAAACTAAATTTTAATTATTTTACTTCGAGGTTTCCATATTTTGGAAAATTTTTATTTCCAAAAGGGCATAAGAACCAACTTGAACGCTTTATCACAAAACCCCTTTTAAATTAAATAAAAAAATAAAAGTTAAACATTTTTGACACTTTAGGTAAATAGGCTACGAAACCCCTTTTTGTAGGGCCATGTCTCCTTCCGTAACTAATTATTTACTTTGAGAAGTTATTTTGGGAGACACAGACTCGAGCTGCGAAAGGTTTGAAGGGCAGAATTGGCAAAGGGCACAGCACGAGTAAGTTTCAGTGAAGAGGAAACGGGGTGGGGGGGTCCTCGACCTTGTCTTGGGGAAAAAAAGCATTAATTCGGAAAAAGCGTCAGGGCGCCTATAGGTTGCCACTGGGGCCGAAAGGAGGGGGTGTCCGTTTCTATGACAACGAGTGTTGACCCTTAGAAGGGCTGGCACGAGTTCGTAAAAGTATGTCACGCGCGTGTACTCACACGTGGGGTAGGTGGGTGGCGATGAGCAATAAAGTGGGGCGAGACAAGGAGGAACATGCGTAGGTGCCACCACTCGACGATATACACTTTGTCAGATTCATGTCTAAAAAATTTTGCTTTTTTTTGCCGATTTTTATATTCTCCTCAGGCATATTTTTCTCTTCGGGCAAAATTTTATTTTCTGGCATATTTTTTTTGTCGGGCATATTTTTCGAATCTGGAATATTTTTCAATTTCTTGAACCTACCTTGACCCTTGTTTTCTTCTGCATGCACATATAAAGGACTTGTAGAGGACCGAGTGATTTTTTATATTTATCGTCTTTGTACACTCGGTAAGACTCCATTTTTGTGAGGATATTCCTTCGCCCCATAATATCGTATCTTTCCTCTTTTTTTTTACCCTGCACCAATCCTGGAAAAAACGAAAAAATAATTCCTTAATCATAGTTGGTGTTGATGCTGTTTTTTCTACATGGTCTAATCTTAATATTTGAATATTGATTTTTTTCCTAAGTTTGAGAAATTTTTGTCTGAGCTAGGATTCGAACTCAGGTCTTCAGATTGCCAGTAGCTCAGTGGGTAAGCACACAATGGCAAGCTGAAGACCTGCGTTCGAATCCTAGCTCAGACAAAAATTGATCAAACTTAGGAAAAAAATCAATATTCAAATATTAAGATAAGACCATGTAGACCATGTTCGAATCCAAGCTGAGAAAAAATTTTTAGTAATAAAAATTAAAATCAATATTTAAACATTGATATAAGACCAGTTGGAAAAGAAAAGAGTAGCAAATATTTATATATAAAAACCTGGTCAATACTATAACATAAAAATACAATAATTTTTTTTCTTTCTAAGAAACATTTTTAGATGAGAGATATTTAAGGAAATTTTTTTTTTTTTTTTTTTATTTCTTTTTTTTTTTTTTTTTATTTATTTGTTGATAATGTTTGACGAGTAATTAGAGAGATTGTGCTCGATCGAGAGATATCGATCTCGCCATTAACTATCCTTAAGCCCGAGTGATTTTTACAACCGCTATCACCTCACTAATAAGAATTTATATCGCTCTTTCGTGCCTTTATATAGTCGGCTTGAATCATCGTTTATTCTTCATTAATTTACTTTTTCTTTCTTATAATCATTGAGTAAGAGCAAATTTCCCTCTCGCACTTTTAAAGTGAAATAAGTGATATATTCTTCAGATAGGAATATGATAAGTTAAGAAAAAATTAATTTTTTTTTATGAGTGATACGGTACTTTTAGATGATCTCAGTATGTATGAACGTGATCCGGTTTTGTTATTAATCTTACATCGCTTCTATAAATAAACATATGTGGTAATTTGTACTTTAAATTCGAAGTAGGTTTTTTTCTATCTGTATTAATAAAACTGTTTCTTTTTTTGTTGCAGGTGAGTCTTTCAGAGTTGGTTTTAAAATTCTTTTTTCAGATGCGGTTATGTAAGTGGAGTATATATTATTTTCGGAAATTAATTAAATTATATTTAAAACAGAACATTTTTTAATAAGAAGTAAGTCTTAAAAAAAGTAGAATTTATCATTTTTTCAGCTTATATTTTTCGTTGGTTGAGAATTCACCTTGTTTTTAAAATCTTTATTATTTGATTAAAAATTTCATTATTTTGTTAATAATTTTACAATTTTTTTTAAACAGTCATTTTTTGTCGATGTAAGTGCAACTGTCTTATGGAAAATTCGTTCTATTTTTTTAGTAAGAAATTTATCATTTTAGTAGAGAATTCAACTTTTTGATTGAAAATTAATCTGTTTTATTTGAGGATTCAACTGATGTGGAGATTTTTTTTGGCTTAGAATTAATTTTTTAACTGATAATTTAACTATTCCATTTTTGGTTGGAAATTTATCTTGTTTAGTTGAAAATAAATGTATTTTAGGTGAAAAATACAACTATTTAGTTAAAAATTTCAATATTTGTTTGAGAATTCATTTGTTTTTTTTAGTTCAAAATTAATTTTTAACCAAAAATGTACGTTTTTTTTTTAATTCGTGTTTTTTAGTAGAAAAGTAATACTCTAATTTAATGCGACCTTTTGGTTAAAAATGAGAAAAATTTCTTTCTTTAGTTGAAAATCCGTTTTTTGGTTTAAAAATGTATCCTCCTGCTTGAAATTTCGTATGTTTGGTTAGAACCTTAACTTTTTGGTTGAAAATCCGTTCTAATTGGTTCAAATTAATTTTTCCAACTGAAAATAAACTATTCTACTTTAGGCTGTTAATTCAACTATTTGATTAAAAATTCATGTACTTTGTTGCATGTTCGTTTTTTTCTTGAAAGTTTATTTTTTTAACTGAAAATTTAGATATTTCATTTTTAATTAAAAAATCGTTTTGTTACTTGAAAATTTAAATATATAAGTGGAATTTTTTTCAACCGAAAATGTAACTATTCCATTTTTGCTTAAAAATTTAATTTCTGTAGTTGAAAATTCAATTATTTTAGTGGAAAATTATTATTTTTGGGTTGAAAATTAAATTGTTGCGGAAGAATATTCTAATTTTTAGATTGAAAGTTAATCTTTTTTTGAAAATACGTTTTTCCTTAACTGAAAATTTGACTATTAAATTTTTATTTGAGAAATTAATATTTCTTGGTTTAAAATTGATGTATTTTGTTAAAAATTCGTTTTTTTTTTTTTAGAAAATTCATTTTTTTTGGCGATGATTCGTTACTGAAGTTAAAAATTCGTATCTTTGGTAGAAAATTTATTATTTCTGTTAAAAATTAATTTTCTTTACCTGAAAATATAACTATTTCATTTTTGTTTGAAAATTTAACTTCTGTAATTAAACATTTATATTTTTGTTTTTTGAAAATTCAAATTTTGTATAAAATTCAACTCTTCTGGCTTTCAAAATCAACAATTTTTTTTAGTAATTACTTTTTTTGTTATAAAATGATATTTTTTGGTTGAAAACTCGACTGATTTGTAGCAAATTTATTTTTTTGTCTTAAAATTTCAGCATTTTATACGATTCTTTTTACTGAAAACTCTTTCATGGTTTGAAATATAACATTTTTGGTTGAGGATTCAACTAATGCTTTGATAACTCGTTTTTTATTGTTGTAAAAATTGATATTTTTTCGTTGAAACGTTAAAAACCTAACTATTTGGTTGAAAAATCATCTTTTTAGTTGAAAATTAAACACTTTTGTTGAAAATTCGTTCTTTTTTTTCGTTGAAATTTAATTTTTCTGATTGAAAATTCAACTCTTCCATTTTTGTTTAAAAAAATTGATATTTTTAGCAATTCGGTTGAAGGTTCATCATTTCAGTTGAAAATTCAACTGTTTTTGTCTTTCGGTATGGAAATTAATCAATTTCGTAGAATTCTCTAGCTGATCTCACTTGTCATAGAATAGGATTTCTTTAGAGACCTTCCACCCTTTTTTTGTTAGAGACTGTGCAATCGGTTCTCACCGACTAGAATAATGAAATCTCGATTTTTCCCGACGCAGTCTCGCGCATCAAGTAGCGGAATTCTTCGATGAGATTGAGTGCAAAGTAAAGAAAAAGCGAGGAGACTAAAGAGCTCTTTCCTTTCCTTTTCCTACTCCTTTTCCTTTCATTTTCTCTGCCTTCCTTAGTTTTCTACCCCGCTTGGGTTTTTTTCGCTCTCTGGCCCTCTCAGTAGCATCGGTGTGATAGTGAAAGTAGAGTTAGGCTTCGGAAAGAAAGAAAGAAAGAAAGAAGGAAAGAAAGAAATGAGGAAAGAAGGGTGGAAAAAGAAGAAAGAAAGAAAGAAAGGTATACCTATAATAAATAGATGTATAGGTGGTGTTAGGTGGTTTTAGGTCGACTTAAGGTGGATGAAAGTTATCGGAGAAAGCCAATTGGCAGCGTCGATCTCGAGTGCGACGATCGCTCATGCACATTGCACATGCGCACACATAAAAGACACACGCCGACACACAGAGACTGAAGCATGTGCATGAAAGATCCAAGTGTTGGTGTGCGTGATAGCAACTTTTTTCTTGTTTGCTTCTTTTTAAAGCTGTGTGCGTGCTTGTTACTTGGAGTACTGCGAGTACTGTTCTGCACCGTATTACCGTCGAGTCGAGACTTTACGTAACTCTAAAGCTCCTCTTTCCGCGCTCAGGTGCAGGGCCGCAGCGAGCTAGCTCCGCCCGTCTGTCTCTCTGTCTAATCTTTCTTTGCTTTTTACTCAATTAGTCAAGTCCTTTTAAATCATTTATTTTATATTTTATTCAAAAACGAAACGCGGACGGAGAAATTTTTTTAGGCCGATCCAAACTAAAAAGGTCTATTAAAACCAAAAATGGGGCACTGAAATTTTCCCTGAATAAAATTAATTTTTAATACATAAAAAAACAAATTATCTTCCAAATATTTGAATTTTCGACAAAAGTATTACATTTTTAAGACAAAAGGAAGATTTTTCTTGACAAAACAGTTGAATTTTAATCTAAAAATATGAAGCATCGAAATAAAAAGGCATTTTCAATCAAATAGTTATACTTTTAGTTAAAACCAATTTTCATCCAAAAATAAATTTTCAACCAAATATATACATTTTTAACTAAAAACTTGACTTCTCAATAAACTACTTACACTACAGACATTTTGAAACAAATACTTACATTTCTGAAATAAAGAAAATCATCTATTAACAGAAAAATTGAATAGTCAAATTCCAAAATTAAAAAACTAATTTAACTTAAAAAAAAACGAATCTCCTATAAAACAGTTAAATTTTCTACCACATAGTTGAATTTTATACCTAATTCTTGATATTCCAAGACTTTAACGTAACAAAGCAGCTAACTTTCCAACCAAAGAGATGATTTTTCAATAAAAAATATAATAGTTGATATTTTAACAAAAAAAATTGATTTTAAAATAAGACCCAATACAATTTATCCAAAAAATCCAAATTTTCAACCACATAGTTGAATTTTTTGTCTAAAAAATATCACTTTTTAAACAAAAATAAAGTGATATTTCATTTAAAATTTCCAAGCCAAAATGATGATTTTTCTACAAAACAGTTGAGTTTTCAGCCCAAAAATATCAATTTTCAACAAAAAAGTTAATTTTTAAACAAAAAGTTAAATTTTTAACTCAAATCATGTATCTTCGACCAAAAAAATGTTGAATAAAGAAATTCAACTTTGAAGCAAGGAGCTAAATTTTCAGCCTAAAAAGATGAATTTTTAAACCAGAAGATTAATTTTTTTAAATAAAATTGTTTTAAATATAAATTAGAGCCCTAGGCGGCCGTCAAAAGCCATCCTAAAATTGAAAGCCCTTTATAGACGGCCATAAATCACGTTAAATATGCCCGCCCTTTATCAGGCCGCCCTGGACTGTCTTTAGAACGGCCGCCACCTTTTTACGCAGCCCTAAGCCACCTTAAAAGCACTCAGCAATTTTTAGGCTACCCTAGGTCACTCAAAAGTAACCTCCCTAAAATTGGTCGCCAAAAGCCATTTTAAACTTGAATAAATATTAATTTTTTTGGTTGAAAACTCATTTCTGTGATTGAAAATTGAACTTTTATGTTGCAAATTGTTTGTTTTTTGCTTGAATATTATTGTTTTAAATGAGAATTAACTATTCCATTTTTGGTTTAAAAATAATATTTTTTAGTTGAAATTTCACTTATTTGTTTGGTAATTTATGTATTTTCTAGAGAATTCATCTTTGTAGTTGAAAATTTATATTTTTAATTTAAAATAACCTGTTTGGTTAAAAAATCAACTATTTGGTTGAGAATTCATCGTTTTTAATAATAAAATAATCTTCTTGTTAAAGAATCCTCTTTTTGGTTGAAAATGTTTTTTATTTTGTTGAAAATTCCTCTTTTTGATATAACGTTTATATTCTTGTTTTAAAAATAATTTTTTGGTTAAAATGGGTACTGTTGCGTTAGAAGTTTGTTGTTTTTGGTAATAAATTAATCATCTTGGTTAAAAAAAAAATATTTTTTTGGTTGAATTTTGAACTATTTTGTTGAAAATTCATTTGTTTCTTGAAGATTTATAATTTTAGCTGAAAAATCCTCTTTTTGGTTCCAAATTTAACTAGTTCGTTCCAAATTCGATTTGTTTTACTGATATTTTTATTTAAATACTAATCTTTTCTGTTTAAAAATTCAACTATTATTCTACTGCGTTAAAAATAGATTTTTCTTGTTTAGAGATTCATAATTTTATTTAAAATTCATCTCTTTGGTTTAATATTTTAACTAATTTTGTTGAAAATTAAGTTTTTTTTGTTTGACAATTAAACTATTTGGCTAAAAAATTCGACTCTGTTCTTGAAAGTTCGTCTTTTTCGTTAAAAATAAATTTTTTTGTTGAAAATTGAACGGTATTCTAGTGATTTCACCTTTTTAATTTAAAAACTGAACAATTTGGTTGGCATTTTTTCTCTCTCTGGATTAAAAAACCTTTCGTGGTTAAAAATTTAACATCAAAATTTTTTTTTTAAATTGTATTTTTGTTTTGAAAATTGATTTTCTTTTGGTAGAAATTTTACCTGTTTTTCTTTAAAATTTATTCTTTAAGGTAAAAATGATTTGAAAAAATTCCTACTTTCTTGTAAAACTGAACTGTTTTTTATTTTAAATAATATAGTTTTTTCTTGAATATTTAATTATTTTGTTGAAAATTTTATTATTTTATTAAAAATGTAATAGTTTTGTTCAACCTTTTTATTTGATAGGATATTCGTTCCTTCAAATTGAACATTCAACCATATAACTAAACAATTTAACTATTTTTGCTTGAAATGGAATCTTTTTTTATTTAAAAATTTCAAAATTTTTCTGGATATTTATGATTTTTGTTAGAAATTCGACTAACTATGTTGAAAATTCATTTTCCTTAATCAAAAATTGAAGTGTCTTCTAAGAAAAGTTTCTTTTTGAAGTTCATTCTTTTTTCATTGAAAATTTGTGCACTTCTTTCAAAATTTGTCTGAGAAGGATGAAAATTCAACTACTGTGTTAAAAATTCCTCTCGTTTGCTTAAAAGTTCAAATATTTCTTGGCAAATACAACTGATGTGTTAGAAAATTCATCTTCTTTGGTAGAAAATAAATCTTTTTTTTTCAAATGAATTTTATTTTGTTGGTTGATAATTCAATTATTTTGTTTTTGGATTTGAATTTAAGGACGAAGAATTAACCGGAAATGATACCATCTCATCCTTTTTGCACTTTTAATTTCGCCCTCTGTAATAAATATTTCGAGATGTGCAACAAATATAATCCAGAGATGACTGCAGAAGTTTAAAAGTCTAGAAGAGAACTGCATGTTGTGTGGAGAACTAGAGAGAGAAAAATGACTCGCATATTTCGCGCTAGTTTGTTGCATTTTGCCCCATCAGCGGGAACCTCATGTTTACGATCGAGCTTTTCAAGCCCGCACATTCTCCGCAGCTATAGGAGTTTAATAGTTAGGAGTTAGGAGTTAGAAAATAGAAGGTAGAAGGTAAGAGTTAGAGAATAGTAATCGTGCTGAAATCTTTTGGCTCGAGGGTTTCGTCTTCGTCCACTTCTAGTACATCCTCTCTCTCTCTCTCTCACTCTCTGTCCCTCTCTGTCCCTCTTTCTCTACATTTTTCTTTTTTCCTTCTTCTTTTTTGAATTATCCCACAAGCCTCGACACGATAACGCCTGGTGAACATTCACGTGCGTGGTGTGGTATAAAGGAAACCGTTAGAACTGCACTCTGCAAAGGTGGAGAAAGGAAAGAAAAAAAGGATGGAGGCTGTCAAAAGAGAGAATATAAATACAACTTACATCTCTCGAAATTGTCAAAGGTTATCCAAAATTGTTCTTTATTCTAAAATCATTTATCATATCCTTTAATGAAGAATTACATTGTAACTGGAACACTTTCCATGATGAAAGTCTTGATATTTGAACTTTTTATAGAATTAAGAACTAAACGTTAATTACTTGAAATTCAACGTTTAAAGATTACTTCGGACAAATACATATTTTTAATAAACAAGAACAAATCTGCCTAAGCCGGGATATAAACCAAGATATCACCGCTATGCATGAGTGTTTTTCTTTTTAAAAACAAAATGTATTTGTTCGAAGTAATCTTTAAACATGAAATCTTTCCATAAGATATTTAAAACAAAGTCAAGTTGATCAATTAAAATTTAAATGTTTTCAATGTCAAAACAAAATTCGAGCAGGGGGCTCAGCCTAATCTGACGCACCAAATCTATCGCTCAATCAATCAGTTCCTTGCCTAGTTTAACCGGAAAATTGAATTTTTTATTTTTAATACGATTTTTCACGATTACAACAAAACTGTGGGTCTTATAAAAAAGTGCTGTTAAGGAAATTTTTAAATATTTTTTGAGGAAAATGAATTTTTTTACTAGCATGCGGAAACCTCCCATTATCTATCGGACTATAAATTAAAATATTTAAATAAACACATGTTCGAACATCATGACTAACTTCTAAATTTTATGACTTATTTTATTTGTCTTCACTTAAAATCTGGAAGCGATCATACCTTCCCTGGAGCTACGTACATACCTTTTTTAGGACTATATTTCTTTAGTAATTATTTATTAGTTCATAGGAATCAACTCAATATTACTGTCATAATTAAGAATCGTTTCAGGCCTGTACCAGTCCTCAAAAGATTCTTAACTGACTAACCAGTCTACCCCAACATAATTAAGTATGATAATTTGAAATTTATTATGGACTTTCAATTAGGGAAATAATGCAAAAACTAAAAGTGAACTCTAATTCTGATAAAGTTTATTATTATTTATTAAAAGTGTTTATTTAATTCAATATTAATATTTTTCAATGTATTGTTCCGGTCCAACAAAGCTTTGATTTATTTAGTCTCAAAGAGTACCCTTTTAGAGTGATCGTTTTGGTGTCGAAAGAACACCTGATTTTTTGCAGAATTTGAAAAAAATATTTGCGTGTTCTCCAAGGCGGTTTTTTAAAATGAAATATTTATTTTATTAAAATAATCACTGTTTGTGTATTTTACATCAGAATCCCTTTAGCTGTTTTTTTGAAAATAAAATACTAAGTTTTTTTTAAAAAAGCTGCCTCTGTATCCCCTAAACCATTTTTTTTAATTTTGCCAAAAATCCCTAATAGATAAGATTAATGAAAGGTCAAATGTTTAGTTAATGAAGCGACGACCACAACTGAATATGTTGATTTCGAATGAGGTCCAGTTTGAAAATATTGCAAGCTCAGAGTTATAAAGGATTGTAATTTTTCAATATCCTCAATTTTAAGAGTTTTAACTTTAAAAGAACCCTAATTTTAAAAGACACCTATTCCCTGATTAAAATTTGACATTTGAACATAGCAATTGATATTTCTTTTTCTACAAAATTGTTCAATTCCCAGTTTTCAGTCGGGCTCTAAACATGTCAGCTTCTAGGTCCAGAGGCCCCAGCATGAATCAATTATGGTACACTTCTGTTGCACTAAGTTCTGACGTCCTTTCTGTGTTAAAAATGAAACTCAACATTTTTCTCTGCAACCCGCAGAGCATAAAAAAGAAAATAATTTTCTGAGAAATTCTGACAGTGCGACAAGGTGGTTGTAATCTTTCTGGTGGGGCCCGGTACCCGCGGATGATCCCCAGGTTGAGTGGCGCTGAGTTCAACGTCCTGGCGGGCAGCGCACCCGAGCTGAGCCAGGCAGGCAGGCAGGCAAGCCACCAGACCTCATACCTATACAGTATATACCTTGCACACTCTCGCATTTGCTTTACGCGAACTAGCCGTAGGTACTGTTACTTTCGCAATGTGGGCCCTTTGCCCCCCCTGCCCGCCCCCCTTATTGTCCCAGCGGCGTGTGCGCCAAGGTTGGGGGTTGGGGGAGCTAGGAAGCTAGCGAGGTTCCACCAACCTCGGAAAATCCAAGAAACTCTTCTCTAAGTCTCCAAAGACTCTTGCCAATTTTCAAAGCTGGATTCAAAGAAGAGAAAATTATTTAAACTTACTCAAATTTTGCAACCTGATCCTGGGTTTCTAATGTCTTCCAATGTTTAACGCTTTGTTTGAAAGAAATGTTAAACCTATTTTGTTAAAGTTTGACTCTGATTATTAAAAAATAGACAAATTAGGAGGCAGTCCCTGCAAAAAAACATTTACTCTCTGTCCTCTCCATCACCACTAACTACCACACTTTTCCCTCCGTCACCCCCTCCTAACTACCACACTTTCCC
>NC_046665.1:110025215-110034075 GCF_010883055.1 Belonocnema kinseyi | reverse complement strand
ATAACCACCACACTTTCCCTCTACATTACCCCCTAACTACCACACTTTTTCTCCCCATCACCCTCATCACCCTTATTTTCCCTTAAGGGAAAAATTACAGCAGATGGCCAAACGTTCAAAATTTTTGTTTATAAATAAAATATTGGAGAACATTCTGTTTTTCTATAGTGTTATTTTATCAGTTTGAAAATTTCGGTTAAATTTATGTAATAATTTTTTTTCTAAGATTTGATTCGAAATAAGGTTGTGGGGGGAGTTTCTCAATTCTCCGGGATGAAGTTCCTAATTGATTTCTCCGATACGATGAAATTAGCCAAATCCCCTGAGAGAAAGAAAGAGAAATCACTCTTCTTGGTCACTACTAATCAACGATGGTGAAAAACCAGAAAATCTTAAATAAGTATGAATTAGAGCGCCCAGAAAGCCAAGCCAAGCCGAGCCGAGAGCGACACACAGAGCAGGCTCCACCTCATTAACTTGTCTAGAATTTTCTGTATTGGGACCTGTCTCCCTCGGGATAAGAGAAATGAAAGAGTCACGTCGCGTGCAAAAGCCTAAGTAATATCCAACTGATATCCACTCTCAAAAAAATTCTACTCAAAATGAAAGCTGGTTCAGGCATTTTTTAGAAGGTGTATTATTTACATAATAAGAACAAATTATTTGAACTTGGGTGCCTTATAAAAGTTTTAAATTAAAAAAAAATTAAAAAGGACGCTTTAAATAATGAATGGAAAATTATGGGATTTCAAAATCAGGGGTGATCTTTGGGGCTGTGGAGAGTTAAACGAAATGAATTATTGAGGCTAGGGAGAGCTGGCAAAAGGAGTTTTTGGGACTGTTGAGATCTGGACAAAATAAATTTTCTATAGAGATAACTAAACAAACGGAATTTTTGGGGCTGGGGAGCGCTAGAAGAGAGAAATTTTTAGGTTAGGAGGGCTGGAAAGGAGGGATTTGCAGGATTGAATAGAGCTGGGTAAAATAAATGTTTGGGGCTGGGGGAGCAGTAAAGGGTGATTTGAGACTTAGGGGTGATTTTTGGGGCTAGGGAGAGCTAAATTTGACACTAGGGAGGGGGGGGGTGAAAAATTTCGATTTTTGTAATCTTCTATTTCGAAATATGTGTACTCCTTGCGAGAATTTTAAATTGAAAACTTTTAAATTCGTTTCGATCAAAAAATTAACTTTAGGAGCTTGAATGCGGATTGAAAAAACATGGGTTTAAATACAGGTGAAGTTGAAAGATTGAAAGTAATACTCGGAGCAACTTTCACAGAGCTTGAGGGATATTCTGCATTTGTAAGCCAACATCCGAGTAAATACCGTACTTTGTTCTTCCGTCCATCCTCTCAATTAGACCTAATTACCGTAATTTTCACCATAAAACGTTATTGAAGACCAGCTTTTTTTCTTTTTTCTTCGTTGGAAAGAAATAAGTTGCTATTTCCACATGTTCTAATGCATTCTACTATTAGATAATCAAATTATTATTCTCGAAAAATATAACATCAGGTTAAATAATTAGCCGTGGCAATTATAAGTAGGGAAACTGGTTAATGTGCAGACAGTGCTTAAAAAAAGGTGAACTTTTTTGCGCACTTTGTTCGTTTGTAATAATTTCTGTAAAATACAAATAGTATCTATGAATAAATATAAATATAATAAATTAAGCAATCAAAAGTATAGCTATTTTTATTTAAAATTGTGGAATGCATTTAGATATTCTTTATCGTTTCTAAACTTGTTTACAAATATTGAGTAGAAAAAGGCATTACTGTTCAGGCAATAATTAGAAGCACACGGTGTAGAAAATTGTAATTTTTTTTACATTAACTGAATTAACCTTTTTTTGAGTATTGCGTTGGACTAATTTTATAGCAGTATAATAGTTGCCTTAATTTGTTTAATTAGGAAAAACTTTTTGTCCTTTGCTATAAAATAGTTGTAAATGAAACTAAATAATTTTCGACCGACCAGATTGTCTATAAATCAATCGAGAATCACGCAAGCAAACTATTTACGTTGGGTTTAGTTGTAAGACTTTCAACATTTCTTAGTCTATAAAAAAATTTTTAATTATAAAGTAATTAATTTTTTTAACAAATATATGCTTCTTTTATATTCAGTATAAAACAGTCGAACTCTCAATAAAAAATTTAAGTTATTAACCTATAAATTCATTTTTAACCAAACCGTTGAAACTTCGACAAAAAAGTTAAAGAGTTCAACCCGAAAATATGAATTTTCTACAAAAAAGTTAATTTTATACTGAATAGTGAAATTACCTAACACATTTTTTAATGTTTAGGCTTAAGAGATGATTTTTCTACAAATATTATAATTTTTAAAAACTCCGAAACACCAATTTTCAACAAAAAAGTTTATTTTACACAAAATAGTGAAATTTTATATCACATGGTTAATTTTTTGAGGCAAAAAGATAATTTTTTCATAAAATAGTCGAATTTACAACCCAAAAATCTGGATTTTAAACAGAAAAATTAATTTTCAAGCAAAAATCTATTTTTGACTTAAAAAGACGAACTTTTGATTCAGAAAGATGGATTTTCAACCCAAAGAGATGGCTTTTAAACGAAATTGTTGAAATTTCAACAAAATAATTTAATCTTCAACCAAAAAGAACTTTTGAACGAAATATTTGAATTTACAAAACAGTTGAATTTACAACCCGAGAATATGAATTTTCAACAAAAAAGATAAATTTGCAGCTAAGAAAATTAATTCTCAACCGAAAAAAAATTTCAACCTAAAGTTATGATTTTTGAACAAAACTATTGAATCTTCAACAAATTAATTTTATTGCCAAGAAAAGATTTAATGTTCAACCCAAATTTAAAACTAGCAGCATTTAAAAATTCAACAGTGTAAAATTTTTGAAATTTCAGCAGTAGGATTTTTAACAGTTGAATTTTAAACATGAAAATCGAACTGTTGAAAATGTAACTATTTAAAAATTTTAATGTAATTAATAGTGTTGTAAACAAGATTTTTTCTACATTTTGTTGAAAAAATACTTCCTTATTTCATTATTTCCTCTTTGTTCCTACTCTTAACAAAAAGCCACGATAGGATCAATTCTAAAGCTATAGAATATTTTACCTTGTAGTTCTTGGTCAGTTCGCTCGAGAGAAATGCTCTCACTCGATGTAGGAGAATTTTCAACCTAACCTAGCCTAACCTCAGGAGTGTATAGATGCACTCATACGATGCAAAGCAGCGATTCGAATAACGGAATACACCCTACTCACTTACTGACGAGTAAAAATATACTGATTTATTTAGTAATTATTGCTACACTGCGCACTACTCTCTTAATTTCAATCAGTTAATTTTTTTACTAATTTTCATCAATGACTTAGTTCTAGGTATAAAACAGTTATTTTTAGTAAAATATTATACCATTTTACTGATTTATCCGTCAAAAAATATATGATTCAGTGATAGAATTCAGTCACTGATTACAAATAGTAAAAAGGAGTTATTCAAATTTAGAGAGTATCCAAATTCGTAATTATATGCCTCTTAAACATTTTTAATTTAAATATTACCAAACAAATGAATTTAATGCAAGGAATATTAAAATTATGTATTCCTATTCGTTGGGAGAAGTGTAACTTAATATGAATAGTAATAATATGAAAAAATAACAGAAACGAAAAACTAGTTCATCACGATTTTGGGATTAAGTAAAACTGTTACAATTTTACTATTTTAATCAGTGCAATTTAAAAAACTGATTTATCAGTTGAAATTGCTAGTTCTGATTTAATTAATAAAATATAACTGATTTTCAGTTAAATTCTACTAACTGATGCAGCTATAAGAGTTAACTTATAGACATTTAGTACAAATATACTGATTCAATTAGTAATTATTGCCACATTATACACTATCCAAACTCTTAATTATAGATTTCTTTTAAAAAATAAATATAAAATTATTGTCTTTATTTATTTACATTCTTTTTAATAAATAAGATTTTTAAAAAACTGATTTGCCAGTTGAAATAGTTAGCACTGATTTAATTAAATTTGTACTAATTCAGATTAAGTTGGGACGTCTTGTTTCCTACCTGCGTTCCCTTACGCAATTAGAGTCGCCTTGGAATGCACTTTATTTTTTTTTCACGGCTTTCCTTTTCCTTTCCGCTATTGAGGACGATCTCGTATCCGCTGTTGGCACTGGTTTCCATCCCGGAAATGAGGATACTATCCAGAGACTTCCGGTTTTACGCTAGATGCAATTTATTATGAATTCTTCTAATTTCAATTACATCATTTTCTAAAATTGTCCCAAATATCTAAAATAGCTCAAGTAAAATTTAGTTCCACTTCTCGCGACACCCGGTAGACTGGACGATCCAATTCCGGGACGCGACCCGACCTATCCCAACGCAAGAGATCACTATCGAGCAATCGGTAGCGCTTCGCCCTTTCTTCTTTATTTTTTTTTTACCAGCAAAAATAGCTTGTAACATGTTTCTTATTTTGATTGCATAATTATCAAATCGAAATATATAGTTGAATTTAGTGTACTAGGAAATATAATTAATGATCGTCAATTAAATTAAATAAAATGTTAAAAAAGCTACACCGGCTATTATACAATTTAAATTAATTTAAATTCAAATTTAATGGGCATGTTACTTCATATAATTATCAATTCAAAATTCAGTCTTACAAAATCTGACTTTAGACATTTTGAACAGGGATAAAAACAGAAAATTGTCTTTGTCTAAGATTAAAACATGATTATTATTCTTTGAGAAAATATTCTTGCCATTCTGATCAATTCAATTTTCTTAAATTTTTTATTACTTCCTTAAAAATATAAAATAGACCATTCTTCAAATTGAAAACAACATTTTTTTACAAATTTTTTAAATTAAAACTCTGAAATTAACGACTTTTTTATTGTACAACTTAAAGCTTATATAATTTCTCATGTAAATTTAAAAAGTTAAAACCTTTTTAATTTTTAAGGTTAATAATTCAAAATTCTATAATTTTTTATGAGTTACAATTGAAAATTCTTCAATTGCAAAGATTTGTATTTTAAAATTCATCTTTTTTTTTTAAATTTCCAATTGAAGATTCCTTACCTAATTTGAAATATTTATCCTATAAAATTACGCAATTTTTAACTTTTTTTGTAATATGTAATTCAATTTTGAAGATTTGAGATGAAAAATTCTTGAACTTTTAAAATTTTAGATTGAAAATTTTTTAATTTTTTAAATGTTTGAAGCATTAGTTTTAAATCTGTTTGATTTTGAAAATCGAAAGTCAAGTTTTTATTTCTAAATCTTCCAAATTTAAGAAATCTCGAATGTAAATCATCACAATTACATAATTTTCAATTTTCAAACTTGAATTCTGCATAACTTTCAGGTGTAAATTAAGTAAATTAAAAACAGTTCAATTTCAAATATATACAATTCGAAGTTCTACCATTTTGAAAGTTACAATTGAAAATCCTTGAATTTTGAAAGTATAGAAACCCAAATCATTCAATTTTCAAGATTTTTATTTTAAAGGTGTGAAATTTTTAACGTTTTCTTGGAATAAATAGTATTTTGAAGATTTACGATGAAATACTCTTCAATTTTCAAAATTTGTAAATAATAACTCTTCAATTTTGAAGATGTGTAGGTCAAAATTTTGGATGATTTTAAAGACGAAAAGGTAAGGGTTTTGAATTTTCAATTTTCCAAATTAAAGAAATTTAATATGTAAATCATAAAAATTATAAATATCTTTATATTTAAAATTATGTAATTTTGAACTATTTTTTAGAATATTTTTTAACTTCTTTGGAATAGTTCAATTTTGGAGATTTAAATTAAAAATTCTTTCACTTTAACGATTCGCAATTTAAAACTCTTTAATTTTGAAGATTCCCAATGAAAAATAATCGAATTTTGAAAATTTTCCATCTAAAACTCTTCAATTTTAAAGATGTATAAATAAAAATCCTTAAATTTGCATGATTTTGAAGTTTTCATTTTGAGCTTTCAGTATTCTAAATCTTCCAAATTAAAGAAATTTTCAATTTAAACCAATTTCTAGAATTTTGTTGATTTCCAATTGCAAACTTGAATTTTGAAAAATATTTATTTGCAATTTATTCAATTTTGAAAATTCATATTTTGTAGGTATGTAATTTTAAACTTCTTTTTTTAATAGTTCAATATTGAACAATTATAATAAAAAATTCCTCAATTTTAACGATTTAGAATTTTAAATTGTTCAATTTTTTAAATTTACAATTGAAGATTCATTGATTCGGAATGTTTATAGCTAAAAATGATGTTATTTCAAACGTTTTTAAAAATATTTTTAGTTCAATTTTGAAGATTTACAATTTAAAATTATTTAATTTTGAAGTATTGAAATAAAAATTTATTAAATTTTTTAAATTTTAAATTGAAAATTCTTCAATTGTAAACAAACAAAAGTGAAAAAGTTGATTTTTTTTTAATGATACAATTTTTTACATTTGTTACATATGTTTCCATATATAAAACAGAGATTTCCAGTTATTTAAACGAATGACTAGAAATTTCTCCAACATTTTATCTAACTTTAAATAATCCTAAAGTCAGATAAAAAATTATATAACGTTCTAACATGATCAGCATTTGATATTCCAGTTCTAAAGAATTTACATCAATACAAATCAACTTCAAGTTATTATGGTAAGGATCATAATAGTTAAACAAATACTTTCTAATTTCTCAACTAAAATCTTGAAATATTTCAAATTATGGCTATCATTCTTGTGGTTGTTGTTTAAAAATTAAATTCGTTGTTCAAATGACCCTTTCTTTGAAACGTTCATCAATGTCTAAAAATTCGCTAACCCCAAGACAAAGGCAAAATTGCTATTTCCTGAAATAGTTCATGAAACCGGAAATTGGGGTGGGGGTGACGATTCTTCCACTTTTAGGAAAGCGCGAACACAGTAATTACACAGATTCCAGTCTCGCGTGTGAATCTAAACATTGCTTGTGAGAAATTGCAGTGTTGATTTCTTCCTCAGCTTCCCTAACCTTTCTCAATGACGGTTGAAATCATCACGTGTTCGTAAATCGCTTCCTAAGATTGGATTCAACTCAATGTTCAAAATTTATCTTCTCATTTCAGAATAAACACACAGAAAAAAATCAAGTTTCATTTTGAACAAAAAAACTGCGTCAAAATTTACTGAAACAAAATTGAACCATAATTGGTTCATATAGAGCAATACGAATATTAAAAAGAATTCAACTGTTTTTTCAGTTTTTTACATTGATCAAGAGAACGAAACATAACTGAAGTTCAAAATCAATTTTTAAGAAAATGGCCTAAAATATAATTGAATCATTAAATTTGTCTGTGTATAGGTTAAACATATACAGAAACCTAAAGGTAGAAATTTCGTAGATGAGAAGTAGGTTTTAGGGTAGGTATGTAATTTATTTAATTCGTTAGTAATTAAACCACGATGAAGATTTTTATTACAGTCAGCATATTAAGCAAATAGTATTTTAGGACTTTTCCATTTAAATGTCTTAACTATATTCGAAGAAAAATCTATTTGGACATCACAATGTATGTATTCTAATTTTACTTCAGAATACGGTTTCATTGACCAAACGAGATTGTCCACTTAAAAAAAAAACACGAAATTTTCAAATCAAAAAGAATTTTAAACCGGAAGAAAATTGCAAACAAACAAAAAATTCCAACTTTACTTGTACTCCTTGAATTCGAGCTCGAATCTAAACGGAAGACTCGAGGAAAGTCGAGGTCGACGTCCGAGCGCAACAAGTGCCGCGAGCTCGCTTTCGTCTTTCGCAATCCCCATCTCTCTGTCAGTCAAACAATCAAGACAACATTCATCTACCAATACAAAAAAGATCCAAACCCCTTTTTGACCTCAAGCTAAAAAATATTTTTTATTTTCTTGGTCCATCTACGATCAAACTTGAAATTGCGCTTTAACAGAGGTAAGATCACAATTTTTAGTATGGTTTCATACTAGTAGGAACAACTTGGTTTCGCCTCAAAGAAGGGAACATTGATAAATTGGAAGCTGGAAAAATTTGATTTTCAAGTCGGCCAGTACGGAATGGAGCCGCGGGTTGAGTCGAGGTCGACGTCCGGGCGCAACAAGTGCTGTACTCCCTACTTACACCACCCTAGCCACAAACACGAGTAGAAATATACATATACAAGCACAAATCTGCACACAGCTGCAGATAGAAATTCATGTATAGGAATAGAAATATATGTAGAGGTCCGAAGCCCTGTGTATGAAAGACATGGAATTATACATGAAAGATGCCGGAGCGCTGAGTGCATGCAGCACGTAAATATAAAACTGCACTGGGTCAGGGATCCGTGATTTATCGGCTGCCTCGTGTAATTGGCCGACAGCCAATAGATACCCCAGGGCATGAAAGTTAATGCAACCCTATGTAACGTCAGGTCCACCCACAGCCAAACCCTTATCAGCTCAGAGTAATTTCCTCATTTTTAAACACTTTTTCCTGGTTACTTGTACATTCTTTTGTTTTCTGCCGAAGCACATCTGTCGATTTCTTTACTGCTGGACATTCTCTTTTGTTGGTTTCGTTGTTCGAAGAAATTATTTTTTTTACTGTTGCTACAACTTGAATTTCTTTTGTTAACTTTATTAGAGATCTGCTGTTTAGGTTGTCTGTCTTAAAGGAAGGATGTTCCTCCTGTTCATCTATAAAAATATTTTCTGGTGGATCTGTTTTATACATAATCTTTTGATCATCTTCTGCTAGTTTGATTGTTTTGTTAATCTTTAGTGGAAAATACAATCT
>NC_046665.1:109996389-110025115 GCF_010883055.1 Belonocnema kinseyi | reverse complement strand
GAGAAGGATGTTCCTCCTGTTTATCTATAAAAATATTTTCTGGTGGATCTGTTTTATACATAATCTTTTGATCATCTTCTGCTAGTTTGATTGTTTTCTTAACCTACAGTGGAAAATACTATCTCTATTGTAGGATATCCTCCGGTTCTGAGGACTTTTTCAGAGCCTTTTTTGGTTGGTTTCATTTAATGTTCTAAAAAATGACCTTTCTTTTACTGGTCCTAATCACATTATTCTTTTGTTCATTTTGTTAGGCATGTATGGTTTAGGTTATCTGTCTTAAGAGAAGGATGTTCCTCCTGTTTATCTATAAAATATATTTTCTGGTGGATCTGTTTTATACATCATCCTTCGATCATCTTCTGCTAGTTTGATTGTTTTGTTAATTTTTAGTGGAAAATACTATCTCTATTGTAGAATATCCTCTGATTCTGAGGACTTTTTGAGAGCCTTTTTTTATTGATTTCATTTAATGTTCTAAAAAATGACCTTTCTTTTACTGTTCCTAACCACATTATTCTTTTGTTCACTTTGTTAGGCATGTATGGTTTAGGTTGTATGTCTTAAAAGAAGGTTGTTCCTCCTATTTATCCTTGGAAAATCTGCTCTGTTGCTTCCGTTTATTATTGTATAATCTTAGAAGAAAGAAGTTTCTCCAGTATAGCTTTAGGAATGATTTTCTGTTGGTTCTGTTTTATTGTTGTACGTCATCTTCGGATCATCTGTGGATTTTTCTGCAGCCTTTGTTGTTCGTTTAATTTATTGTTCGAAAAAAATACCTGTTCAACTGTTCCTAAACCATCTTTTTATTTTATTTTTTTATTTCATTAGACATCTGTGGTTTAGGTTGTCTGTCCTAAAAGAAGATTGTTCCTCCTATTTATTCCTGGAATATCTTAACTGGTGGCGCTGTTTATTATCCTATATTCTTAAAGGAACGGATTTTCTCCTGATTATCCTTAAAACATAATTTCTGTTAGTTTTGTTTTATTGTTGTACATCAGCATCTGATTGTGAATTTTTCGACAGCCTTTTTCGTTGTTTTCACTTATTGCTAAAAAAATGACCGAATTAAGTTGCTCCTGTTTATCCTTAGAAAATATTATCAGTTGGTTCTGTTTTGTTGGTGCACATCATCTTTTGATGATGAATCATCCTTAACGGATGTTTCTATCTGTTAAAAAACATTGTTCAATAGTTCTGTTTTGCTATAATGAATAACCTTTCATGCTGATTTTGTTTTATATTATTCTACAATATCCTCTGTCAGTTATTGTTGGATAATTTTTGTTGAAAATATGTAATCTTCCAAAGAAGTGTTTGATGTGTATCTCAATGAAAACGCTTTGTTGGATCTGTTTTTTTTTTTTTTTTTAGAAAAAAAACTTTTCTATAGATCTTGTTCATCATAGTGTAGCATCTCCTCTCTTTCTTGATATTTTTACAACGTCCTATATCTAATATCTATATAATCTCTTATTTTTAAGCACCGTTTGATTACATCTTTATTTACTAGGAAAATTTCAGTGTATGAGGTGTCGAGAAATTTATCCAAAAATTACGAACTTTAATTAAATGATATTTTATGTAAATGTGAAAAGTATTTGAATTATTAAATATTAAATAATTATGAGAAGTTTTAAAATTCAAAATCCATACATGTTTGTTGATTTGACCAAGAGCCGAACTTTAAAGATTATGCTTCAAACCTTTAATTTAAATTGCTTAATTCGAATTCGACCATACATATTATATTATGTTATATTATGTATGAATTCCTTGAAAGTTTCTGGAGATAATTCTCAAAACCTCATTTCAATTGATTTATTCATGGTAGTTCAAGGTTAAGAAGAATTCCTGAATCCGTCGTCAAAAAAATCAAGAAGCTTCACCTTATAAATATTTTTGTTAACACAAAATTTCGGAATCGCTCGGATGAAGGAAGAAATTCAAAGAATAAATTGATTCACGTTGACGCATTTGCAGAGGTCAAATTCCTTGCTCTCGCGCATGAGTGTTTCTGTATAGAGTCTAGCGGCCTTCGCGATATTCATTAAATCGCAATTAAAGCATACCAATATCAGCAAAGAAGTGTCAATAAACGTCAACACCACACCAAGAAAAATATGTGTTTATAATTTAAAAACCCGTTTTTTTAACACAATTTTTGTTATTTAGCCAAAAATAACTTCAAAATGTAGAAAACCATTAGAAAATAAAGAATTATTTTCTTTGGAACAAAAAACCGCTTTGAAACAAAGACATTTTCTTTTAATCAAGAATCTCTTTTATGAGTAGCATTCGCAGATTGCTAAAAACATTTTTTTGTATTAAAATGCCTACTTGAATAAAAAATACTAATTATCAATAAAATAGTTGAGTCTTTAACCAAAACAGATTTTTTTCAACCATATCTTTGAGTTCTCATCTCTAAAAACAAATTTTTATTAAAATGATTTATTTTTTTTTTTACCAGAAAGGACGTTTTTCAACGAAGTCGTTGAATCTTAAACAAAATAATTAAATTTTCTACGAAGCAACAGTATTTTAACCCCAAAAAGATGATTTATAAACCAAAAAGCAAGTAGGTCATATTTCAATCGAAAGAGATTTTATTTTTGAATCAAAAACAGTCGCATTCAACCCAAAAAGAGAAATTTGTAATAAAAAAGGTGATTTTTTAACAAAAAGAATGACATTTTAATCAAATTGTTGAAAATGTTAAATTTATAATTAAATTTTGCAAAAAATAAACAAATTTTTAACCAAAAATGTAATAGTTTATTTTTAATCTAAAAAATGTTTCATTATTTGATCCAAAAAAAAGTTGAATTCAACCAAAAAGACAAACTTTTAACAAAATTGTTACATTCTCAAACAAAGCAGATTATTTTTTAATCAAACGGTTTGCATTTTTAACGCAAAAAGGCCAAAATTCTAACAAAATAGATAAGTTTTCGAATAAAAATCACGAATTTTTATTAAAATATTACAATTTTCAACTGAAATAATGACTAAAAGTGTAGTACCTAAAAGTGAATTTTCTACCAAAAATGTAAGAAAACGAAGAAAAACGATAAAAGGGGAAGATTTAATTTTGAACTGTTGAAAATGCAAGAAATTGGCGAGATTTGTATTTTAAAAAATGTTTAAATATACTATATTTACATCATTGTATATGACAATTTAATGAATAAGCATTTCAATCCATAAGAAATGAAATAAGTAGGTTTTTCCAAAAAAGTTTAAAATAAAATTCCAACACATATTTGTTCTGTGAACAGGATGTAATAAAAAAAATACTCGAACGTGGACGCCTTGATCTAGAATTTTTGTCATTAACTATTTGACGAAAAAAGCAAAGAAAAATAACAGAGTTCCAATATAAATTTTAGGTAATTCCAATGTACGCAGTACCTAGGGTTACGAAAGATTTTTATTTAAGTAAGAGTTTCTATTCTCTTTTTTGCTAGCCAATTTTAAGATAAAAATTTTTTTTCAGTTTTTGGTGTCAGAAATAGTATTCTCAAGAGTTTAAATGTTCGTACATACTATTTATTCTTCATACCTTTTAAAGCAAAACTGTCTTTTTGTTTACATTGTTCGTTTTATTTCAAATTTTAATCGGTTAAATAGCTCAAATAAATTTTAAAAAATAACTCAAATAATAATTGCATTATTTAAATTTTGCGGGAGAATACTGACAAGATGTTTGCCTTGCTGAGAAATCATTTTTTTAATTTATTGAAATAATAGTTTTATTCCATGTAATTTGTATTATCATTTTTATCCTCGGTGTGCCGAAATCTTACACTTTCCCATTCAATCTGAAATACCTTTTTGGTTATAAAAAGATATAATTCTTTTACAAAAAATGGAAGTTGATTTTTCAATTTAAAAAAAAATCATTTTTAATCAAAGAAAATCGAATTTTCAACTAAATAGGTAAATTTGCTACTTTAAATTTTCAGTGTAAAAATAAATTATTTTTTAACAAAAAGACAAATTTTAAACTAAAAAAAATTAATTTGCAAACAACAACAAAAAACGATTTCCTAATAAAATAATTTAATTTCAAACAAAAAATGGTATAGTTGAAAATAAAAAAAAAGAATCATCAATCTAATCGGTAAATTTTAAAACAAGAAGAATAATATTCTACCAAAAAAGATGAATTTTTTAAAAAATACATGGATTTTGAACCATTTTGTTGAATTTTGAATTGAAAAAGATCACTTTTTCATCAAAAATGGAATTTTTCATTGTTGGTTTGAAAAATAATTTTTAACCAAAAAGGGGAATTTCAACAAAATATTTGAATTCCCAATCAAAACAAAATGATTTTTCAACCAAAACGATGGCTCGCATCGCTCGCTTGTTCGCTAAATAATTGATTTTTTAAGTAAAAAAATAATTTTATAACCAAAACTGAAATAGCTACATTTTCATTTAATTAATTTTCAACAAACAAAGGTGATTTTCTGCAAAATAGTTCAATTATAAACAAAGTTCATTTTCAAACAAAAAGATGAATGTTCAACTAAAAAAAAAATACATGTTTTAACTGAAAATTTAAATTTATATTTAAGTTTGAAGTTTAAAGAATTAGTTTGTAAAAAAAATTCTAACAAAATAGTGACATTTTCGTAACGTAGAAATAAATTTTTAAAGAAAATAGATAAATTTTCGAACAAGAAGAATTTTGAAAAAAAAATAGTTAAATTTTTCACCAAAGAAGTCATTTTTCAACCAACATGAGAAATTTTTAACCATAAAGAATAATTTTCAACGGAAAGAGGCGAAGTCTCATTAAAATGCATGAAATTTTAACCAAATAGTTTATTTTTCAACTAAAAAAGATCCATTTTTAATCAAAAATGGAATACTCAATTTCTATGTAATAATTTGTAAAAAAAAAATTCTCGCCAAAATAGTTTTTAAAAAATTAATCAAGATTTTTAGAATTAAAATAAAAAATGTTTAAACTTGAAATTTTTTTAACATTAAAAATGTAACTAAATAAAAAGAACCAAAAATAAGATGAAATATAGAATATAGTATTTATTTTTAAACCATCATAATTATAATTATTAAATTCTAACTATTTAACAAAAATTTAATTCAAAATGCAACTTGATAAAATAAACTAAAACCTAAATTAATTTGTAATTAAATTAATAAAATTTTTACAAATTGAAATTATTATTTTTTGTATTATATATTTGTATGCAGGAATCTTTCCAGCTGACGTCACAACATGAAATACCTAATTAGAAAGGGCGCTAAATTCAAATGATAAAAGTAGGCAAAGTAATAGAAAACCTAAGAATCAAAAATAAATATGTTTACTTCACTGTAGACTGCATTTCTATAAAGTATATGTATTAATTATGATATATATTTGTTTAAACAATAAATGTTTTAAATAAATACTCTGTTGGATCTTAACGGCATATGATACTTACAGTTTCCCCGGCTTTATTCCACAAAAATGAAAACTTTAAAAACTGAATTCGTAGATGCTATAAAATATCATAACGGACGTCCCCAGACTTTTTTTTGAGGGATAATAACAAAAAAAAAATTATTGTGCTAAATAAAAATTTTATGCATATGTATTATTTTGAGGTTACGTCGTTTTTCATCTCTGCCTTTCCGATAATCTGGAAATTATTTATGAAATAAACTTTTTTGATTGCCTGCAAAAAGGGTTAGTTCCGGGAGATTAGTTACTATGTTTATTTGCAAGTCCAAAGTTTTCGGCCAAAAATATTGTGTAGTTCGGAAGTAACGCACAGGAGAATTGTAACATACATAACCTCCAAATGTACACACGTTGTTAGCAATATAAAAAAATTTTTTGAAAAAAAAAACACAAATAAAGTGTGCGGGGACGTCCGTTAGCATGTTCGCTATCATTTCCCAAATTTTTAAGACAAAATATTGATTATTCTAGAAAAAAAGCCGTCGGAACCTAAAACTGGTAAAATCGATACTAATTCCTAAGCGCTATGCAAATTAATCAGATTTTGTTAAATTAAAACTTTTATTAATTAAACCAAATTAAACCAAAAATTAATTAAATTAATTAAAATTAAACCAAATTAAATTGAATTAAACCAAAAAAAGTGTGTGGGGACGTCAGTTAGCATGGTCGCTATCATGTCCCAAATTTTTAAGTCAAAATATTGATTATTAAAGAAAAAAAAGCCGTCGGAACCTAAAACTGGTAAAATCGACAATTTTCTAAGTATCGCATGCCCTTAAATGCTGAGCCCATTCTCAAAAGAAATTCTTGGATATTTCAGATCTAGTCAGAAATACTCGCGTGGAAACTCACAATTCATGAATGAAATTCGCGTTTCTCCCGCTTTCGTGGATAGAGTCGCGATCTCTTGGAATTTCGTAGAAGCTCTCGTATACCGACAGAGAAGGTTAAAAATATAACCTCATAAAATCGACGTGGTCCCGGAAAGTTTTTATCACGAGATAGTCACAATTTTTGGAATTAACATTCATCGAATCTGCTGAGGGTCCAGAAGAAATAACCAATGGGAATGAGACAAAAAAAAGATGGCTTACCTTGGTGGGGCAAAAATTTGCGTGTCGAGCATTCTCCTTCTTCAACTGTGGCGGCGGTGCCCTTTAATTTTGACTCAAATTTTCCTAAATTATCAAAAATGGGGGCACTTTCAACTGGAATTTTTACTTTTAGGGAATAAAGGGCTTTTACTGGGTCAAATTTATCACCTCGCGCGTCCAAACTTTCGTCCGATGAAGATCGCTCTTCTTCGTCCGCCATTTTTAGGTATTTCAGGTTTAGCGGGGGAAATCCAAAATATCTGCAAGCCGGGGGCCAAACAATAATTACAATTACATAGAACGAGACTTTATTTTTTTTAAAACTTGAGAAAAAAAAATAATTTATAAACCTAAATATATTTGTATATTATGTTTTATTTTTGATAAGCATAAATAATAAAATCGATCATTTTTCTTTATGCCGATTTTATTATTTAAAAGTATAGCTTCAGAAAAATAAAGATAGCTTCAGAAAAATAAAGAATAATATCCAAATGTACTTATTGTGAAAAATAATTTTTTCTACGTTAATTATCAAAATCAAGTTTTGTCCCATGTCATTTGTATTATTGCTTAGACCTCGGCCTGCAGACATCTTGCCAGGTGACGTCACAACATGAAATACCGAAAAGAAAGATTTAAAAACCGCGCAATTCAAATTTTGAAAATGATCTCATGAGAAAAAAAACAGGAAAATCTGGAATTAAATTTATGTTTTCTAACTAAAAATTTAACTATAAAATTTGTTTGAAAAATTAACATTTTCAGTTGAAAGTTTGTGTCTTTTTGTGGAAATTAATCGTCTTGGTCGAAAATTCGTCTTTTTTGTTGCAGATTCTGCTATTCTTGTTAAGAATTATTCATTTTAGCTCGAAATTTTTTTTGTATGGTTTAAAATTAAACTATTCCAGGTGAAGATTCATAATTTTATTTAAAGATTAATCGCTTTGAAAATGTGACTACTTTTTTTTTATTTTATTTTTTTTAAGAATATTTGGTTTAATTGAAATTGTAACTATTCCAATTGCGTGTTCCCTAATTTTAGTTTAATATTCGTCTCACAATTTTTTGTTGAAAAATGATATTTTTTAATTGAAAATTCATCTTTTTTGTGAAAACTAATCTTTTTGGTTTGAAATCCATCTCTTTGGTTGCACATTTATTTTTTGGTAAAAAATTATATTTTTGAATTGAAAATTGACATTTTTAAGTAGAAAATTAATCTTCTTGTTTGTCGTTTTATCTTTTTGGTTAAAAATTCAAGTAGTCGAGTTGAAGATTCATCATTTAAGTGGAAAACTCATCGCTTTTGTCAAAATATTTCTTGTTGTTGTGGAAAATAATTTTCTTTAACTGTAAATTTTTCCATTCTATTCTTGGTTTGGAAAATGAGTTTTTTCGTTCTAAGTCCAACGATTTGGTTAAAAGTTGATTTTTATTAATCAAAATTCAACTATTTGGTTAAACATTAATTTATCTTCTTGAGAATGTAATATTTTTACTTGAAAATTTGTATTTGGAAATCGCAAATAGTGCGGACTTGAATTTACTAAAGAAAAATCGAATGCATAATGAACGTTGTCGAATGATGAATAAATGTACATATCAGCGAATAAATCGAATAAAGCTGTTTACAAACGGAAAATTCTTTAATAATTAAATAATCGATGAAATGACAAAGGCAGTGTCTTTGTGAACCGAAAAAGTCCGGCTATTGTTGCCGAAATTTCGGTGCAAATAGTTTTTTTGCAGCTTCAGCAATTCGTACTGAATAAATTCTCAATCGTGTAATGCCCAACTTTAAAGATTTATAAAAAAAAGCCAGAAAAAAATTAAAATGATTTGCCAAGATCTTATAAAAGAGAAGGTAAAAGTGTTGACCAGCAGGTTGGAATGAGTTCGTTGGCATCAGCTGAACATCTAATTATGGTCGATGGCTGGATTCTTACAAATCCATCAGACCATCAGATAAGAGAAAAGCAACAGCAGAAGAAGAAGATGCAAATAGTTAAATAGACCTATTCTAATGTATGTAATAGTAGCAGGTGGCTATAAAATTAGCAATCTGGCATTTTCATGAAAGTGAAAACATCGAGTGAGAACTTTCTTTCAGCTACAGGTTGCTTCGCTTCCTGAGCTGCATTTCTATGCAGCTTCTACTAGCCTTTACGTAATCGCCAACCGAGAAAGAAAGTTTCTACCGTGGGGAGGTTAACATCCTCTCATCTATTTAAATATATCGCTTATTAGCCGAGAACCAGTTTCTGTGCATTCCACCAAAATTTAGAAAAACACTCAAACGCAACTGACACACTACCGTTCGCTAATGATCCAGGACTTTCGAAACGATCACAGTTTTTTTTTATTAATTCAATAAATTTTGTTTAAAATTTTATTTTTTGGTTATCTCATTTATCCCGTATTCTTGAAAAATTCCTTTTTTTCTCTTTCTATTTAAATGTAGTAATCAAAAAATTCGATATTTGAATTACGCGGGGAATTTAGGGCCCCAAAGTTCCGAGAGGCGGCGCTGAAAACAGTGGAGGCCAGTCGTTTGAATCGTTTTTGAAAAAATCCCTATTTTTTAAATTTAGTAAAATCGCTAATTAAATTTTTAGCAGTTATAATAATTCTTTAACAATTGAAAATTGAATTCAATAAAAAACAAATTTTTTATGAAATATCTGAACAGTCAAACTAAAAATATTATATTTTAACCACAACGGATAACTGTTTAACCGAATGTTTGGATTGACAACGAATGAATTAAATTTTCAACCAAATAAACCAAAATTTGATTGAAAATTGTGAATTTTTAAACAAACATATATGTAATAGTACACTTTCAAAAAAAATTAACCGCAACCTAGATGGTTGGATTTTTAACCAGAAATAATTTTTCCAGCAAAATAGTTTAATTTTTCAGTGAAACAAATAATCTTTAAATATAATATTTTAAGAAATTGATAACATTCACGTGTTGATAAAAAAGTAAATATTTAACAATACAGTTAAATTTGCAATCGAAAAGATAAGCTTTTAACTGAATCTTCAAATACGGAAAAGTTTTCAATAAATAAATTTTTACAAATTTTTTTAAATTTTCTACTAAAATAGTGCAATTTTAAACCCTAGAAGACGAGATTTCAGCATAACCGTTGAATTTACTATGTAAAAATTTGACTTCTTAACAAAATTGTTGAATTTTCAAAAAAATATTTAAATTTTCATCTAAATAATAAAATATAATAAATATAAATGAATTTATTTATTGGGTTCAATCAAAATGTTCAAAAAAATTGCTAAATCCTCAACGGTAGAAAACTTTCAAATCGAGGAAAAATTTTCGATTAAGAGTTTTAAAAAATTTCTACCCCATTTTCTAATTTTCTACAAAAACAGTGGACTTTAAAAATCCAAGACACGATTTTTGCCAATAAAACACTTAAAGTTCCTACCAAACAATTTGACTATTTTAAAAAATTGTTAAATTTTCAACAAAATTATTAAATAATAAAGTAAAGAATAAAAATTCGAACTTTTCAACCAAATATAATCAGATTTTTGTATTGACTTTTATCAAAATTAAGAACAAAATAGGTTAATCTTTAATAATAGACAAATTTTCAATAACAAAAAATGTCAATAAAGTATTTTTTTAATTCCAACCAAATTGTTAAATTTTCAACCTAAAATTTCCAACCTAAAATTTCCAACCTATTTTCAACCTATAATTTTCAACAGAACTTTAGAATTTTCTACCCTAGACTTTTTAAACATATATAATTAGATGTTTTTATCGAGTTCTGTCAATTAAAGTCGCATTTATCTAGAAAAGGAGAAAAAGAAGAAAATTCAATATTCTGCATTTGAAAACTTAAAACAATGGAAAATTACAATATTCTTCAATTTTCATCAGTCAAATTTTCAAATTTTCAAAATTCAAGATAAAAGTTAATTCTGTGCAAAACACATGTTTAAAAAATGTTCGATTCACATAAATTCACATGAGAATTTATAAAATAAACATTTTAATTAATACAAAACACTGAAAAAAGTAGATGTTTTTAAAAACGGGGCTCAATTGATAAATAATAATTTCTTTTATTGAAATAATTTTAATAAATTCCAAGTTAATGAAAATGAAAATTGTACGATTCAAAATTCGGTCTCTTTCGTGCATTGCTTTCAGCGCCGCCACTCGGATCCTTCCGGCTCGAGATTTCCCGCACAATTCAAATAAAATCATATATTTTCACAAGCTTTGATTCATTTATGTTTGATCTACATTTGCAATTATTTTAACATTGAAAGTATCTGAATTATTTAATAACAAATTATGAATATTTAATGAAAAATGTATTATTATTTGTTTTAGGAAAGGAACGAAGAATCTATAAAATAGAGGCGAGAGGGGTACAAAAAAAAAGAAAAAGGGCACTTGGGAGATTTGGTGGAGTATTTGAATGTTAGAAGGCGCGGGGGTGGCTAAAAAGGCCCCGTCGCAGGGTACGGGTCCCGATGCCGGTCCCCGTATCGCAAACCCTCACGTTGACCTCCACCCTCGTACCCAAGGAGGAGTCAAACATGCCCTTCATAGACGACGAATTACTCTGGTGCCCTGACAACGACGGAAAAATGGTCGATTTAACCCAATGCCTTCAGGTTTGTTTATTTTCATTTATGTTATAGATATCACTTTTTTTCTAAATTATCTATATTTCTAAAATCGTGAAATTAATTTTCATGAAATTTGGTGAAAATATAGCATTATATAAGAGTTATCTCGTGCCCAAAGGAGTTTCTTAATTGGTCAAAATTACGAGAGTTATGCCATGTTACATTTAGTCATTACATTTTTTAATTTATCGATATTTCTTAAACCGTAAAACAGATTTGAATGAAACTTTGTGAAATTATAGTGTTATATAAGACTCATATTGTGCCTAAAGGATTTTAAAAATTTTTTTAAATTACGGCAGTTACGCTATGTTGAATTTTATCATCACATTTTCTGAATGATCGATATTTGTAAAACCATAAATTGAATATTAATGAAACTTTGTGAAATTATAGTATTATATAAGAGTCATCTCGTGCCCAAAGGATTTTTTTGAATTTTCAAAATTACGAGAGTTATGCTATCTTAAATTTAGGCATCACATTTTTTAAATTATTGATATTTATAAAACCGTAAATTGAATATTAATGAAACTTGGTGAAATTATAGTATTATACAAGAGTCATCTCGTGCCCAAAGGATTTTTTTGAATTTTCAAAATTACGAGAGTTATGCCATCTTAAATTTAGGCATCACATTTTTTAAATTATTGATATTTCTATAACCGTAAAACAGATTTTAATCAAACTTGGTGCAATTATAGTATTATATAAGCGTCATCTCGTGCCCAAAGGATTTTCTTAAATTTTCAAAATTACGAGAGTTATGCCATCTTAAATTTAGGCATCACATTTTTTAAATTATTGATATTTCTAAAACCGTAAAATAGATTTAAATGAAACTTGGAGAAATTATAGTGTTATATAAGAGTCATATTGCGCCCTACAGATTTTCTTAATTTTTCAAAATTACGAGAGTTATGCCATGTTAAATTTAGGCATCACATTTTTTAAATTATTGATATTTATAAAACCATAAATAGAATTATAATGAAACTTTGTGAACATATATTATTATTTAAGAGACATCTTGTACTAAAAGGATTTTCAAAAATTTTAATATTTACGGAAGTTACGCCATGCTGAATTTCGTCATCACATTTTTTGAATTATCGATATTTCTAAAACCGTAAAATGAATTTTATTGTTATTTGGTGATAATATAGAGTTATATAAGAGGCATCTTCTGCTCAAAGGATTTTTTTTAATTTTCAAAATTACGGGAGTTACGTTATGTTGAGTTTCAACAGATCACAGTTATTGCTGCAAATATTACCAACAAAAGAGTATAAAAAAAGTTTTGATTTAACTATTCGTTCATAACGTCAACATTTTAAAAAAATTGTATGATATTAAGTCGTATACTCTTTTCTATAATACCTCAAAGTGTCATTAAAATTCGTTTTACTGTTTTAGACATAAAGAAAATTAAAAGAAAAATGTAATGCCAAAATTTACAATGTCATAAATCCTTTAATTTTCAAAAAAAAAATTTAATCCTTTAGGCACGAAATGTCTCTTTTATAACATTATAATTTCGCCAAATTTCGTTAAAATTAAAATTAAAATTAAAATTAATTTCACTTTAATTTTAGTTAAATTTTCTATTTAATTTAATTTATTAAAACTTATTCTAAATCATATCTATTTCTTGAATTTTTATTTCAATTGAAAGGAACAACTACTTTTCAATTATAGAATTATTTATTCTAAATATAACAACTGTGACTTATCTCACATAACTTTTCTTTTTTTCCTTTTAATACTCTGACAAAATGTTTTCACTGAAAGATTTCCATCTAGACCTTGAAATTTCTTTACATATACTTATATGTTCATGTTTCAGAAAATGATATTCCCAAGGACGTGAAACTGCTTGTTATAGTACTGGTTTCAGCCTAGGTTAATTTATACTAATTAATGATGCATCTGAAAACAGTTTATTTATTTTATTGTTTAAATATGAGTTCAATTTCGTTTAAATTCAAATTTTATTCTCTTTCTTCTATTCTCCTCTTTTTCCCTTTTCTAAAGAATTTCTCTTTTTTTTCTCCTATTTTCAAGAAAATTCCACTTTTTCGCTTAAATGCGAAATTAATTAATAGAACCCATTAGAAATGCAACTAGTTTTTTTAGCATTCTTTTATTTAGTTTAAAATTTAATTAATTTGTTGAAAATTCTTCTATTTAATTAAAACTTTTTAATACTATGTTCAACATTTTTTTTCAAAAATTCTTCCTTTTGGATTGAAAATGAACTTTCTTGGTGAAGATTTAACTGTATTCTAAAGTATCCTTTTTTTTCTTTGAAAATTCAAATCTTTCGTTTTTGGTTTAACTTTAATCTCTTTTTTTAACATTCGTCCATTTGGTTGAAAATTCGTATTTTTGGCTTAAAAATTCAACTATTTAAATAAAAATGCATCTTTTTTAGTCGCAAAATGAAGTGTTTTGTAAAACATTCCATTTGTCGGTTTGAAAACTCAACTTTCTTCAAAAAAAATTCGTCTTTTTTTTCTTAAACATTTTTTTTTATTAGATTTTTTAATTGAGATTTTTTCTAAACTGAGAATGTCATTACTTATATTTTTAATTTAATTTGATTAGGAAATTTAATTTTTTATTTGAAAATTCACATATTTATCTTCTTGATTAAAAAATCAACAATTTTGTTCAAATCCTAATTATTTTATTAAAAATTCACCTTTTTGGTTTAAAATTTAACTTTTTTGTTGCAAAGTTGTCCTTTCTATATAAATATCCTTTCGGATGGAAAATTAATTTTTCTCAGTCAAAAACTCATCTTCTTGGATTTATTAAAATTTTTTTTTTAGAAAAGTCGTCTATCTTTATTGAAAATTCATTTTTCGTGATTGAAAGTGAAATTTTTTGTTACAAATTCAACTGATTGTATGTTGCAATTTGTTAAAAATTAAATTGAACTATTTTTGATGTCAAATTTAACTATTTTGATTTCAAATTGAAATAATTTTGGTTAAATTATCAACTATTATATTTTTCGTTGAGAATTCATCTTTTTGATTGGAAATTTAACTACTTGTATAAACGTTGAAGTCGTTTGCTAAAAATTCATATTTTTTTCTAATATTTAATTATTTTTTTAAAAAATTCTCCCTTATACTACAGAATTAATTTTTTTTTTGTTAAAAGTGCAACTTTATGACTAAAACTTAATCTGTTTTTGCAGTTTCTCTTTTGCATGAAAGTTTCATTTTTTGGCTAAAAATTAATTCTTTTTTTTTTTAATTCCAAAATTTGTTTGAAAATTCATCTTTCGAGTCGAAAACTTATTTTTCTTTAACTCTTTATTGTGGTTTAAAATATTTTTGCAATGTTTTTACAATGTCAAATGCCGAATTTGAGCTCGAAAGCGTAACTCTTTCATTGAAAATTTTTTGTTGGTAAATTGTTTTGTTTTAAATTGGTTGAAAATTTATATACACTGTTAATTGTTAAAATTAAAATTAAAATATGTTAAACTTGTTAAATAACTTGGTAAAAATTTAATTTTTAGTTTTTTGTTTTAAATTTTTATTTTTTGTTGATAATTAGTCGCTTTTAGATGAAATATCAACTGTTATATTTTTCCCTGGAGACTTCATCATTTGTAGATGGAAATTTGATCTTTTTTTAGCAAAAAAAAGGTAATATTTCTAGGTTGAAAATTAACTTTTTTTTTAAATTCGCCTGTAGAGGTTAAAAATTTAACTTTCTTATTAAAAATTCACCTTTTTGAGTTGAAAATTCAACTACATATTTGGTTTTTGGTTAAGGTTTAATTTAACTTTTTAATTCGAATATTTGGTTAAATATACATCTTTGTAGATTGAAAGCTCAACTTTTCTATTTCAAAATATAATTGTCTTTTAAAAAATTCGCTTTTTGTCTTTAAAATTCAAGTATTTCGTTTTTGGTTCAAGTTAAATATTTTTTTTTTTGAAAATTTAATTCTTAAGTTAAAATTTGTTTGAAAATTCGTCTCTTTTGCTTGAAGGATTAACTTTTTGGTTAAAAATGAATTTTTTTGTTTAAATATTAAATTATTTGTTTTTGAAAATTCATCTTTTGGGTCGAAAGTTTATTTTTCTTTAACTCAATATTTTGGTTTACAAAATTTTCATAATGTAAATTTTTTGTTCTAAATTAGTTACAAATTTATATACATTGTTAATTGTTCAAATTAAAATTAAAATATGTTAAACTTGTTAAATAAATTGGTAAAAATTTAATTTTTGTTTTTTTGTTTTAAAATTTTATTTTTTATTGAAAATTCGACGCTTTTAGTTGAAATATCAACTGTTATATTTTTTCCTGGAGACTTCATCGTTTGTAGATGGAAATTTGATCTTTTTTAGCAAAAAAGGTAATATTTCTAGCTTGAAAATGAACTTTTTTTTGAAAATTCGCCTGTAGTGGTTAAAAATTTAAATTTCTTATTAAAAATTCATCTCTTTGAGTTAAAAATTCAACTACATATTTGGTTTTTGGTTAAGGTTTAGTCTTACTTTTTCATTCGAATATTTGGTTGAAAATATATCTTCGTAGATTGAAAGTTCAACTTTTCAAGTTAAAAATTGAACTGTATTTTAAAAAATCCTCTTTTTGGCTTTAAATTTCAAGTATTTAGTTTTTTGTTAAAGTTTAATTTTTCGTTTCAAAAATTCAATTATTAAGTTAAAATTTTGTTGAAAATCGTCTCTTTTGTTTGAAACCTTAACTTTATGATTAAAAATTAATTTTTTGTTTGAAAATTCAAATGAAGCCTTTAAAATTGAGTTCCGTATGGTACCTAAGTTACTTTTATTTCAAAGAAGAATTTTTTCCCCTACTTTCGTAAAAAAGCACCCTATTTCTTCTCTTTTGGGGTGTCACGTCTGTAAATTAGGAATCAATTTAACATAAAATTTGAATAAATAAAAATGTTTATTGAATTCACTTGTTTATTTCACTTTTATTTTTAATGATTTTATAGTAAAATATAAGTGAATATTGATGTTACAAACTTGCTCTTCTCTTCTGAGGAAGAAAAAAAAACCCATTATGCCACATAAAATATAAATATTTTTGTAGGAGAGCAATACGGGGCAGCCTGTCGAATTTTCGGCGGTGGAGTTCAGTGCCCTCGTTGGGGTTCCAGCAGCTCCAACTGGTTCCTCGGAGGAAGGTGAAGGAATGTCGGGAGTCAATGGTGAGGAACCTTTCGACACCCTAGACACTTTTCTTCGAGAATTACAAGCCGATTTGGCAGAAGCCAGTCAACCCACCTCAACCACGACCCCCGCGTCGTTATCCTATAGGCGGCAAAGGTACAACATTGCCGCAGCCAATCCCCTTTTAGCAGGTAAACAATTCTCCATTAATATTAATTGCATCCCAAAAGAAAGCGGACAGAATCATCATTAAAAGTAAACAAATTATTGGCTATTATTCGCTCAAAAACAATATTTCATTTACTTAAATTTGAAATTCCCGCTCAAATCTCTATTACCGACGAATGGTAATTTGCATTTTTTTCAGAAAAATTAGCCACTCCGACATCGCAAGCGTCGCAAACTTCCATTCCTTACGCGACGAGGGCGGAAATCAAGACGGAAAACATCCATATGGAAACGAGTAAAGGTAGGTATTTATTTTCTTAAAATTATCAAGGTTTCTTCCTTACCGACTGTAGATACATACTTTTTTATTTCAGTTTAAACGTCCATTAAAATCAGTATTCAAAAATATGTACATTTGAAAGCTTTTAATTTAACCATTTTTTCATTCGAAAAATTATATAACTATTTGAAATTTGTTTATTATTTGAATTTCAATATATTAAATTTACAAGTATAACAATTTTCAAAATTGTTACTCTTAGGATTTCTTTTCCCTTTTTATTTGCAAAATTCATTTTTCCAAGTAGAGAATTTGTTTACTTTTTTTCATTTACCCCCTTTCAGGTCGATTTTTTTGTCGCAATTTCAATATAATTTTTAGAATCCTAAAGGGATTTTGAAAATATTAAAAATACCTTTTTTATAATCTTGAAATCTTGAAACTCAAAGTTTCTAAAGTATTTAGGTTTTCAATTTCAAACTGTCCAATTTGTATTATTTGGATTTTAAACTATTATATTTGCATGGATCCTAAATATGTAACATTTTACTAATACTTATTAATTAGTAAAATTTAACAAAAAAATTCGTTTTTTGATTAGAAAAATTTACTTTCCAAACTGAGAAATTGTTTACTTTTTATATTTTTATTTTTTGAGATCCAAAAATTCTTGAGTTTTTAAAGTTTCTCCCTTTCCACCTGAAAAAATTGTTTTCTCTTCAAGTTTTCCCCTTCCAATTCAAAAAATTATGTACACTTTGAATTAAATTTAAAAAAATTTTAATTCAAATAAATTTAAATTCAAAATTCAAAATTTGAAGTCAAAAAATTAAAATTTAAATAAATTAAAAATTTTTTTAATGAATTTGATTAATCCTTGAGGAAATTTTTAAATCTTAAAAATAAATTTTTTCCAATATTGTAGTCGTTAAATTTAGAATTTCTCACTTCTTATAATGGTTTTTAGATTCCTATTGTTCAATTATTGTTATTTAAATTTTAAACTATTGAATTGGCAAGGATTGTAATTATGAAAATTTTCACCATTAATTATTAATTTAATAATTAACGTTTTTTAATTATCAAAATTTACTTTTCAATTTGAAAAAGTCTTAATTTTTTCAATTTTTTCATTTTGAAGTCGAAAAATTATGGACTCTTTAAATTTCCACCCTTTCCAACTAAAAAATCGTTTTCTCTTCGAGTTATCTCGTCTTTTAATTCGAAAAATTATTTAAAATTGTAAATAAATTTGGTTAATCTTTAAGAAAATTTTTAAATCTTGAAAATTATTTTTTTTTTAATTTTGTAGTCTTCAAATTTAGAATTTCTCATCTATTAATGGTTTTTAAATTCCTATTGTCCAATTATTATTATTTAAATTTTAAACTATAAAATTTGCAAGGATTTTAATTATAAAAACTCTTACCATATATTAATAATTTGTTAATTACATTTTCTTAATTAGCAAAATTTACTTTCCAAGTTGAGAAATTTCAAAATCTTGAAAATAATTTTGTTTAAATTATGTAGTCTTCAAACTTAGAATTTCTCAGCTATAAGTGGTTTTTAGATTCCTATTGACCAATTTTTATTATTTGAAAATGAAACTATTAAATTTATAAAGATTTTCAATATGAAAATCTTGACCAATAAGACTTTAATTTTTTTAATTGGAAAGATTTTCTTTTTCAAGTCGAGAAATTATTTACTTTTCAAGTTTTTTCTTCTTGAATTCGAAAAATGCATGACCTTTTAAATTTCCCCCCTTTTCAGATAAAAAATGATTTTCTTTTCAAGTTTCCCCCCATGTAATTCGAAAAATAATGGACAGTGTGAATTACATTTAGAAATCTTCAAGGAAATTTAAAAATCTTAAACATTTTTTTTTTAATTTTGTACGCGTTAAACAGAAATTTTTCCAAAAGAATACCATTTATAAAAATTTTAAATATTAGCCTTTCAATTTTTTTAAATGGAAAAATTTGCTTTTCCAAGTAGAGGAATTGTTTACTTTCAACATTTTCTTTCTTTCCAGCAAAAATATACTCTTTTAAGGTAAAAAATTATTCTTTTTTCTCCATTTTTTCTCTTTCAAGTCGAAAAATTCTTGTTTTTTAAATAAATTTTCGCTCTTGTCCGCTAAAAAATCATTCCCATTTAATTTTTCTTCCCTTTTCAAATCAAAAAATTATGCGCAATGTGAATTAGATTGAATAAAGCATGAAAATTACATTTTTTGAATTTGTATAGGCTTCAAACTCAAAATTTCTCAAGTATTAATGTTTTTAATTTCAAATTATCCAATTTTTTTATATCAGAATTTCAAATAATTAAATTTACATAAGTATTAATTAAGAAAATGTTAACAATAAGTCTTCCTTTTTCTCAATTGCAACATTTTCTCGCTTAAGTCGAAAAATTAGCTGCTTTTGAATTTCTCAACATATTCAAGTAATGCGGGCATTCTAGTTATTTCTAAAAGAATCGATAATTGAAATCTGAATTTAGAAATGAATGTCAAAGCTTCCAAGTTCACATGATAAATTTAAGATAAGAAAGGAATTGAAATTCTTCCAAGAGATATATTGACTGTCGGTAAGATACCTGCATGACCGACACAAGGTACATCATGTAAGTCTCCCTTACCGGCATGTTAACTACTGTCGGTAAGTAGGCTTCTGCCTTATCCATTGTGGTGCTCTTACCTGCCAAAGATAAAGCAGATTTCGATGTTATTGATCGTTGTTAATTGATTTGTGGATGAGCGGGAATTGTCGGTCCTGTTATGAAGTTTGAAAGATAAACCGGCCAAGGCCCCGTAAATCGCGAGCAGACATCCGCATTGGCAATAATTGCGTGTTCACCGATGTACTTGAAAAATATATACAAAGGCACGCACAGCTCGCGCTCACACACAATCGAGCGTCTTATAACTTATACTCGTGGCCCAATTCTTACAATTTACAACCGTGTCGTAACAGTCTCTGTCTTATTTGCAATTTTGCTCCCTCACACTTATTATTTTTCATTGCTTTTTTATTCACTTCTTATCAATCTAATCCAATTATTTATTATTTCTTTATTTAAATCGAAGGTGCATTGCAAAGTAAGATAATTGAAGTTTTTGGATTTCAATGTTAAGTTGGAAGTATCGAAAATTGGTAGTTTCCGAAATTGGGCCCATCAAAACTGGAATCAAAATATTGTTCTTTTATTTATTTTTAAATATTGTTATCATTTGTTTTTTGCATAAAATTGGGACCAGCATAACTAGTAAGGAGCTTCAATTAAATTATTAAACGGATTATCCAAATATTTTTATTTAATTTTATCATTTTTTTCATTTTTTCATTTTGAAGTCGAAAAATTCTGGACTTTTTAAATTTCCTCCCTTTCCAAATGAAAGATTTGTTTTCTCTTTAAGTTTTTCCCCTCCCAATTCGGAAAATTATGTATATTAATATTTCATTTAAATTTGAGTAATCTTTAAGGAAATTTCAAATCTTGAAAATTAATTTTTTTCAAATTTTTTCTTCAAACTTCGAATTTTTTAACTATCAATGGTTTTTAGATTGTTTTTAGATTAAATTGGGAGTATTAAAAATTGGTAGTTTCCGCCATTGGGCCCATCAAAACTGGAATCAAAATATTGTTCTTTCATTTATTTAAAAATATTATTATTATTTTTCTTTTGTATAAAATTGGGGCCATCATAAATAGTAAGGGGCTTTACTTAAACTATTTAACGGAGTATCAAAATATTTTCATTTTATTTTATTTGAATTATTTTTTTCTTTTTAATTCCAGGTGCATTGCAGAATAAGATGAAACAAAGACAGTATATTTTAAAGTTAAATTTGGACGATTAAAAGTTGTAAGTTTCCAAAATTGAGACCATCTTAGCTGAAATCAAAATATTTCAGTTCAATTTAATTTTATTGAAATACATGTTTTTATTCTAGTTATAATGGTCCCAAATTTGTAGAACAAAATACTTTTAATTCTATCAACTTAAATTCAAAATATACTAACATTAATCGTCTTATTTTGCAATATCCCTTCAATTTAAATAAAGAAATAAGCATTTAATTTGATTCAACGATTCCTTTTATTTAAAAAATTTTGTTTGCAACATTTCCTTTTCCAAATAAAAAAAATGGTTTGGTTTTTAAATTTTCTCCATTTCCAAATGAAAAAATCGTTTTCTCTTTAAGTTTCTCCCCTTTCATGTCGGAAAATTATGTAAAATTTTATTTAAATTTAATAAATTTTTAAGGAAATTTCAAAGTCTGGAAAATTCATTTTTTAAAATTTTGTTTCTTTCAAACTTCGAATTTCTTAACTATTAATGGTTTTTAGATTATTATTTAGATTTTTTAGATTAAGTTGGGAGTTATAAAACTTGGTAGTTTTTAAAATTGGGCCCATTAAAACTGGAATCAATATATTGTTTTTTAATTTATTTTAAAATATTTTTATTATTTTTTGTATAAAATTGGGACCATCATAAATATAGCAAGGGTCTTTACTTAAATTATGTAACAGCTTAACAAAATATTTTCATTTAATTTAATTTAAATTATTTTTTCTTTTTAATTCGAGGTGCATTTGAAAATAATATGATTCAAATCAATAGATTTCAAAGTTAAATTGCGAGCATTAAAAGTTAAAATTTTTCAAATTGAGACCATCATAACTAGAATAAAAATAGTTTTATCAGAATGAGTATTGTATCTTTTTTAAATGCAGAATCTATCGTATTGGAATTTCCGTATAATTTTATTTTGATATTACATCTCTAATATTTGAATTCAAAATTATTTAATTTGCCAGAAAATCAATATGAAAATTTAAACTACTAGGATTTCACTTTTTTAAATCGAAAAATTTACGTTCTTAAGTAGAAAAATTGTTTACTTTTTAAATTTGTCCCTTTTCCAGAAAAGTTTATTTTTCTAAGTCGAAAAATTCACTAGCTTTTAAAATTTTCCTTTTTACAGTCGAAAAATTCTTCACTTTTCAAATTTCCCTCAATTCTGGGTGATATTTTTTTCCTTTTATGTTTCACCCTATTCTACTCGATAAATGATATAAAATTTCAAATAAATCATAAAGGAAATTTCAATATTTAAAAAATTCATTTATTTTTTTAATTTTCTAGTTTTCAAATTTCTTGACATTTAATCTATTTTAATCTGTACAATTTTTAATATATAATTTCAAATTATTGAATTTGTAAGAACATAAATTGTGAACTTTTTGAATACAAGGTTTTCAATTGAAAAGAAATTTACTTTCCATACAGAAAAATTGATCACTTTTTAAATTTGGTCCTTTTCCAGCCAAATTTACTTTTCCAAGTCGAAAAATTGATTGCCTTTAAAAATTTTTTCTCTTCAAAGTCAAAAAATTCAACTTAATTTTATTATAGATTAATTTTATCATTATTTGATGCAATTAATAATATTTTTCAATGTACCTGCGATTTGAATAAAGAAATTATAATTTAATTTTTTTTATTATAATGATTACTGGATATGAATTTTTATTCCTAGTGAAGTCACTAGTTATACTAGTAAATGAAATAAGATTTAAAAAAATAAATTAAATAATAATATATTGCATATGAAAATTATGGCCTAGAGTTTATCTTCTGACTTATAATTTATAATTAAAGTATCACCTACAGAGAGGAGATTTATTATTTATAATCTGAAATTACTGCTAGAATTATACGTTATATGTCTTAAGGACTTAAGTGGAATTATATTGATTTCCAAACCAGTGATTAATATAAATGTACAATCGAAAATTGAAACCTTGCGGATGGCAATGAATATTATAAAATGGACTGAGCAATTAAAGCAATAAATCTTAAAGCAATTAAATTTTCTATTTGGCTTAAAAATGTTTTCAACTTGCAGATTATAACATTTATTTTTTTTTAATTTTAGGAAATTCAGATCAAAAGGATTAAAAATCAATTCTATTTTATTTCAATGATTAATATTTAATTCATATTAATTATAAATTAATAATTATATATTTGAATTATTAATTTCATTATTAGATTTATAAATGTATATAAACAAGATTTATAAATTATTTAATAATTATAATAATAATATTTTAATTATTTAAATAAAATCTTATTGGGCGACTGAAAGATCCCGAAAAATAAAATTCCCGACAATGTTAAATTCCCGAATAATAAAATTGACGAAAATTGTATGGTTTAACCGTGTTATAAAATTCCCGAATAATAAACTTTCAAACAGTTTATAAGATTGTTGAATTTGAAAATTCCCAAATGATAAAATTCCCGACAGAAAGTTGCCGAATCTTAAGATATTCGAATTAGAAAATTCCCGAATTTAAATAATTAAACAATTTTTTTAATATCATTTATTTATTAAAAAATATAATATATAAATATTTAAAAAAATTATTTTAAGTTTGTAAGTTTCTAAAATTATTTTTCGAATTTAAATGAATTGAAAAAATATAAATTTCTGTGTAAATTTTATGTTTAGTTATTGTTTTTTTAAATTTCCAGAATAATCTTAGAAACTTTAAACATTGAAAATAATGTTTTTCTTAGAAAAATAATCGATTATTGTATTTTTATTAAATAAATAATATTTATTACAAAAATTTTTGATTGTTCACATTCGGGAATTTTCTAGTTCAGATATTTTATATTTCGGCAATTTTCTGTCAGAAATTTTATTATTTGCGAATTTTTTAATTCGGTAATATTATTAACCATTCGGGAATTATATTATTCGGGGATGTTATTATTCGTTAATTTTATTTTTCGCTAATTTTACAGTGTCGGGTATTTTATTTTTCGGAATTTTTCAGTCTGAAGCAGATTAAAAAAAATGTTGTATTTAATTATATAGTGCATTATTTCACTAATTGTCATTTAAATTATGAATGAAATAAACTAAAAATAAGATAGAAGTGATAATAGGAAAATGATTAATTCTAGAAGTAGAAACCGTAACACCTGTTTTCCTGAGAAAATGAAGGGGTCCGGAGATCTATTTCAGAGAGGTCGGGGCACGAGGGGAATTTTATATGTAGATATACTCGCATTTGTGTGTGTGTGTTTGGGTCAGGGTAAGAAGGGTATGGCGACAAGTGCAACGGACAGAAAGACAGACAGCTGGATGCAGCAGAGGGTATAAAATGATTTCCTATGGGTCACGTTTACTCGTCACGCGTGGATCAGATGCACAATTTTATGCCTCACCCCACAAATAAGTCAGGGAAATGACTCATCTACCTCAAACACAAAAAAAAAATTATATTCAAAACAGGTAGAAAAATTGACCGCCCTTTTGAGGCCGCCCCAGGTCACCCTATAATTTGCTATATCTTTTTGGGTCGCTTGTGCTATTTTAAAATCGACCGCCCCCTTTTTAGGTCACCCTAAATTTGACCGCTCAGTTTTCGGTGTCCCTAGGCCACACTAAAGTTGTCCGCACTTTTTAGGCCGCTCTAGGTCACCCTAAAATTTGCTATATCTTTTTAGGTCGCCTGTGCTATTCTTAAATTGACCGCCCCTTTTTTAGGCCACCCTAAATTTTACCGCTCAGTTTTAGGTGTCCCTAGGCCACCCTAAAGTTGTCCGCCCGTTTTTAGGTTGTCTAAGGCCACAATAAACCAACCTTTTTAGTCCACCCTAAAACTTGCCACTCTTTTTAGTATTCCCTATAAGATGAGACGCCCTTTTAGGCCGCTCTAGGCCACCCTTCATTTTTCCGTCCTCTTTGATTTTCTATTACTATTTTTTTGGATTGCAAAGTTGACAATAAAAAGAGACAATACGAGTGAAAGCAGGCTTGATTTGTAACAATAAAAAAGACTTTTCTAGGCCACCTTACAATTGGCCGCCCTTTTTAATTTGTTATGACAATAATGATTTTCCATTGGAAAGTTAACATTCAAAAAAAGATAATGCGAGTGAAAACAGGCGTGATTTTTCCAATGAAAAAGGCCGCCCTAGGCGACCCTGAAATTGGTGCCCTTTTTATTTTTTATTACTAGTTTTTTTTTCGATCGAAAGGTTGAAAAGAAAAAAAATACAATACAAGTAAAAAACGACGTTTTTGTATTAGTAAAAAAATGTCAAAGACGCCGTGCTTCCCCTACAAATTTGCCGAAAATGATTTTGCTGCAAAGTGTAAACGGAGCATGAAAACGATAGTTAAATGGACTTTAAAACGTTGTTGAGACGCTCTGTTTACTTTAAGTGCGTCCAAACTCGAAATCCAAGGATCGATTATGCCGAGCACGCAAACTCGAGATTGACGTGAGAATTCAGAGAGATTGTTCCGCACTCTACCCACAAGGCGAAATTGACACAATAGAGATGAATGCTTCTTTATTTTTGTGCCCCCCCCCCCCATCGTTGCAAGATTTCGTTTTACCTGAAAAAACAATATTTTTGTAAATTTTCAATAAAATCGTTAATATTATGCGTATCCGATTGTGAAAACAAATTTTTCTTCAGAATAATTGAAACAATAGAAATTAATAATGACTTTTTAAATTCCACCCCTGTAAGTCCCTTTTATAGGGTCCTAGAAAATTCCTATAAGTGAATAAAGAGTTATCGAGTATTGGTGAAGATTATTCTTTTTGTTGAGATTTCTTTCTTGCACAAATTGGTTTTAATAACAAAAATTTAACTTTCAAATGATATTTTGACGCTTATAAAATTTTTTAAAATAATTTATTATTGTTTATGACCATCTTGTCTTGAAATAAACCTAGATAATTGCGTTTTTTTCCTACATTTTTCATTATTTGTTCGACATTTCAGGTATGAGGAGACAATAATTTATAAAAAAATTTTAAAAATTGTTTAAACGATTTATTGTTTATAACGTTATTTTTTTAATTAACCTGCAAAGTTGCGGCTTTTTTTACATTCTTCAACTTTACATCAACTCTTCAGTTTTTTTTCAGACAAAAATGTTCACTTGCTCTCAGTCAAAACGTATGTTTTTTTGCACAAATAAATATTTTTCTTTTTATTTAAAACGATTTTCTTCTGATTAATGGTATTTTTGATCATCTACCACTGATGACTCGCTTGTGAAAAACTCTACTTTTTACAATTTTTCAAGATTGTAACGCTTATTTCTAACTTCACATGTAAAATTATTTAGATTTAACATTCCAACACTTGTTTTTATTACAAAAGTTGCTTTTGTCTTAAATTCTCAACACTTGAGTTTTCAACTTTCAAAAATTCCACTTTTGAAAAATTCAGAAAATTGAATATTTAACAGTTACAAATTCAGATGGTGAATTTTTAAAAGAAAAGTTTAAAAACTGTGTTTTCAATTTTATTTACACAGCAAAAGAAGGATTTTCAAATTATGAACATTCATTTTTTTCAAATTTTTAACTGTTCAATTTTCAACTGTTGAAAATTTAAGAAAATTGACATTCAAAGTATTGAAAATCGAAGAAAGTTAAAAATTTATTTGATTTAACTGTTCTAAATTGAAGGAAATTCAACTGCTCGAAGTTAGAGTAAAATGAATATTTAACTATTAAAAATGAATTTTTTATCATTAATTTTTTATTTTTCAACAGTTGAAAATTAAAAATCGCATTTTCAACTATAGAAAATTCAACAGTTAATAGTTATAGAAAATTGAATTTTTAACTGTACAGAAAATCGAAGAAAATTCAACTATTGAAAGCTTAAATAAATTGAAAATTCAACTGTTGAATATTCATGTTTTTTTAAATTTCAACAGTTGAATATTGAAAATCGAACTTTTAAATGTAGAAAATTTAACTGTTAAAAGTTGAAGAAAATTGAAAACTTAATTTTTAACTGTTGAAAACTAAAGTAAATTCAATTGCTGAAAATTGAACGAAATTGAACATTCAACTGTTAAAAACTAGTTCTTTAATTTTCTTTAATTTCCAACAGTTGAAAATTGAAAATCAAATTTTCAATTGTCAAAAATTCAACTGCTAAAAAGTGAAGCAAACTGAAAATTCAACAGTTTAAAATTAAATTTTCTTCAATTTAGAACAGCTAATAATTTGAAAAGAGAATTTATAAAATTTAAAAAAAAAATCAACTCTAATCATCTCTTCGCGATTGTTAATTTTTCTCTGAGATAAAAATTTTTTGATTCAAAGAAATAGTTTTTTTTTCAATGAAAATTTTCCTTCAAGTCAAAAAATATATTATTTTATACAAGGAGATGATCAGAATTTAGAGTTTTCAAATATCATAAATGACCCATTTAAGAATCCATTGGATGTCTACTAATTGATATATGGGCGCCTGAGATCCTAGATATTAGGTAATCGGCTTCCTTATAGTGCCGCAGACGGACCGTTGAAAGTGAGTTTAAGGTGGCCAGTTAACTTGTCTCTCACCATATGTGCGCATCTAATATAGATATATACTTTTTTTTCTTTGCATAGCATCAAATTTAGTCAAAATTCTTCAATTTAAATATTTTTAAATTATAAAATATAAAAAGTTATATATAATAAGCAATTTTTGTATTATAATTAAAAAAATTTTTTTTTAGAAAATTATGTGAGAGTATGAGTGTCAGACAAGAGAAGAGTGTCTACGCTCTTGTATATATATGGGTGACAGATAGCACAGGTACGTGGAGTGTTGACATTTTCTGCAAACGGGTCAGGGTCCCTACTGTTTTTATCTCTAACCGCCCTAGGGCAAATTCGCGCGCTATCGATCCGACCCTCTTTAATTATGCATATTATATAATCATTATCATTTTTTTCTTCCGCTCAAAATTTCGTCAATGAAATGAGATATTTGGAAATTAGAAAGTTCTTTTAAAATGCTTCACACTCCTAAAATGGAGCTTTGCTCTTTAATTCAAAGAAATTCCTAATCGTCTTACATCTCCTACCAATCTTGTTGCTCTTTTTCAATTTGCATTGTTTTTGTCATTGAAAAAAGACTTTTTTTCTACTACTTTTCCTGCCGAGCCTCCTACGCGTCTACAGTCATTAAATTCAGAAATATTCAAACTGATATTATTTGCATAAGAATGATATTATCGTAAATTTAATTATTGAACTGCACTCGCATCATAAAACAGCTCATTTGGAACCATTGAACGACTTTTATTTGAAACATTTTTTTTAACAGTCAGAGGGCAAAACATCCCAAAAAACTGGGGTTTTCGACCTGCTTTTTCAAGCGTCGACTTTCTCCTGTTTCCAGAACGAGGTAAACGTTTAAAAAAATTTGAAAAGTTTCTAGATATTCCTTCAACATTCTTTATGCAATACATTTTTCGAGATTCTGAAATATGCAGCACTTCAATTTTTATGGGAATTTATTTACAATTTCTCCACATATCTCCACATGCACAGTTTTGTAATGCGAGTGCAGTTCGATAAAAGTGATAGAAAAAAGTAACCTTTCGATGTCAAAAGTATTCTAGAGCTACCTTCACTCACATTTATTAAACGGTCAACACCCTTGTAGAAATTTCCCCGGTTGGCCCTAATACAACAAGGTTTCTAGTCGGATCCCGGCCGGGCTACCCCTGGCTGGGTTTCATGGAGAGGAACCGGGCGGAAGCCGGTCGGGCTACATTTTTCTCGAATCACGTAGTCTAGGGCCGGCCGGTTACTGGCCGAGCCAACCCTGGTTATATCCCATGGTCGGGAGCCGGCTGATCAGTGAAACAAAAATGAGCTTTTTTAAATTCTTTTAAAAAAAAAAACATTAAATTTTTTCGAATAATTTAACATTTTAAATTAAACTGTTATCGATTCTGCTATGTGCAACAACAGAAATGATACAATTTTTATA
>NC_046665.1:109980126-109996289 GCF_010883055.1 Belonocnema kinseyi | reverse complement strand
TATGTGCAACAACAGAAATGATACAATTTTTATAAACTTCTCTATATTCAGACAATGTTTAGCCTGTACAATTTCAAATTTACCGCCATATATAGCGCCTGCGGTGTCTGTCGTCTGCTTAGACACTCAGTAATTTTCAGTTTCGCACCTGGAACGAGAATGCTCCTTGCACTCACGTCACGTCGTCTCTTCGAAGTTCGCAAATAAAATCGAGACTCGTAGTTAAAATCAACCTTATTTCAGTAATTTATTTGAATCCCCCACTTAGTGCGCGAATAATTATTATTTTAAATTAAAATATAATCTTGTGTATACAGTTTTTACTTTCTTCCTTCCTAACCTTAAACCACCACGTGGCTTCCAAATTACTATGAGATTCTATCATCAGGGAATAAAATTCTTCTCCAATTTTCTTGCCAGAATTGGTTCACTTGATTTGACTTTTAAAGTTCACCGTAATCTTTACGATGAGCTTTCAAAGATAAAACAAGTTACCAATTTCTCGCCTTAGGCAACATTTCTTAACCGCTTTTTGGCCGGATTACCCGACCAGCGCCCGGCTTAAAGCGGGGCTATCCGGCTGAGACCCGGCCGGATCCCTGATTGGATTCCTACACGGGAGCGTACAAAATTGTATCATTTGTATAAAAATATTTGTATGATAAATTTAATTATTGAACTGCACTTGCATCATTTTGCTCATGGTTTCCATTTAATTTATAATTTTTTATTTTGTTTGAAAGTAAAATAAACCACCTTTTTAAAAATAGATTGTTCATCTTATCACGGTGAAAATTACGAAGCTACTATCGAAGATACTTCAAAGTTTCTCATTTATTCCTGATTTCTTTTCAATTTTAACAACAATTTCATTTAAATTTCTACAACCTAATAAGTTTTTGTTGTCAATCTTTTGTTTGAAAATTAATTTTTTAACTAAAAGTGTAACGATTGCATTATTGATAGAGAATTCATGGTTTTTTTTTGTTTTGTTTAAAATTCATATTTTCCGGGTGAAAATGTAACTATTTTGTAAAAAACTAGTGATTTGGACTGAAAAATTCAACAGTTTGATTGAATATTTTTCTTTTGAGTTATTATTTGGTTAAAAATTCACATTACCTGTTTGAAAATTCAACTGTTTTGTAAATGATTCCTCTTTTTGTCTTCAAAATTTAACAATTTGTTGGCAATTTTTTCCTCTATTGGTTGGAAAATCTTATTTCATAGATAATTCACTTATTTTGTTAAAAATTTGACTATATTTTTTAGAAATTCATTTCTTTTGGCATATTTTTTTCTTAAATTGCAAATTTCACTACTTGGGTAAAAGTTGAACTACTTTGTTCAAAATTTGTTCAAGAAGGTTTATCTCTTTTGTTGAAAATTTCACTATTTTTTTTTATTAAAAATTAATTTTTTGCCTGAAAATGTAGCTTCTATGTTCTGCTGAAATATTTTTTTTCGATAAATATTCGTCTTTTTTGGTAGAAAAGTGACCTTTTTGGTTGAAAAATTATATTTTCAGGTTGAAAATACAGCTATTTTGCAAAAAAATCCGTCTTTGCTTAAAAGTTGAATTTCTTGAAAATGCGTCTATTTGGTTAGAAAATTTAATTTCTGGGTTAAAAGTTCAACTACTCTGTTAAAAATTATTTTTTGTTTGTTTGTTAAAGATTCATAATTTTAATTGAAAATTCATCTCTGGTTGAAAATTACATTATTTCGTTGAAAATACGTGTTTTTGGCAGGGAATTAATATGTGGGATGGAAAGTTCAACTGTTTTGTAGAAAATTTGCCTTTTTGGTTAAAAGTTGGTCAACTGTATTACCAATTAATTTTTTTGGTTGCAGATTCATGTTTTTAATTGTAAATTAATTTCTGTTTGAAAATGAAACTATGAAGTTAGTTTTTTCCAATCAAAAATTGATATTCTTACTTGGAGATTGAAAATTTATTTTTGTAGTAGAAAATTCCACTATTCTGTTAAATATTCAACTATTTGGTTGAAAATTCAAGTATTTTGTTAAAAACTTATCCTTTTGGTTCGAAAATTCAATGATATTGTTAAACATTCGTATATTAAACTATTGTTGGTTGATTTTAATCGTTTCGTTTAAAGTTCGATCATTTTGTATAAAATTAATCGTTTTAGGTTGAAAATTCAACAATTTGTTTAAAAATTCAACTGTTTTGTTCAAAATTTAATTATTTTATTGAAAATTAAAATGGCTTAAATTTTGGCATCTCAGTCATATTTCAACCCATTCTAATAAAAAAAGTTCATTACATACGGAATTGAACTCTTTTTAATTATATCAACAACAAATTATTGGATTAAAAAAATACCATTACACTGTTTATAGAGTTGAAAAAATGAGAAACCTCGATACATTAAATAAAATTAAAGAAAAAACTTTTTTATCATAAAATCACATTCTGGGGGGTTTATGATAAATTTTGTATATGGCGCTTTTTTTGCGACTAGACCCACAATTTTTATGTTGATCGAAAAGTTTTTTTCACTGTAAAAGAAAGATACCTGGAAAAATGTATTTTTTTGTCCTGGAAAACCTAGAAAAATCCTGGAATTTTTTGTTTAAGACACGGTAGACACTCTGTTTAAAGATTCCAAAATAGTTCCTTCTTTGGAAAATACCTGAAAAGTCGTGAGGTTCATGAAGAGAAAATAACAGGCAGTACAGATAGCAAAACTAGGATAAGTGTCTGTCTAACAATAACAGGAAACATTCTTTATCTTCATGAATTGCGCAAGAAACGAACAAATGTACATAAGAAAAAGTTTTTCGTCACATGCATTGTTTGCTTGATACTTTGGTGTCTCCTCTACCTTTTTTTTTTACTGAATTCGCTCTCTCTTTCTGCATTATTACGCTCTCTTCATTGCCTAGGTCAGTTTTGGCTACATGCTGATTATCAAAAAAATTGATTATTTTAATTTGAGAAATGTATTGCAGAATATCTTCAAGCGTGTTTTTTTCGAACATGTGGGGTAATTTGAGACACTTCTCTAAATTTCCTCAATTTATAGGATAAATTACTCAAAACTGTTCCAAGTTCTAGAAGTTCCAAGTTTCCAGAATACTACCTTACAAACACTTTTTTTATTTTATAACTTATTTTCACATGAAGCGCCACATCGAGTTGAAAATTTCGGATAATTAAGATTCATTTTTTAAAAGAAGAAAACGTTGCTTGTTTCAAGAAAGAATGTTTTGCAATTGAAAAAATCATTCTTGTTATAAGAAAAATTTATGTTAATCAAACAAAAAAATTTGATTGGATGTGTTCAGTACTACATTTCTTTGATTTATCTAATCTGGACGACGTGAATGAAATAAAGGTATAGTGCTGAATACGTATAATCAAATATTTATTTAATTTCAGAATTTATTTTTTTTATTTTAAGAGATCATTTTTTTCACATGAAAAAAAATCATTTGTGTTATATTCAGCACTACATTCTTATGATTAAAGTCATCTTGTTTCTCATTGTTCCAGCGTGTGGCAAAAAAAGTTTATGTGGACAAATCAACTTTTAGCGTACATCATTCATTCCATTTAGAAGTTATTTTTTAACGAAAGATTTTTTTATTTCGAAAAAATGTGTATTTGGATTTTAGATAAAAAACTTCATTTCTATTTGACAACTAAATTGATATTTTTTTTTCTACTTTTTAGAAGTACCATGATTAAATCAGGTTTATCAAAAAAAGATCTTACATCTGCGCTAAAACTATATATAAGTAATTTTCAGTTGGTAAAATAACTACGATTAAATGAAAATAGATGCTGTTAGACAATTATTTACCAATATTTATAAACATTCAGAGTCTGGCTATTTTTAAAAGAATAAGCTGATTTTTCGTTTACTGAATGGACTAAGAATCTATAACAGATGACTTCTTGCTATGATACTTTTTTTGTTTATAAAAATGATTTAACTAAATATTAATTATTGTCAATTTCGAAAGTATCATAGCAAACAGTCATCGGAAAGACATTATTAGTCGTTTCGGTAAATAAAAATTGAGCGTATTCGTAGAGAAATAGCCGAACAGTGCATTTTTTATTATTGTTTAAATAATCAAATATTGTTGTCAATTTAAAAAATGCCATAGCAAAAAGTCATCGCAAAGTCATTCTTACTTAATTCTGTACAAAGAGCCTATATGTTGAAAATAGTGAAATTCTGAATTTGTTGATCACATTTGTTTAAATCATTAGTAATTTCTCCAAATTTGGAAAGTGTGATCGTAGCAAAGAACTATCGAAAGGATATTCTTAGTTGATTCTGTAAAAATAAATTAAGCTTTTTCGTTGCAAAATAGGCAAATTCTGAATTTGCTGATCATAATTGTTTAAATCATAAATAATGTTAGTAAATTTGCAAAGTGTTATCTAAGCAAAAAGCTATCAAAAGAATACTCTTAGCTGATTTTTAAAAATGAATTGAGGCTTTTGTTGATAGCCAAATCTTTTTAGTCTTTCTTTTTATGAACTTTCAAAGTACGATCGTAGTTAAGAGTTATCCAAAAAGACATTCTTAGTTAATTCTCTAAAAAAAAATGGAGTCTATTAGTTCAAAATGGCCAAATTCTGAAGTTGGTTAGGGACATTATTTAAAGAATTATTAATTCAATTGAGCTTATACTTTGAAAATCTGTTTTCAATGAATTCTAATGAAATATCAATTTATCTCACATTTTAAACCAACCCTCTAGATTTCAGCGATCTTAATAGTGTCAAGCCTGAAAAAAGTCTAAGAAGTTAAAAAATTTCCATTCTGTTGTTAAAATTAGGGAAAATTTTCATTAAAAGTCCAAACACCATTTTTAAAAAATTTAAAAATCTTTTATCCAAAAGAAGTCAAAATTGAATAATTAGTTTACGCTGTAAATTGATTTGTCCGTAGAAAATATATTTGCCCCTCTGTCTGTAAGAGCTGAATGCAAGTAATGTATAGTACCGAATACGTCCAATCACATATTTTTTTATCGCAGAAAATGTTGTTTCATTTTCAAGAAACAATGTTTTTGAAATTAAAAAATATTTACGTTTTTTGTGGGCTCAAACATGGAATATGGTAATTGTATGGACAAAAAAATATTGGGTTGGCCCAACTAAATTGTTTGGTTGTGTTAACCAAATTTTTTGGTAAATGGAGTATTTGGTTGAAAAATTTGGTTAGGTCAGTCAAATATTTTGTTGAATCAACCAAAATTAGTTTGATTGAACCAATTTTTCAGGTATATACCTGACAAAAATTTTATTCGTTGAATCAAATTTTTGTTCTTAGTGTATTCAATACTAAATTTCTATGACTCAAGTAATCTTTTTTCTCACTGTACGTGAGCGTGGATGAATTATGACAGAGTCGATTTTTTAGGGTCGCCTTAGTTTATTCAGCCACCCGCGATGCGACAGCCCGAAAAAAGTAGAAAAAAGACCGAGGGGTAAAATATCAGTAGGGACACGTTCGAAAATATAAGACCCTTTTCTTGAATTGGTAGCATTTCCTTGTTGACAGTATGAAAAATAATACGAGGGTCCTCTGTTATGAGAATACACATATAGAGTTTAAATAAATTTAGTGAATTTGTTGCTTATCATTGTTTTTTTTTCCCCCTCGTTTATCGTTAGTTTCCTTAAAACATTATTAACCAGTTTTTATCAGCAATACTTATATCCTTCAGGAAATATTGTTTTCAATTGTATGCTAGACTTTGAAATAATTTTTAGCGAATAAATAATTTTGGTTAATTTTTACCAAAAATGGAGAAGTAAAATTCGGGAACAGGTGCAGCCTCCTTTTTTTTCTCGAAAGTGTTAAACTCACAAACATCACGCCTTCTTGTTTATATTAGGAGCTTCCTTAAACTTTTTTTCTGCATTTTCATTGCGATCCCTTCCGTTTTTTTCAAAAATAAACAAAACCAAAATCTGGAAAAGAAATACTATATCGTGTGATCACTAACACATGTGATGTTCTGCTAGTAAAAGGTACGGCATTTTTGTTTATGAAAATATCAGGAATTTTTGCGAGCGACGTATTTTCCAATTCCTTTTTCGAATTCTTTTAATGGACGGTAATTATGGTCGAAGGACGCTGGATCGGTAACGTAATTCCCAGGAGTCCTCTGCAGATTATTTCGCAAATCGTACACCTGTAAGACTAATGTTTCCGTGAGAATATTTTTCCTTTCTATTTTCCATCTAGAAAATTCTTGTGAGTTGTCATATCACAGGGTCAATAACAGATACATTTTAATGTCATACTTATAATATTTTTATTACATCAATGTTTCTACGGGACTAGGATATAAACGGGAAATTACATCCATAATTAGACCATTTTTATTTTTTATTTCACTTAAAACTGTATGATCTTTATTTATAATTTTTAGCATCTTCAACATTCCATATCCGATTTATAATTCTAAATTTTTCAATGCGTAATTTGGTTTTCTTTTTGCGTAACAAATTTTGTTTTGCGTACAAACAATTATTCATAATCAGTTTAATAAACAATTTTTACAAACAAGAGGAAAAATTGTATTAACCAAAAGTTTATTATTATAAATTAAATAACAATTATGATTTTTTTATAAAAGTAATTGCTTGTAATCGTTTATTGTTTGTAAAAAAGATTGATAATCATTTTTTTATTAGATTTTGTGAATAATTCATATTTTATACGCACTTCTAAACAGTTTTAGAAAAAGTAGAAATTTGGAATTAACTTAATTAATTTTTTTATACAAATTATAATTTTTATATTTAAACAAATGTTAAACGTATATCATTTTTCGAAATATTTATAGCAATTAAGGCGATTAAGGGAAATCCAAATCTTTAGAAACCTAGTATTTAAATACTTTGTCACCAAAATTGTTTATTAACTTTGATGATTATTATATTATAATTATTATTTTTATTATTATTTATTATTATTATTATATTATTATTATATTATATTATAATTTAAGAAATATCTGGAGAAATGTAATTGATTAAGGGAAATTTTAATTTAAAAGCCCTGATATTTAAATGTTTTGTCATCGAAATTGTTTAGAACAATGACTGTTAACTTTCTATACAGTTTTGTACCCAGAAGTCAATCTAACAATAACTTAAACTAGTTTTAGCGGAAAAAAATTGTTTTCTACTCGAAAAAGCCAAAAATTGTAATTCATTTATATAAATTGTTTATAAACAATAATATTGTTATATTATAACAAATATAATTAAAAATTTATTATTTATAGGAATATATGTAATAATTCAGGCGATTCTGAAAAACTAAAATTCATAAAAACCTTAATTTTAAATCTTTTGTTATAAAAAATCGTGTATAATAATGATTTTTGTTAACTTTTATGCAGTTTTTCAGTACAAGTTACTCTCTCGATAACTCAATCATCTTCAGAAATTCAGGCGATTAAGAGAAATTCAAATCTGAGAATTCGCAAATTTTAATATCTAGCCAACAAAATTCTTAACAGTGATTGTTGCTAATTTTGTAAATACTTTGTTGATATAAATTCCTTCTTACAATAATTCAAAGCCATTTTAGCAAAAATAAAATGAAATGTGGTAATACAATAGTTATAAAAAAGTTCAATATTATTTTAACGTAATAATAACTTTTTTCAAGCATCTATAATTGATATTTCTTGATATTATTATCATTTGATGAAAACAAAAGTTTTTCCTCATTCTTTCGGATTTTTGGAAAATTTGTTTGCTTTATTCTGAATTTGATTTCATAAATTAAAAAAAATGAGTGTCTTTGTGTGATATCGCGATATTTAATTTTTATTATCTCTCAACAGAATATTTTTTGTTGTTCAAAGATCAAACTTATTTTATTCTCATCTTGAATTCCCATATGTATCAGGGAAAAAGCTTTTTTTTAATTGAAAATTTGTTTTCTTGTTTACAAACTTTTAATGAAAAATGTATTTTTTTATAATATGGGTGATAATATGATACTTAAACAAACCATAATAAAAAAATCGTGAATCTCAGGGTTCTTCGAAATTGAATGCAATTTTATTCAATAATTAAAATCTAATACAAATTATAGGCTGTAGAAAAATTTTAAACGTAATAATGCGTTTTATCCTACTCTGCGACCCACGTATATTACCTGTGTTAATTTGTTTTCAAATGAAATTTATAGAAGTGATTTGGGGATTTTTGTGTGTTGACATTTGAAGCCTTGGGTTGAGAAACTGGCGTTTTGTGATTTCTATTTTGCATGGAAATTTCTCAGAGTTCTTTCTTATTGAGCAAGGATTCAACGCAAGCAAGCAACGCGTCCATTAAGCGTATGTTAAATGTATGTTGCGAAGCTCATGCATCGAGGACCGCGTAATCCTTTATCCTTGGACCTATCCTATGAGCCAGCAAGTAAACAATTTCGCAAGAGAATCGCAGCACGATCCGGAGTTTCCTTATAATACTCAACACGCGTTCTCCAGACACGCGCGCTTGAATCTCATTGGCCGAAATTGGGTTACCGAGAAGATCGATCTGCAATTTAATCAATCCAAGAAAAAATCTTCAGGAATTCAGGCTTTACTCCTTTTGGTATCAAACCCCTTTTCAATGGTCATTTTTTTTTCTGGAAAATATTTTATACCAGTGATGAATGATCACAAATCAATTAGTTTGAGATTATGGTTTGATATCATAAACTGTGACTGATTTTTTTCCAAGTTGGAACTATAAGATTTTAATATATTTAAGCTTATTATTTTTTTTAGAAAAGGAGGTCACTTTTAAATTCATAAAGATGCGCTTTTAACAATAAGAGTGTATTACCTTTAATAGGTCGAATAATTTGATTATGAGTTCTTTTTCTGTTGTTGAGTTTCGTTCTTCTATATTAGTTAGATGTCCTAGATATTGGAGGCAATTGCATAGTCTGGAATTCTTAATTGTTTGGGTTATAATTTGATTTGCATATTAAATGCGCACTCAATTGACCTGCAAAATTTATTATCAGTTGGCCAAATCCAAATTGGTCGTGGGCAAAAAGTTTTCCTTAACTTTGTTTAAGCTGACTTTCTCGGAATTCATTTTGAAATTCCCATGTTTGCTCTCTTTGAAATTTAACTTTGTCAAATTTCTTTAGTTCTTTTCATTGTTAAAAATATTCTGCTGTAGGCTCTGTTTAATTAAGTGATTTCTCTGGACAAATATATTCTTTTAGTTCTATTTATTAATCATCAAACCTTTTGTTAGCTTTTTTGCAGAAGATGATCTATTTGATTTTTTTTATAGATGGTTGATGGTTTCAGAAATATCCTTTGTAGGGAGTTTTCTTGTCTTTCAGAACATATTATAATCATTAAACGAAAATAAATTAGGATATTTTTATACAGTAAACTGCACAATCTGCCATACCTAAGAGAATATCTTTTTATAGAACAGAGAAAAATAAATTAAGGTTCTCCTTAGTAGTAGCACAAAATCATTCATAAAAATTTTTCCGGTCATCAGTCACCTTACAATGTTGCAGGATGATGAAAAAAGTCGGCTAAAGAGGTTGATCGCTATTTAAACTAATAGAATATGCCCTCCAAAAAATCGCACAAGAAGCTCAATGTACCATACCTGAGAGAAGATCTTTTTCTAAAACAGAGGAAAATGGAATGATGGTATTGGTGAAAACCGGTGGGAAATAAGTTGGCTCGCCGTAAATTGCGCGAATCGCAAGCGAATTACGTCATTCGAATTACATGTATACTGGCATTTTGTAAGGAATTAATAAAGCCAGATGCTTTTACATAGTGTCGGGTATACGGCTTCCGAAAATGGAGCACTGGCATTAATTAGAGTCTTGCGACAGAATACGTAAATGCCACTACCGGTAAAGTTGATAGGAGCAAAACTCGCACCTTGACACGAGTGTGTAGGTTTGTGAGTACCAACAACCTGTGTTTAATATCTGTATGGTGACATTTGTACAGGTTTTGTACCTACCTACCTGCCTGGATGGTGGGTTTCCGTCTGGTAAATCTAGGCCTTCCTGCACGTGTTTCCATTCGGATCTGTATTCGATAATCCGAATGTGACATAGAAATTGAAAGGGGAGATGGAGGAAGATCGCAGAGGGGCACTCGCAATTCCATATATCCAGGTATACGAGTGAGTCTCTTATAACACGAATCGACCGATTAATATGTACACGGATTGATGCCTGTGTACGAGGAGACAGGGCTCACAGGTTAGCCTCGGCCCACATTGGTATAACACTTTCACTGACGTAACACTTCACTCTAAACTGTTGCGTTGCCATTCCCTCCAGCCAGAAAACCCTCTTCTTTATTGCATATTACCGGCCGACATGCTTTGCACCTGTACTACTTCACTCGTTCATTTCCCAAATACTTCCTACACTAAATATTTTGTTAGTCAATCAACAAAAATTGTTCAGTAGCAAATGCAGCCAGCAGAAAGGTCTAATCAGAAAAATATGAGAAGACGTGCCGCTGTTGATGATACTGTTTAATACACTCATTCCATTTTCCTCTGTTTTATGAAAAGATGTTCTCTTAGATGTGGTACTTTGAGCATCTTCTACTTGTTTAACTTATTTTCAATCTTCATCTTATGACGATTTTTTTATCATCGTACATTTTCCATCGTAGGTTATTTTCTTGCTGATGGTTTCTGTTGATACTTTTGTTCTATTGAGAAAAATTCTTTTGTACAGTTTTACTGCTAAAGCGCATCTTACTTTATTTTCTTTTAATGGATATGAAGATTATGTCTCTTGATGATACGTAATATTTGATGTTGTGCAGATTTTTGGATAGTATCTTCTGTTTGTTTAACTTATTGTCTTACATCAACTTTTGAAGATTTTTCATCATCGTACAACATTTTCTGTCTTAGGCTTTTTCTCTGACCAATGGTCTCTCTTGATAGTTTTCTTCTATTGAGAAAAATTCTTTTTTTTTTGCTATTGTTAAAGAATATTTAAATTTATTTTCCTTTGACGATTATAAAGATAATGGCTCTTGATGATACTGATTAAGAAATTCACTCCAATTTGTTTGTTACATCCTTAGCAGCAGTGGAAAAACGTCAACGTCGTTTTTCAGACACCAGATTTTAAACAACTTTTCTCTTACTTAATTATTATTTAAAAAATAATAAGACTTATCGCAGACGAATTGAAGCATATTTTTCGAGAATTAAAATAAAGAACTTAACATAACAACAATCATTGTTTTTGAATAAAAAGAAAATTAGGAATCAAATTAATTTTGCGGTTGAAGCATTAACAAGATTTATAATATATGACAAATAAGTTGTATATCTTTCATTTATTTCAGAATAAAATTATGCTCAAATATTAATAATTAAAAATAAATTATAGTAGTTAAGGTCATAGTGAATAATAATAAGAATTACAATTATTTTAAAAATAAAAACGCAATAAGGGCAACGGTTTTAAAAATCTAGTGTCCTGATTTCCAGACCGCTTCATTCATACTTTCATATTCTTCGCACTGCTGTCCAGTACATAGCAGATGATGTTTTTTGACTGAAAAATTATTTTGAGAAAGTTTGAAATTACGAAATTATCTCAGTTTTGTGTAAACTTTGTCTTCTGTTTTTTCTGTAATATGTATGGTACATTGAGTATCTTTTTGTGTCAATTTTAGGATGGCATTTTCTATTTGCTTGATTGTCAACCATCATCTTTTGACAATTTCTCGTCATCGCACAATTTTGTCTAATGTAGGTTTTTTATTGTCTGAATCACTGTAAAAACTAGAGATCTCTTTTTTTGCGGTATCATTTTTTTTCGCGTCCAGTTTTTGAGGAGGATATCTTCATGCTGCTATTTTCAATGCAAAACAAACGATTCTTGAATCCCACCAGTGATCTCATTTCAGTATTACCACATACAGTTTTTTCTGAGTCTCATTGTAATAACAGAAACTAGCCTTGAAATAATATTTTTTTAAAAATAATACTTTGTTTTTCCAGTGAGGTTCCTGTCGATAGTTATGTTCCATTGAGAACAACTCTTTTGTGCAGTTCACTGCTAAAGAGCATTCTTATTTTTCCCTAACGATTACAAAGATGATGGCACTTGATGATACTTATTAATATATAAATGTAACTGATAGATACATGACAGAAAACTGACTATACTTCATGTCCTCTACAAATTTCTTTTGATTTATTTTCATTTCCTTTCACGTATTTCATTTATTTGACGTCTGAAACACTAAAATTACGTATTTTCTTCCCTAGTAATTTCACGCACGTCCATTATATTCGCTTTATATTTCACAAAAGGGTAAGTAGTCTTTTCTTTCTTGAGGGTCGAGACTTTTCTGGAAAGAACGAAGCGCAAGTAAATTGATGTCACGACCTGTACTTGAGCGCGTGGGAGTGCGTGGAATGTACTCGCGGATATTTAAGCGCAATACGAAAACGTTTCCGCAGCCGCAACCACTCGACCCTGAAGAGCGGCTCGATTGCCAAAGTTTCCGCTTGACATGCGAGTCTAGCTTATGTTAATTCTGTGAAAGCGTACAATTCCAAGAACTTACGAGTTTCCACTCACGAATGAAGACAACAAAGTCTAAAGATTACAGCTTAAAAAAAAAAATTATTGGATTTAATTGTTTTTCATAAGAATCTTTCAGATCTAATTTTCTACATCTGCAACAAAAATAAGTTAACAGCCAAAGCGTTAGCGTCCAAAACGTCATGCGTGTCGAATGTGTAATATACCCTTTAGAAAACGAGCCACGTCCTGACACGAAGCAGACTTCCTGCGTAAGTAGTTTTACGTTATTTTACGTGATTTTACACCCAGACTTGTTTGCTTCGATCATGCTGGCTTTTCCTTTTCTTCGAGATACCATCGAAAAGAGCTTGCATTTAATTAAGGCTATGTACCGACATGGTGCCGCACCTGCTGTAAAGCCGCGCTTACCCAAGAGTCCAAGACGCTTACAAGGAAAACTAGCGATATTTATTTTCATTCTTTTCTCTATTTCTCTGCCATCGAGTCGATACACATCAAACACGAGATCGTAAAATGAGATCGTGCATGGCTAGGTATGTGTATCAGGTGTCACGGTTTTGACGGTCAGAGGAAAGCGAATTAACAGGGAAAATTACTGCCCGCTTTTTCCTAATTAAAATCGCGTTGAGCACTTCTTTTCTTCGACACACATTCATCTTGTTACGTTAGTTAAACACGCTCGCGTTACTTTCATTGAACAAATTTCCCTGAGGAAATTGATGTGAACTGTGCCGGTTCTTTCGAGGAAAGTAAACTACTTGGCTTGTCTTCATCTTAATGAAGTTTCGATGTTCAATAATATTGAAATAATCTTTAATTTTTACCATTTTTAAATAGTTTTTTTGCCAAAAATAGTTGAGTAAGGTGGTTTGTGTTTTTGGAGAACATATCTTGATATTCTGTTGTTATTTATGGTACATTTGTTACTTTCTGCAACATGTTCACTTGTAGGTTGTGAAGTACTGTAAGAACTAAGAACATCTGTGGTTAGTTTTGTTTTGTTGGAAACAAACTTCTCTGTTGGTTTAATTAATTAATTAATTATTTGATTTTTAATAAGCATCATATATTTTATTTAGTTTACGTTACAATTAGTTTACTTTGTGAATTTCATCGGCTTTATGTGTTAAGAACTGTAAGTTATAGTAAATAGTGTTATAAATCGCTTTACGATAGAAACAATTTGAGAGAAGCTTCTGCAAGATTTATCGATCAGCCGGAAGGCATCTTGCATTTTTTTGAGAGACAAGTAAGCGATTGGTCAGAAGTAGACAATTATTTTCAATCATCAGTAACAAGGTCGGAAACATCAAATACTTTCTATTGGCAATAGCTCACACTATAAACAAGGAGCTATCGGATCCAATGGTAAGAGTTAAGAGAGAGGTGCCTCGTTCCACTTTGAAATACCTTTTCCTTTATTTAACGAAATTTCACGGAAATCGCCCTATCCATGACGAACATCAAGAATTCAGTGACCAATCGATTCATAGCTTCGTAACTGAATTATTTATTCAGCCTTGTCCCAGTCAGATGAATGTGCAGAATTCTCACCCACGAATTTTGCTACTTGTATACATTAATAATACAAAAATAGTGGTGATATTTTCAGTCCTTATATTGTTTTTTATTCTGTGCCTATTTCTACATTTTCTTGGGGAACATCCTTAATCTTTTCTATACATTCAATTTATTCTAATAGAACTTTCTTTTGTGTTGGTTTTTCTTATTATTGAATATTACATTCTATTATTTTATTTTCTATCAATTAAGATCTGTTCATTTGCTATCTTCTTGGACATCTTCTGCTTCTGTGGACTTTTTTCGTCAGGCTTTTGTGTTGTCTTCCTTTATTGTTTGAGAAAACGACCTTTTGTTCACCGGCGCTAAAACATCCTTCTGTTTAGATTATTTTGTTACATGATGTCCCTCCTGTTTATCATTGGAAAATATCGTCTTCTGATCATCTTCTGCTAGTTTAATTATTTTTCTAATCATATTTGCTGTCTTCTTTTATAAAATAATGTCTGTAAAGTGTGTTGTATATTAAAGAAAAATCCTTAGTATATGTTACTATTTCTTGAAAGAACATTTTTCAATAGTTATGTTTAGTACTGAATAACCTTTTCTGTCGATGTTGTTTTCTATTATTTCGCAACATCCTCCGTCAGTTATTGAGGGATATCTTTTTTTGCAGGTTTCTACTCTTCCAAAAAATGTTTATTAGGTATGATACGGCAATGAAAAAACTTTTTTTATCTTTTTATTGTAAAACAACATTTTCTGTAGATATTTTTGGTATTTTTTCAGCATCTTCTGTTTATTTTCTATCTTTGCACCACATATCTAATATATATTATCTTTCATTTTTAAACATCGGTCCGTGATATTTTTCTTTATGGGGACAATAAAATTATAGTTTTTATCATCACATTCGCTTATTTTAGTTTATTTTTTTAAAGATAAGGAGAAAGAAGTGGAATGAAAGCGAAGAAATTTTGACATTTTCACGTCTATCATTTTCAATTTTTAGTATACTCGCCACTGCCAGTTAGTATACCAGTTATACCTGTATAACTGTTTTGTTGAAGATTCAATGAACATTCGTGTTTTTGGATAGAAATTTCATCTTTTGGGATCAGAAATGTATGTTTTTTTGTAGAAATACCATTTTTCTTTGAAAATTCGTTGTAATTCGTTGAAAATAAACTTTTTTGTTAAAAATTCAACTGCCCTCTGAGAAATTCGTCTTTTTGGCTTCAAAATTGAGCTATTTGATTAAAAATTCAACAATTTTGTTGAAAACTTATCTCTTCTTCCTTAAAAGTGCCATACTGAAATCAATATGAAATCTGTATTCATTTTATTTGAAAGAACTTATTCCCCTATTTTCGTGAAAAATTATCCCATTTTTCCTTTATTTGGGAGCATTTTGGACTGCGAAGTTTATTTTTGAAAAAACCCCAACATAAGGGTATCTATGAAAAGGTCATAGAGAGTGGATTTAAAATGTAAGCCCCCCCCCCCTCCCTTGTGAACTCCACTCTGTGGATTTTTACACTCTTTGAAAACCCCAGCAATATGGGTATTTCAAATTTAATTTGACCCCGCCCCTTCCAAATCAACCTCACCCTAGGGATTTTCATAATGTTGAAAAACCCCAACATTATGGGTTTCTATGAAAAGGTCATGGAGCGTGGATTACAAATTTAAGCCCCCCCTCCCCCACTTTGAACCCTACATTAAAAATATTTACACTGTTGAAAAATTCCAACAATACTGGGATCTATGAAAAGGTCATAGAGAGTTGATTTCAAATTGAAGCCCCCCACCGGCATCCTTTGAAACCCACCACATGGATTTTCATACTGGCGGAAAACCCTAACAATATGGGTATCTATGAAAAGGTCATTTGTAGATTTCAAACGTCAGCCCCCCATCCCAGGGATTTTGGCTATGTCGGAGCACCGCAACAATATGGATATTGAAAACCTACTTACCCCCCTCCCATCCGTGAACCTCACCCCAGGGATTTTCATTATGTTGAAAAAACCCAACAATATAGTTATTTATGAA
>NC_046665.1:109961557-109980026 GCF_010883055.1 Belonocnema kinseyi | reverse complement strand
TTAAGCCCCCCTCCCCCTCTGTGAACCCCGAACTAGGTATTTTTATACTGTTGGGAAACCTCAACAATATAGAGAGTATATTTCCAATTTCAGTTGACCCCCTCCCCTTTTAACCTCACCCAAGGAATTTCCTACTGTTCGAAGACCCTATCAATATGGGTGTCTATGATAAGGCCATAGGGAGTGGATTTGAAATGTAAGCTCCCCCCCCCAATTAAACCCCATCCCAGGGATTTTCATACTTTTGAAAAACCTCAAGAATATGGGTGTCTGTGAAAAGGTCATAGAGAGTGGGTTTCAAATCTAAGCCCCTTCCCCCACACCTTGTGGTTGGAGCTTAAAATGTGGAATAAAATTGCTTGACTAATAGTAATAATAATAATAATAATAATAATAATAATAATAATAATAATAATAATAATAATAATATGAGTAAAAAAAAGGTGTCATGTAGGAAGAAGTTGTGAATTAGGTCGTTGGAGAGTCAACAGTCACGTCGTGCCGCGTCGCGTCACTAGGAGGGCCCTAACGTCACAAATTACACAGTTTGCTCATACAGTATCGCGCCGCGGATAGCGGATAGCGGATAGCGGACAGCGGACAGCAGCAGCTTCTCTCTCGCGCTTTCAGCTGAGCGCTAAGCTCAGCTCTCTCCTTGTAGAGACAAGTTGCGGTGCTGGTCGGTCTCTCTATGAGTCTATTAGCATCAGCGTGCGCCAGAAGGCCTTGACACAGTGCGTGTCAAGCATTGCATGCGATAGCGGAAAGCGCAATCTATTTATCGCAGTTTATCGACGATTTCGCGCTAAATGCAGATACAACACTCGCTCTCTTTTGCTTACGTCTAGGGACTGACTATCTCACACGGCTATTTATAATTAGCTTTATTTATTTCTCCGGAACACTTATCCGTTCCGATTAACTCTCAGTATTTTGCTCCCGTTTGCCGTTTCTTCATCGTTTCGAGCTCAAATTTATTATCCTCACATTTTGCAAATCATTACTGCAGATTTAAACATTTTTATCAGGAATTTATGCATCAGTTCGTTTCAGTCGTGGTGAGTATCGCTCAACGCTTGTCAAATTGTTTATAATTTTTTAATCTCTATACCGAGCTAGGAGTGCCTGAGTTTTTAATTGGTAAATGCGCTAAGAAGTAAAAGGAGGCTTGTTTTTGGCTTTACTACTTTAGCGAATCTTATCGAATGACTCTCTCTGTCTGGAACTTCCGCTCTTGTGGGTTTTATGAATCACCAGATTTTTGTACATAACTTAATATTCATGCCAACTTCAAACTCTTTTCTCCTTTTCAAAGAATTTTTCTTTTTTGTCGCTTTCAGGACACTTTTCCTTTTTCCTTCTGTCCTTTTTGATTGAAAACTCATCTTTTTTTGTAGACATGTTATCTTTTGAGTTGAAAATTCCTCTTTCTTGATTGAAAATAAACTGTTTTGTTGAAAAATCAACTGTCTTAAAAAAATTCGTACTTTTGGCTTTAAAATTCATATTTTTTGTAAAATTGAAATCGTTGTTTAAAGATAAGAAAAAAATCTACTTCTGATCTGAAGTGTTTCTGAATTGAGGCTAAAATGTGTGATTAGAAAAGTTTATCCATTTCCGAGAAATAGAATGTGGAAGTTGACAATCTCAAACTGATAGGAACCGAAAATTGGAACAAGCTCGGCTACGGATTGCGATAAAAAGTGCAATTTTCAATTTATACACAAGATAAAAACTTGCACATGAGATACCGAGTTGATAAATTAGAACAAAATTTCTTTGATGAGAAAAAGTTACCCAATTCCGAGTAAAGCATTCATAAATTTGGAGATGAAAATTTCTTAGGTTTGAAAAATCGTCTTTGGATAGCTATTAAAAATATAATTCTGAATTAGATAAGCAAATAAAAACTTCATTCCAAGATATGAAGATGCTGAATAAAAATAAACAGATTTTCTTTAAAAAAAAAAGATTCTATTCCGAGAAAATTAAGATTTATTATGACGGTATCGCATTATATCAGACGATTTTTCGCTGAAAAAAAGTTGTTTTCTTTTAATAGCATTTTATTATTTTAGTGTATTTCAAAGCCTTAAGAAAGAGAAGTATTATCAGGAAGAGGATACCAAGCAAAAAAATGTATACGAAAACCATATTTTATTAAAAATGTTATTTTAAAAAAATGTGGTAATAAGCCGTAATGAGTCTTATTGACTTATATGATCGAACAGAGCCTCAATTTCCTTACGTCTCAATTTCAGTCAATCAAACCCGCATTTACATGTCAACTTAACAAATAGAAAAAAGATAAATAAATTACTAGTTCTTTTACAGTCATTGCCATAATTAAGCAAGATATATAGCCTAAACGTGATAATTATATTACTTTCTATATATTGTGGAATATTATTTCGAAAAAATCTTTTTAACAACACGTGTATTTCATTTTTTAAGAATTTTTTATGCTAAAAATCCATTTTCGTAAAAAATATTGATTATCTTCTTCTGTACTGCAATCCCTCAACTATACTTTTGGTGAAAACTTCAAAATTTTTGGTTTAAAATTCGTTTTTTTCCGGTTAATAATTTAACATTTTGGTAGAAAACTCAACTACTTTTTTGAAAATTTAAATACTTGGTTGAAGTTTTAGCTCCATAGTCAAAAATCCAACTATTTGGTAGAGAATTAACTTTTACGTTGAAAATTCATTTGCCTCTACAATTCATTTGAAAAATTAAATATTTTGTATAAAATTAATTTTCTTGTTGAAAATTAATATTTTCGGGTTAACAATATAACTATTTTGTAAAAAATCATCCTTTTGGCATGAAAGTCCATCTCTTTTTAGAAAATTAATTTTCTTGGTTGAAAATGTACCTTTTTGTTAAAGATTCAAATATTTCGTTGAAAATTTTATATAATGGTAGAAAATAAAAATACCTGATTCAAATTTTTTTTAAAGTTCATTTTTTTCGGTTAAAAATCCAACGACTTGGTTCAAAATGAACTTTTTTGTTTAAAAATCCTATGCTTCTACTGTTTATTTGAAAAATTAAATATTTTGCAGAAAATTAATTTTCTTGTTGAAAATTAATATTTTCGGGTTAATAATATAACTGTTTTGTAAAAATGCGTCCTTTTGGCATGAAGTCGATCTTTTTTTTTATAGAAAATTAATCTTCTTTGTTAAAAATGTACCTTTTTGATTAAAATTCAAATATTTGGTTGAAAATGTAAATATTTTGGTAGAAAATTCAACTATTTTGATAGAAAGTTCAACTATTTGGTTGAAAATTCTACTATTTTGGTAGAAAATTCAACTGTTTGGTTGGAAATTGACTTTTATGTTGAAAGTTCATATTCTTTTATAGAATATTCAACTGTTTGGTTAAAAGTTAAACTATTTTTGTAGAAAAATCAACCATGTTATTAAAAATTAATTTTCTTGTTAAACATTAATCTTTTTTTGGTTAAAAATGAATGTTTTTGTTTAAAATGAATTTTTTCAGTTGAAAATGCAACTGTTTTGTAGAAAATGCATTAATTTAGTTTCAAGCTTCGACAAATAGGTAGAAAATTCAACTATTCGATTGAAAATAAAAAAATTTCGAACTGTTATTTTTTGGCTTGAAACTCAACGATTTGGTTAGAAATTTACTTTTGTGTTAGGAAATTAAATTATTTGTTGAAAATTATACTATTTTATTCAAATATAATATTTTTTGGTTAAAAACTGAATTTTTTTGTAATAAATTAATGTTTTTTAGTTGAAAATTTAACTATTTGGTAAAAATTCAACTATTTTGCTTAAAAGTCAACTATTTGGTTGACAATTAACTTTTTTGTGGAAAATATTCATATTTTTGGGTTGAAAATTCTGTTTTTATAGGAAAGTCCTCGTTTTGGTTCAAATAGTCAACAGTTTGGTAGGAAATGAAACTAATATTTGTTGAAAATAAAATTATTAAATGAAAATCTATATATTTTGCTTGAAAAATTAATTTGTTTTTTTTTTGCAAATTCAACTGTTTTGTAGAAAAGTCATTTCCCTTACTTGCTAGTTAAGAATTTTGTAGAAAATTAAACTATTTGGTTAAAATAAATTTTTCGGTTGAACATTTTTATTTTTGGTTTAAAATTCAATTTTTTTGCAGAAAAATAGTTGTATTTTTAAATTCATCTCTTTTGGTTGTATATTCAACTGTTTTGGTTAAAAACTCTACAGTTAAAATTTTTTTTACGTTAACTATTCAACTATTTGGATGCGAATTAACTTTTTTGTTAAAAATTTATTTTTTGATGGGCTGATAATTCACTCGTTTTATTGAAAATTAGTTTTATTTTCTACTTCGTTTCTTTTGTTTGTCGATTCAACTCTGTTGGTTAAAAATGTATCTATTTTGGTTAAAAATTAACTTCTCTATTAAAAATTCATATTTTTTTTTATACTTCCTTAAAAATTATTTTGTTGTTGTTTAAAATTCATCATATTTATTTAAAGCTCATCGCTTTGATTTAAAATTCATTTTTTTAAACTAGAAATTTAACATTTTTATTTCTGGTTGGAAACTTGATTTTCCTTAGTTAAAGATTCATCTATCCTAATCTTGATTCTGATATTATTTAAAGAACCTATAAAAAATGTAAATATTCACTAATTGATAACAAAAATCAGAATACAAACTCCAGATCAGATGTTGAATTGACTTTGTTGCTAAGCGATCTAAGTATCTATAAACATTTCTGTATTCAGACGCCTCGAAATATTAAAACGATTTTAACACCTATCTTGATAATGGAACTTCCTTCAAATGATAAGAGATTTTATCTTCTACTTGTAATGCCGCTGCTTATTCCAATTTTGCAGAAAATCTAGTCCCTAAGTTTCCTCATCTTCCTGTAAATCTAATATTATTTTCTTTGAATGTAGAATAAGAGGGAATTTTTTTCCCATAGTTAAAGAGAAATAAAATATTCTTTCCGAGAGCGCAATCTTTTTCCAAGATCGGCACGAGTTTCATCCAACTGAGGTGATTTAAAGCGAGTCGGAAAGGATGAAAATGGATTATTCAAGGGCAAATGATTCACGAGGGCTTGTAGGAAAACTCGAAGGCCGATTGCGAACGTCGAACTTAGGTTGAGACTTTAAGACCGATTTTTTTTTTGACCGCGACCCAGATCACACGTGACACAGAATTTCTCAAAAAGGAATCTACGGGTTTAACCGAAAAGACGATATTTCTATAAAAGAGTCGAATTCCTAATCAAATAATTTGAATTTTTTACCAAAACGATCAATTTTCAACCAAGAGGATTCATTTTCTATTTAAAAAGACAAATTTTTAATAAAACACATAGATTTTCAGCAAAGTAGTTGAATTTTGAAAATAAAAAGATCAACTATTATCCAAAAAAATTTAAATTTTCATTTAAAAAAAAATTAATTTCCATATCAAAAAACGGATTTTCGGTAAAACAGAGTGTACTTATTTGCAAAACGGTTAAATATTCCACGAAACAGTTGAATTTTTCACCAAATAGTTCGATTTTTCACCAAATTCTTGAATTTATAAAACAAAAAGACGAATTTTTAATAAATTAGATAAACTTTTAAATCAAATAGTTGAATTTTTAATTTAAAGAAGATCAATTATTAACCAAAAATAGAATAGTTAAATTTTTATTAGTTGAATTTTCCAAGGAAAAAATTAATATTTAAGCAGCATAATTAATTTTATACTCAAAAATGAATTTTAAACAAGACACATCACTTTTTAATTAATTAGTTTAGTTTTCAATCAAGCAGATTAATTTTCCACCAAAAAAGTTAAATTTTCAATAAAGTACATACATTTTCAACCAAATAGTTCAATTTCAAAACTAAGAAAGATCAGTTATTAATCAAAAATCGATTATTTACATATTCTTTAAAAATTCTTGTGTAAATAATAATAAAACTGTCTGAAACTGATAGCTCAGTAATTGGACAATTTAAATAAATTAATAACGGAAATTTCCTCTTCCATTTCAGAAACAAATTAAATAGTCAGATTTCCTTCCTTTCAATTGAGTTACAATGCGCAATAATGCGAAGAAAATGGTTGAAAATACAATACAAAATTTCAAAAACGGTTATAGTCCTTAGCTGTGAAAAAAAAATTGTTTTCCAGCTCCGCTGGGATTTGAACACAGGTATACAGATTGCCGGTCTGGTTTTCTAACCTTTAAAGTTTAGAGCACCAGACCGGCAATCTGGTCGACTAGGAATTTTTTCACAGCCGAACATTGTAACCATTTTTAATTAGACTAGTAGATCAAAAACCGTCATTGCATGGACAAAAAACTAAATTTTTTATGTTTTTAATTATACTTGATGAAATATTGACTAATGAGAAAAAGTCAGTGATTTTTGGTCGAATTGGAAATTTGATTTCACCTAAAAGGAATTCATTTTGCGGTCTAAAATCGAGTAGACTCGTTCGTAAAAGTCGTTTCTTCATTCTGCGCATTCCGAATTGCGCCACGCGTTCAAGAATTTTAAACCTGGATGCTCGCACCTTTTTCTTCATGAGCTGTTTTTCTTCTCCTTTCGTTTTACTTCTTTTTCACAAATGACTTTCCACATTTTTTAAATTTACCCACGTATTTGCACCAAGAAAAAAAATGTTTCATAGAAATTGAAGAAATATTTTATTTAACCAAAGGAAAATATCTTTCTTTCAAATGAATTTTTAATTTTTGTTAAAAAATATATTTTTCATTTAAAGATTGAATATTTTGAGGATAGATTCAATTATCTAGAAATCTACTTTTTGCACTAATAGCGATTAGGAATTTTCTTCAACGAATGAATATAAAATTATTAATAATAGTAAAAATAATAATCATTATAATTAATAATGAAATTAATAATAATAATAATTAATTATGTATATAAATTATTCAATTACTGAGTTATCAATTTTAGATAGTTCTATTTCTATTTTTATTTTAAACAACAATTTTTAACTGTTTACTTAGGATTATATCTCTTTTTTTTTAAATCTTCCAAATATTTTTCAATTTAAAATAATTCAATTTCTAAAATTAGCAACTAAAGATCTGACTATTTTAAGGTATTTAATTTGAAATTAAAGAAAAAAAGAAAACAATACCACTATGATTCCAATTTTTTTAATTGTACAATTTTAAGCCTTTCAATCGAACTTTCAAGAAAAAAAAACAGGATTTTTGAAGAATTTTTTTCTAAAATTCGTCATTTTTAGTAAAAAATCAATTTTTTAAAAATAATCTGTTTTAGTTGAGAGTTCAAGTACTTTGTTAAAAATTCGTTTCTTTCAATTCAATCTTGTTTTATCTATAATTATAAACTTTTTAAAAATAAAATTTCAACTATTATATTTTTTATTGAATATTTCTCTAGACGGGTCGAAAATCTAACTGTTTTGTAGAAGATTCATTTTCTTTTAATAGAAGATTAATTTTTTGTAATGAAAATGTCATTATTCTATTTTTGGCTAAAAACGTATTTTCTTAGTTTAAAAATTAAACTATTTAGGTGAAAAGTCACCTTTTTTGGTAGAAAATTAATATTTTTGGCTAAAAATTCAACTATTTATTTAAAATTTTATTATTCTGTTGCTAATTTAATTTTTGGGTAAAAAAAAATCATTTTTAACCTACGCTTTAACTATTTGATTGAAAACTTTTTTTTTTTAAACTTCATTTTTTTGGGGTAAAATTCAACGGTTTTGTGTAGAAAATTGGTATTTTTTTCTTTAAAATTCAACAGTTTGGTTGACGATTATTTTTTATTATTAAAAATTCATCTCTTTAGTTTAAAAATTCAACTATTTGGTTATAAATTCATGTACTTTCTAGAAAAAACTAATCTTTTTGGTTTGCAAATTCATCTTTTTTTCATTAAAAATTCATCCATTATCTAGTAAATAATGTTAATAATAATTTTTTTGTCTATAAGTCTAAAATCAATTTTTTCTTAATTTTCTTTTCTTTTTTAATTGTACAAAAATGCTCCCTTGCTCCATTGGGAACCGAACTCAAATTATTAACGACATTTACCTATCCAAAAACCTTAAAATCAAAAATAAATGTGTCATAGTAAGCTAGAAAATTCAAGTTTTAGTTGCTTTTTTTTGTTACTTTTTTGACTAAAAAATATTTTTTGTGGAGGATTCAAGCATTTTTTCTTAATTTTTTTCTCGTTCAGCTCAACTGTTTTTGACCTTAAGGCCATGCGAGGAGTGGGTCACGTGACCAGATTCCTACCTTACCGACTCTTTTTTTTTATTTCCTAACTTATTTTCACACGAAGCACCACATCGAGTTGAAAATTTCGTATAATAAATAAAAAGCACTAAGAAAGATGAGCCTGATCCTAAATTTTAATAATTATGAAAAAATAAAAAAAATATTTACAAAAAAACTTGTTATAATTGTAAAAATTTAGGACCAGATCTACCTTTCTTAGTTGTCCTTATTTAATATCCCAAATTTTCAACTCGATGTGGAACTACGTGTGAAAATAGGTTAGGAAATAATAAAAGTGTCGGTAAGGTAGGAATCTGGTCACGTGACCCACTCGTCACATGGCCTTAAATGAAAAATTTTCCTTCATTAAAATATCAACTACTACTGCATTTTTCGTTGCGAATTCACCTTTTTCCTTGAATATTCACAACTAAAAAACGACTTACGTTATTTTTGTATGATCCTATTTAGATTCACGAAAAACATTTGATTGCCAAAAATTACTTCAGACAAGGTTGGGGGGGGGGGGGGGGGGGGGGGGAGTTAAAACTCATGGATACTTGGTATCAGATAAAAATTAATCAGGGATATAATCTTTGCAAAACCTGGTTAATGAGCAGGGAGCGAATTAGAGACACTGTGAAGTTAGTAGATGCACGCAGCTCGGATCTCACATGCAGCGAGCACTGGTAGGACTAGCGGCAAGCTTGCGTGCGCACATTAGGCAAGCGGGCTGTTTTGGAACCCCCTCTCGCCCCTCGCTTCCGGACGGAACTTCTCCGCATGTGAGAGTCGAGCTGCGGTCGTCAGCTAACTTCACAGTGGCTCTAGTTCTATCGCTTTTAATCAAATTATAAATTTGCAATACAGTTCGTATACATGGTTCTTCTATTGCATTTTTTATAAATTAAACTCTTGAATTGCTGCTCCTGAGAGATTAATTATATTGCGAAAAAGTTGTAAAATTATCCTGAACATGGAACCTGTTTGTCGTCAGCATGTCTCACATAAATGGATGAGTCTCGAGCAAGAAGTCCTTCCTTCTTGTCTCACTTTTATTCTCATTCTTTATTAAAATACAAAATTACTTTCCAGCAAGTGAAATAATAGCGGGGAGAAAAAGCTGCTTCGCTTCCAACCCCAAGAATGATAAATTATTTAATGTGCAAGAATACTTTGTACCAGAGCCGCGTGCTGGGAATCGTTTAATCGATAAAAATATGAACCGATAGGAATTAAATGAATTTTGTTTGAAATAAAAGAATGAATGTTCCAAACATTCATTTTTATAGGCAAAAATTTTTATTACAACGAAAATATGTTTTTTGTTTCAGGTGAGTCTTTCGTGAGATTTCTCTTTTGATTCGTTACTGTTGTAAGAGTATGTACTAAACATTTTTGATGATTTGGGATTATCTACTCGAATCATATTTGTAACTAATCAAAATCAAATTTTTAATTCACTTCCTAATCATACATTTTTAAATTTTGTACAAAATGGAAAAATTTTCAGTTTTGAAAATTCAGTTTCTTAAGTTTTGCCTTTTTTGTACAAAATGATATACTTTATAAAGCGGTAATTGTTTATGTTTCATTTTCTTAAATATACAGTCTACAAAACTTAATACAAAATTTGTTTAAAAAAAATGTTCCCTCTAATTTTGAAAGTTTCAAAACTGTAAACTGTTCAATTTTTATAACTGAACTATTGCAATAAATATTTTCTAATTTATATTCTTTAAAATATTGATGACGCCGATGTGCAATAACTTTCGACTGAAGAGAGTTAAAATAGAAAATGCCTTTTTGAATCTTAAATTTTTAACATTTTTGGCTAAAAATTAAATTTTTCCTGATAATGCAAATTTCTTTTAAAAAATTCGTCTTTCTTCAAATGTAACTGTTTTTTTGAAAATGCTAGTGTTTATGGTTAAGGTTTAATCTTTTTTGTTTTAAAATTCGAATCTTTTTTTAAAACTTTAACTATTTGATTGAAAATGTAATGATTGGATAAAAATTAATTAATTAAATTCATCCATTTTGTTAGAAATTGAACTTTTTAGTTGAAAAATACATTTTTTGATAAAAATGAACTGTCTTCTAAAAATATCGTCTTTTTAGCTTGAAAATTTGAGCATTTGGTTGAAATTTGGACCATTTGATTGTGAATCCAACTGTTTGGCTTAAAATTATTTTTTTTTTAACTTTCCTTATTTGGTCGTAAATTTACCAATTTTTTAGAAGATTTAACTAAATGATGAAAAAGTTACCTTTTTTGGAAAAAAATTAAACTGTCTTGGATAAAAAATTATTTTTTTGAATTGAAAATTCATCTTCAATGGTCGAAAAAGAACTTTTTAAATAAAAATTTAACTGTCTTCTAAAAAGTCCGTTTTTGGCTTGCAAATCACACAATTTGTTTATAAATGAAACTATTTTTCATGAAAGTGAAATCTTATTTGCTTGAAAATTTGACCATTTGGTTGAAAATTCATCTTTGTAAGTTGAAATTCGAATATTTTGTTGAAATGCAACAATTTTGTTCAAGAGTAATATTTTCCAATGGGTCAAAGACTTTGTTGAAACTTAAACGATCTCCTAAACAAATCGTCTTTTGGCTTGAAACTTCCACTGTTTTATTGAAAATTCATCTTTGTAAGTTAGAAATTAAACTTTTTTTTTAAATTGAATTCTTTTATTAAAAAGACGAATTTTTTGTTAAAGTTTGGTAGAAAAATCATTTTTGTAGGCTGAAAATTAAACTTTTTGGTTAAAAATTTAATCTTTTTCTTGAAAATTCGTCGCTTTTGCTTCAAAATTTATCTTATTTCGTTGTAAATAAACTTTTATGTTAAAAGACAGTTTTTCGAGCTTAGAAGTCAAAGGTTTAAAAAAATCAACTTTTTAGTTTTGAATATATTTTTTTAAATAAAAAGTCGTCTTTTTGGATTCAAAATGCAACAATTTTGTTGAAAATTCAGTATATTTGGACGTGAAATTTTAGGAATAATATGCCTACATTAATTTTATTTAAAAAAATTTATTCCCCTATTTTTACTTTATTTTACAGTACGCAAACTTAGCAAAATACAAGTATTCTCATATTTCTCAATGGTAATTTATTTATAAAAGCAATAATTATATTGATTTACAAACTAAAAAACTAATTTCATTTTTAACAAGTGTTGTCTCGTATTCAATTAATTATCTTTTATAAAAAAAAAAGTTACGTAATTTTTCCCTGGGAGGAGCAGCAGGGATGGGAAGGGAGTAGAAGAGGGGGAAGCAGGATTTAGAGGGAAGTATAGGTATGAAGAAGGGTTTTGGTGGATACGGGAAGCAAGGGAAAGACAGCAATGAAGGGGGGAAGTATAGTGGGGCGAATACCAGAATCAATTGAGGAGGAAACCTTTATCTACTTCGGATGTCCCTCCGTCCGTCCGTCGTACTTTTTTCAGGGAGGGGCAGCAGGGCCGCTGAGGGGGAGTAGTGGTAAGGAAGAGAAAGCGAACTAGGATAGGAGGAAGACGGAAAGCAAGGCGGAGTGAGGGAATAAGTGAGGTGTTGGGAAGTAGGATGGAATGTGGAAGGGAAGTAACGAATTGGGTGGAGAAGGGAATTAAGGAATGGGGAGGGAAAGTGGATTAAGGAATGGGGTGGGGAAGGGTAGTAAGGATTGGGACGTAAGGTTCGTGATTAGGGAAGGGAAAGTGATGGGAAGGGAAAGTAATGGGAAGGTGTGATAGGATAGCAGAAGAGAGAGACGAGACAGTGTTAGGAGAATTTCTAACGACTCAATTTACATCTTTGGTTTTCAGAGGCAGAAGCCCTCTTAGAGTTTAGGTTGAGTGTCCGTCCGTTCGTCGAACCTTTTTTCCCGGAGGAGAAGTGAGAGCAGAGGTGTGGTGGAAGTAGAGTGGGGAGGAGACGTAAAGAAAGGAAGAGTGTGTAAGGGGGTAATCAGTGGAAGAGATTAATAAGATAGGATCAAATAGGGCAGGACAGATTAGAAGAGATGATGAAGTAATAGGGGAGAGAGGACATTCAAACGACTTAATTCGCGTATGAAAAAAACTAAAAACTAATTTGTTGAACAGTAGTTTAAAAATCGCAAACAAATCAGCATCTACTCAACAAAGGTAAACGTTTTTGAAATTTAAAAAATCGAAATCCCTAGAATGAATATTAAATTTGCTGAAGTCGGTGGAACAAGTCTAGGTGGATGAGGCTAAGGCCCTCAATTCACAAATAGAATAGAAGGTAATGCAGCGAGCTCAGAAAGCGGATGTGAAGGTTTTACCGTCACTTTAAATATTCTCCAGGTTCCGCGGTACTTGGTTGGAAAGGGGTTTGGGGTGTCGAGGTGGTCGAGGGGGAGGCAGATAGGGGGATAGGAACCTGTTCGAAACGAGTCGTCGTTTTATTCCTTCTTCCCTCGAGACGGACGGATGGACAACACGCAGACGTGAGACCCGGGATCTGCCCGAGTGAGGTAGGCCAGGTTGCTGGAGAAGTTTTCTCATTCGGGGAAAAAGAGGGGAAGTAAGCGCTGGCGTCGCGACGCCTCTCTTGGTTTATTGCGCCTGGATTTTCGAGGCTATGTACTCCAGATTGGGGGTGGATGCTCGAAGGTCGTCTGGGGCACCCTTATCGATCCCCCGCCCCGACCGCTGAGTTACTTGCTTTTTTTGCGATTTTTTTATGTTTTATAACACCGTAAGCGGGATCCTCTCCAGACGAGACAAATCCTCACAAATAACACCTCTCTGTTTCACTTTCAAAAAAAAAATAAAATTTTAAAAGAGAAGATTGGTTTTTTACCAGAAAAGACGAATTTTCAAGAAAACACGTTCATTGTCAACGAAACAAGATATGGTTAAATTTTCAGATAAAAAAATTAGCTTTTAACTAAAGAAACAAATTCTCGACCAAGTAGTTTAATTTTTAACAAACAAAAAAATTAATTTTCAACTAAAATTGTGAATCTTTAACGAAAACATGAATTTTTAACTAAATAGTTTAGTTTTCTACCGAAAACCGTTAAATATTTATTACAAAAAAATAATTTTTAAAAGAAATTTTTGTTACAAAAGAGTTAAATTCTCCAGCCAACAAGAAGAGTTTTCTATAAAACCAAAAAATGGAATCATTGAATTTTCATTTCATTAATTTTTTGCAATAAAAAATTACATTTTCAGGGGAAAATGTAGTTTTAATTAAAGAATCATTTTTCACCTAAAAAATGATATTTTAATAAAATACATAAATTGTTAACCATAGAGATGAATTTTCAAGAAAAACATTAAAATTCTACTAAAAAATACAAATTTTCAAACAGAAATTAGTAAAACATTGTAAATAAAATAGTTTAATTTTCAGTTCAAAAAATAATTTCACAACAAGAAAATAAGGAATTCTTATCCAAGTAGTCAGCTAAAGACAAGAACATGCAATCAATAAAATCGATTTTTAACAAAGAACTAAGTAAATTTTCAACCAAATACTTAAATTTTAACGAACAAAAAACAAAACCTTTAAAAAAATAGTTCCATTGTCGACCAAAGAAATAAGTTCTTAACTAAAATTATGAATCCACTAAAAAATGGATTTTTATCAAAGAAATTTCAAATTTAAATTTAAAATCTATCTTTTCTTCTTGAAAATTCAACTATTTGGTTGAAAATTTGTATATTTTGTTGAAGCTTCAGGATTGAACTTTTTTTTTAATACATCTTTTTTGATTAAATTTAACTGCTTTTTTTCACATATTTCGTATTGAATTTTTTGTTGGTTGACATATCAACCACGATATGTTCCGTTCAGAATTGATCTTTTCTGATTAAAAAATAAACTAATTGGTTTAGAGTTAAACTACTTTTAAGAAAATGTATTTTTTGATTTGAGGAAAATTGAACTTCTTTATAGAAAATTCGTTTGTTTAGCATTGAAACTCAACAATTTGTCGGGAAAATAAACTATGTAGTTGAAAATTAATTTTTTTCAAACTACAAATTTTTGTTTGAAGATTTATATTATATTTTTGGTTGGAAATACTATTTGGTTAAAGATGAACTATTTTTATGAAAATGAACCTTTGCATACAGAATTCAACTGTTTTATAAAAAAGAAATCGTGATTTTGCCTAGAAAATTCAAAGGCTTTTGGATGAATTTTTAATCTTTTTTGTTTGAAAATTTGACTTCATTAAAATTTAATTTACTTTTTTTAAATTCGTCTTTTAGGTCCAAAATTATTCTTTTTTGTGTAAATTTTTTCTTTCTTTTGGGATTTCAACTGTTTATTTTTGGTTGAATTCAATTGATTAAAAACTTTATTTTTCTCATTAAAAATCATTTTTCCAACTGGAAATTTGGCGATTCTATTGTTAGTTTAAAAAGTTTCTTTTTTAGTTAAAACTCTATCTATTTGTTTAATGAGTAAATTATTTTTTTAAACAATCTCTTTTTTTTGTTGAATTTGACTGGTAGAAAATTCGTTTTTTGGTGGAAAAGCAATCTATTTTGGTTGAAAATGAACTTTTTTCATGAATATTCAATTGTCTTCTAAAAATGCATTCTTTGGCTTGAAAAATGAAGAGTTGTTGGTTGAATTTTAATCATTTTTCTTTTTAAAAAAGCGAATTGACTTAATTTACAAATAGAATCACGTTTTTGTAAACTCTTCCCATGCCAGCTGTTAATCTCTTATCAGAGATTGGTGAGATAACAAGATTCGTGGTTGTCTCTACTCGGATAATTTTTGTATCGAGAGAAAATAAGCTGGTCACGTACGATCTCGATTATTAATACTTTTTTTCTTGGAATAAAATAAAACTAACCATATTAATTTGTGGATGACGTGAAATTATTCTCGCGGTCTAGTCGACAGATTTGCACAATTTATCATCGCGACGGTCTTATCGATCTTTTCATACGGAATTGGCGATTCCTGGGTCAGTTTATTTTACCCTTCAACCCCAGCCTGGAACACAGATTTTCGAAGCTTCTTACAATTATAACAAATTTCTTCCAAATAGCAACCCAATTCCCATTTTTCGAAATAATTTTAAAAATACGAATCGTGAATTCTATTCAAAAAAGTTATTTCTCTTTATTTAAATATTAATTGCTAGCATTAAATGCAGTATCTAAATTTTTATTTACTAATATTAAAAATACAAATAGAGTAAAATATGAATTTATTTTCGATTTTGGGGCTGACGGTGACAATAAATCCAACGTTTCGGAACTGTTTTTTGTCTCTCCTGTTTCGCTCTCTGTTCTGTAAATCCAGATTCGACTATAGTTTAATATTCCATGATAACATTTTTTGTAAATATTGAATACTATAAGAGTAAAACACGCGCGCAAAATACGTTTCGTGAATTCTATTTCAAGAAGTTCTTTATCTTTATTCAAATATCAATTACTAGCATGAAAGGCAAACCCCGAATTTTTATTTCCTATTTACTATTCTTGAAGCGTCTTACAATTATAACAATTTTATGCAAAAAAACATTCGATTTCCAAAATTTTTAAATCATTATGACATTATTTAAATATTAATTATTATCATTAAATGCAATCCTTGATTTTTTATTTCCTAATATTAAAAATACAAATAGTTTCAAAATCGCGAATTACAAGTCGGGAATTCTATTTGTAGACGTTCTTTATCTTTAATTAAATATTAAATACTAGTGGTAATTGCACGCGCGTAAAGTGATTAGTTCACAGGTTCTCGAAACTTCTTACAATTATAACAAATATTAAAAATACAAACTATGTGAAAGTCCATAACAAAATATTTTAAATGTAAAGTCTTTTAATAATTTTTGAAACAATTTAAACTAGCTAAAGAAATATAATATAGAATGTTGGTTTTGGATTCATTCTCAGAAGAGGAAAAATCCATTTTTACGCGATATTTTGAGGTAATGACGAAATAAATTAGGAATAATAATTGGCAGTTAAAACTTCCTAACCTGAAAAAAATTTTAATTCGTTACAAATGTATGTATTTTTTCAAAATTCGAACTATTTTGTTGAAAATACGTTTTTTTTTCTTTGGTTAAAAATGAATTTTTTAAGCTGAAAATTTAACAATGCCATTTATAATCGAAATTTTCTTTTAGTCAAAAATTAAACTATTTCATTGAAAATTCTTGTATTTTGTTAAAAATTTGTCTTTTTTATAGAAAATTAATTTTTTCCTGGAAAATTAATTATTTCATTTTTGGTTAGAAATGTTTCCTTTTTAGTTAAAAAACAAACTATATGGTGAAAAATTCATATATTTTGTTGAAAAATCTTCTTTTCTGTCATAAAATTTACGTTCTTTGCTAAAAATTCATCTTTTTATTTGAAAATGTATTTTTTTCGCTTTTTTAGTCAAAAATTAAATTATTTGGTTGAAAATTCTTGTACTTTATTAAGCACTCGTTTATTTTTGTATGGAATGGGTTTTTGAACTGAAGGTTTAATTATTTCATTTTTCATTCAAATGTATCTTTTTCAGTTAAGAATTAAACTATTTGGTGAAAAATTGAAGTATTATGTTAGAAATTTGTTTCTAGGTTCAACATTATTTTTTTTTTTTACAAAAAGTAAAATTCTAAATATAAGTCTGTCAGGGTGATGAACAGAAATTTTTTCAGGGCATTCAAATAAAACATTAAAGCTTTCAAACGGGATAAAATATTTATTTTGTCAATTTATGTGTCATTTGGAATAGAAGCATTTTTTATATTAATTATTTTTCTTCAACTGGAAGAAAGGAAATTTCGATTCATAGTTTTAAATTTCTAACACTTTTATTCAGTCGGAAAAAAAGAAATGTTGGTCTTTAATTTTTTTCTAAATTGGAAGAGGGCTTTTTTAATTTGTTAAATTTTGACTAATATTTGAATTGAGTTGAAGGGGGTGATATTATTTATTATGTCGCGTCGTGTGGATATATAAAAATGTAAATTAAAATAAGTTTAATGGATTTTGTTTACAGTAATGGAAAAATAATTCAAACATCAATTTTCACAGATAAAAATTTTGACTATAGCGAAAATATTTTTTTTTTCAGGTGAGTCTTTCGTAAGATTTCCGGTAGCTTCGTTAATTATAAGAGTAAGTTCTAAAATTTATAATGATTTCAAATTTTCAACTTTAGAAATTTAGAATTTTCTACTTGTTTCTTGTTTGTAACTAATCGAAAATTAATTTTTAAATTAATTTGGAATTCATTTCCAATTCATTACTATAGTTAAATTAATTTAAAAAATAAATAATTTTCGGAATAAGACCAGATCTGTTGAGGTTTCGGTAACTTAAATTGTGAACGCTCGACATGTATAGTGGCGTTCCCGGTTCAAATCCGGGCTAAGGCAGATTTTTCTTTTTGCTCAACTAATTATTTATCCATAGTAGGCTTAAAACATCAAATTTGGATTAATTATTATAAAACAATTGTGAAACAGTTTCGTAAATATTATGAAGTAACTAGATTCTGATCTGGTTGTAATCTGAATTAAGTCTTTGGAATCGAAGGAGGAAAAGTGGTTTCGATACTTCTGGTATCCATATCTTGCACACGTGCATTTAAGACTAGCGGGAGAAGTGAGGTTTGCATTGCCTTATTTACAGTGAAGGTATAGCCGAGTGATAGTAATTAGCGCACTGAGACTCATTACAGCGCTGGCTACATATCGCTGGCCTAGAGTTACGGGCCATTAACATAGCTAGGTTATCGTCATTACACAATTACCTACCTACTGTTTCTGCAATAATGACCCTTTTTGAATTTCCCATAAGACGTGCCTAGAATCGCCTATTATTTATCTATATATCGATTCATCTCGCACTATAACCTAATAATCCGTTCTTTGAATTATAATTACATTATTATATTTTAGAATCGTTTTGAAATTTAATTTTACGCTGTCGGCCGAGAGAGCAGTGATTGCCGAATTTTTTTTGTATTTTGTACCTCCGCTTCAACTATTGATAAGACTTAGAAAAAATGTGGAAAAAATACGAAATTTAGAGGAAGTCATATCTCAAATCTCATCTTTAATTTGAGCTCAGAAAACTTGAAAAATATTCAAGGGTTCCCGAATTATGACTAAAAATGTCCAAGCGTGTCTGCGTCGAGTTTCAGTTTGCTCAAGCCGCGAAGCCGACCCAGAGCGGCTTGCGCGAACTGAAA
>NC_046665.1:109955324-109961457 GCF_010883055.1 Belonocnema kinseyi | reverse complement strand
GGTACCATTGGATTCAGCGGGTCAAAATACATAAGATTAACTAGTTTTTACCTTTTGCCTCTTGAATGCATACGGGAACATACCCAGCTCCCGGACTAAAAGCCCTAATGCTGTCGCAGATAGATACCATATAGGGAATATAGGGAAACCCAATTTGCTAATAAACTTATTAGCACAAACAATTGTTTTCGAAGCAATTACGCGCAATTTTTTATTTTAGTCTTAGAGGTAGGTGACATTTTTTAAGACCCATCACTTTAAATTTGAATCTAAGGGTTGCTACAGAAGTCGATTTTCAAAATTTTATCACTATTCCGGTGTTTTAAAGTATAGTTTTGAATCAATTCCAGGGCTCCTTTTATAACAAAATTCAGTCAATTTCGAAAGATTTTACAGATCTCACACTAATTTACCAAACATTTCTTCTTCTTTTTATTATTTCTTATTTTATCAATGCAAATATAAAGGGCTTTCCAACAATGACTGTTTTCTTAATAATTATCTTTAATATTGACATGAAATTTCTTGATTCTGGAATTATCAGAAACATATCGAAAGTTTGACCACTAAACTTTTGACTGTGCACCAGATTTCAAGATTGTAAAAACTACGCCAACATTCCAAAATCGTTTAGAAGATTAAAAATGCTTCGAAAAGTTTTCACAAAGATTTCGAAGATTCTAGAAGACTTCAAAGTTGTTAAAATATTGCAGATGGTCCTATAAACGTCGCAAAGATATTAAAGATTTCATCAAGATTTCAGAAAATTTCGAAAGATTTCAAAAACTGAAAAAGGCTTCAGAGATTTCAAAATACGAGAGATGATTTGAAAGATTTCGCAAAAAGTTTAAAGATTTCAGAGATTTCACAAAGATTTTGATAGATTTCGAATAGGGTTCACAGATTTTAAAATATTTCAAAAAATATTAAAAGATTTTGAAAAGATTTAAAAATTCCACATGATTTCAAATGTTTCGTAAAAATTTTAAGAGATCAAAAATTTCAAAAAATTTAAAAAGATTTCAAACATTTTAGAACACAAAGATTCAGCAAAAGCTTCAAAACGTTTCACAAATATTTTAAAATGTTCACATCTTTCAAAAGTATTCAAAATATTTCAATAAGGTGACAAAGATTTTAAAAGGATTTCAAAAATTTCAAAGTTTTCCAAATATTGCACAAGGATTTCTAAGATTTTAAAATATTTCAAAGGTTTCAAAATATGTCAGATGATTCTATAGATTTCGCAAAGATTTTAAAGTTTTCATCAAGATTTCAGAAGATTTCAAAAAATTTCAAAATATTGCAAAAATATTAAAAGATTTCACAAAGATTTCATAAATTTCACAAGAGTTCAAATGTTTCGCAAAGATTTCAAAGAATTTGTAAAGATTTCAGAACATAACTCAGAACAAAGATCTCAAAAGCATTTCAAAACTTTCACAATATTCCGAATATTTCGCAAAGATTTAAGTGATTTTAATTATTTAAAAAAGCTTCAGAAGATTTTAAAGATTTCACAAACGTTTCAATAATTTAACAAAAAGTTCACAAAGGCTTTAGAGATTTTACAAATATTTCACAGTTTTCACACATTTCAAAAGTTTTCAACTATTTCACAGAAATTTCAATGATTTCACCAAGATCTCAAAACTATTTCAAAAATTTCCCAATATTCAAAATATTTCGCAAAGATTTGAAAGATTTGAAATATTTCAATGATTTCAAAGATTTAAAATATTTCAAGAAGTTTCAATTTTTTTTAAGATTTCACAAATATTTCAATGATTTCACACAGATTTTACGAAGGCTTTAAAGATTTCACAAATATTTCAAAATGTTTACATATTTCAAAAACTTTTGAAAAGATTTCACAAAGATTTTCCAAAGGCCTTAAAGATTTTACAAAGATTTAAAAAATGTTACAAAATTTCAAATATTGCGCAAAAAGTATAAAAAATTGTACAAGATTTCAAATATTGCGCAAAGATTTCAAAGATTTCAATGATTTTAAAGATTTCAAAAATTCCAAAAAGTTTCTAAATATTTCAAACATTGCACAAGATTTCAAATACTGCGCAAAGCTTTCATATCACAAAGATTTCAATGATTGCACAAAAGTTTCACAATTTCAAAAATTTCCAAACTTTCTAAAAGATTTCACCAGGTTTTTGATGATTTTACAAAGATTTCATATATTTCAAAACTTTCAAATAAATTTCACAAAGACATCAAAGATTTCAAGAAGGCACGTATACTAGATTTCAAGAGTAATCAATTCTACGATCATTTTATTTTTATTAGTAGAAAAATAAATTCGGAAAAAATTCGACATAATCTACTCAAATAATTGTTCGGATTTTGAAAAAGGTGCACCAAACTAAAGCCGTAGCCATTTTTCTAAAACTCCATAACTTTTTCAGGTTTTTCAGAACTTCCAGATTTTTTACGGAAAACATTTTTTTTCTGTGCTTTTCTGTTTAGCTATACATTCTTTTTCCCGTGCAGCAACCCTGAATATTACTTTTCATCTTCATCTGTAACGTTATTTCCGAAAAATCAAAAAATTTTTTCAGTTCCCTTAAATTTCGTGATATACATACATTAATAATAAAGCAGAGACAGCTCTATAAAATATAGCACTGTTCCCTTTATCGTCTCGGGGATGGCGACGAACACCGTCGTAAGGAACAAAAAAAAAGTGAGAGCTACGGAAAAGTTAAATGACTCAGCCACGAGAAATAGAAAAAGAAAGAGAAAGAAAGGAAGGAGGAAAGGAAAAGTAGGGGTTGGTCGACGATTTCGTATCGTCCTGATAATCGTCTCGGGGTTAAAGCAGAGGCGAGAGTGGTCGTCGGGCGGAGGCCGTGACCGTGACCTTGGCGGTGGGGGTTATTGAGCGCTGGAACTTTCACTTCCCCCCACCTCCCACCAGAGCATTCCCCACCACACAACTTTCTCTCGCGAGTCGCGTTTTCAACCCCTTCTCAACCCCCTTCGAGCGTAGGTGAGTCTAGACAGTTTCCTTCGCCCTCCCCCCACACCCTATCCATCCTTAAACCCCGTTGAAGTCACAACCTCGGTAGAAAAGCTCGAATTTCTATGTAAATTGATTGCACAATTGCATGTCATTCAAAATGATCGCAAATTGATGCAAATTGCCCGTAAAAATATTGTAGACTCGTGTTCTGGCTCGAGAAACTTGTGGCAAAAAACTGAAGTTTACAGGATGTATTATCTGATAACTTATCTTTAATTGAGCCTAATAAAACTTAAAGACCCTTCACGCGTTCCGGAGATATAAATAAAAATGTCCAAGCATCACGTCGAGTTTGTTTTGCTTCAAAGATAAATGATCAAGAAGGGTTGCGTTCTATGAGAAATAAATCTTATGATCTGAAATTTACAGGATGATTTTTTTAATCTTATCTTTAATTCAATCTAATAAAAATAAAAAAAATCTTCACGGGTTCCCGAGTAATAAGCACACGTGTCCAAGCGTTTTGTCGAGTTTTAATCGGCTTAAAAGATGAATATTCTTGAAAAGGGTGGTTTCCATAAAAAATCCTTATTGTCTGAAAATTACAGGGCACTATCTTTGAAATCTTATCTTCATTTAAGATAAAAAGAAATTGCACTGGTTTTCAAGTTATGATTAAAAATGTCCGAGCGTTGCGTGGAGTTTTAGTTGGCTTGAAGGATAAATTCTCGAGAGGGGTTGGTTCTATTAAAAATGAATTTTTACGCTCTGAAATTTAAAGGACGCAATCTATGAAATCTCACATTTCATTTAAAACAAGAAAACTCAAAGAATCTTTACGCGTTCCGGAGATATAAATAAAAATGTCCAAGCATTGCGTCGAGTTTTAGTCAACTTAAAAGATGAATTCTCGAGAAGGGTTGGTTCCACAGAAAATAATTTTCCTCATTTAAAATTTATAGGAAGCAGTCCAAGCGTTGGGCCCCGACTTGAACTGAATAAGACTTGACATTACAATTTATAAGTCGGGAACCCGAAAAGATTTAAAAAAATTTCTTAGCCCCAATCAAAGATATAATATCAAAGTTGCGCCCTGTAAATTTCATATTATTTCTGGCATTAACAGTTCAAGAATGAATAATTTTAAATAAAAAGCTGTCAAAATATCGTATATTTCAAATAAGATGCAGAATTGCGATATTATAACAACGGAAAAGTGAATGTAAAAAATTCATGAATAGATGTTTGAACTTTCTCGTGCAATGTGTAAATAAGCCGAGTGAATTGTAAAATCAAGATAAAAAATTGATTTAAGTGTTTGGAAGAGGTTTTCGTGCAAGTAAACGCGAAAAATAAAAACTTAATCTTCCTAATCTCTGCGAGAAACGAAAACGTAGACGAGTTTATTTAACCTGTCCTCGGCACACCTCGCGATCTCCCCATTATTCGTGTCATTGCTACCAGTCAGAAGCACTCGATAAGTTTTTTCACCTTTCGAGCATTAACTTTTAATACGATCGATTTTAGACCCCCCACGCCTGAAACTACCCCTACTCTGCACCATTTTTTATCAATCTTAAATCGAAAAAATGGAAAATTTGATTATTATAATCACCGTCAAAAGCTCAAAAACGTGCCCCTTGAGCGGAACAAAAATTTCCCCCTTCAATTTTTCGAAACCTAATAATATTTTTGTAACAAACTTTTTTTCTATCGATTCAGCAACTCGATGGCCACGAAGAAAATGTTTAACTTCCCTTTTAATTAAATAATTAATTTTTTATCACCGTCCAACGTTAAGAGTATGCGCCCCTAGAGTGAAACCAGAACTTTCCCCTTCATTTTCTCGAAACATAAAAATATTTTTTTAATCAACTTTTTTTTTATCGATTCAGCAACTCAGTTGCTAGAAAGTAAATGCACACTTTTTTAATATTTAAAATTGGATTTTTTTATCACTGTCTAAAATTGAGGAAACGGGTCCCTGGAGTGTAAAGAAACTTCCTCCTTAATTTTCTCGAAGCCTAATAATATTTTGGTAACAAACTTTTTTTGTATCAATTTAGTCACTCAAAGGCTAGGAAGAAAATGTTCAACGTTCTTTTAATTAAATAATCGAGTTTTTTTATCACCATAAAAAGTTAAAAATATGCGCCCCTAAGACGAAAGAAAAAGTCCCCCCTTCTATTATTGGCGAAATTTTAACATTTTTTTTTATTGATTTAGAAACTCAGTGGTTAGAAAGTAAATTTAAACGGGTTCCTCGAGAGAAAAAAATCACCCCTTCATTTTCTCAAAAATTGATGTTTAAAAAAAAAACTTTTTTTGTTATTCGGCAACTCAATTGATAGAAAGTATACTTTCGTTGTTTTTTTCAAACTTAGGATTACTTTTTTTATCGTCGACCGAAATATTGTAAGAAATTACACTTTGTTTCTAGCAGGATGTAAAATTGCAAAGCTACAATAAAAGTGATTCTCGGCCCTTCTGGATTATTTTCCTCTATATCTGTGGGGATAGATAAAATAATTATGACGTCTGGGTCTGGACTGAACCGACAATTCAGTCTCGAAGCTATTTTCAACCCCTTAAAGGCGCGTCGTTTTCCGATCGATTTTCATCCCCTCGATGTCGATGACCATGGCTGCCTGTACCCCCTCAGTGTCCTCTTTTCTCTCATTACGTAGTTTTCAAAACTAGCATCAAAATTACCCCTTTCTATTTAAAAAACTTTCTCCAGTCTACATTTTATAAGTTTCCGCCGAGATAATTATGACAATTTTTTTCAAAGCAAACTCCCACATTCTTAAACTAAAAAAAAGGGATTTTAAGACATAGCTCAATCAATCTAAACAAAAATATACTACTAAAAAAAATATTTACGTTGCACGGACAGAAGCTTTTAAAAAAAATTCAAGAATTTCTTGAATTTTCTACCTCAACTTCAATTAATTTTATTACCTAGAAAAGTTGTGGAAAAAAATGAAAATTTACAGAAAGCATTATTTGAAATCTCATCTTTAATTTGAGCCCAGAAAAATTGAAAAATATTCAAGGGTTCCCGAATTATGACTAAAAATGTCCAAGCGTGTCTGCGTCGAGTTTCAGTTCGCGCAAGCCGCTCTGGGTCGGCTTCGCGGCTTGAGCAAACTG
>NC_046665.1:109906213-109955224 GCF_010883055.1 Belonocnema kinseyi | reverse complement strand
GGTACCATTGGATTCAGCGGGTCAAAATACATAAGATTAACTAGTTTTTACCTTTTGCCTCTTGAATGCATACGGGAACATACCCAGCTCCCGGACTATTTATGAAGGGAATTCGGAATATGATTTCTTTCGGACAGCCCTTACAAAATTTGTGGGTTAATTTCATTCGAATTGCATAATTGCTTCTTAGAAGTAAATGAATGCCACATTAGATATCAAGGGTGTCCTCTCAAATAGAGTGAATACAAACATGCACACAAACACACAGAAAGGCGCACAAAATAATGTATAATATTGTAATATGGGGGTGAGTCGACTCGACATTCAGGTTGAATGATAACCTTGACCGTCGTGAATCGATCAGAACCTGGCAGTCACCATGACTACGAGGGTCCTCTTTTCATCCCTCACACACACGCACTCACGCAATGTCACTCTGACCATTTCAACACCCTTCCTCAACCAAAATAATATTATATTCCCTTATTTCGTCTCAATTTCATTTTATCTCAATTTCTTCTCTCTCTCTTTTATTTTTCACTTCTTTACTTTCTCACTGATTTCTCAGTAGAAAAAGTTGCTGAAGTTTCAGTAAACTATATTTGACTGATCAATCAGTGAAAAGTCTTTGAATGATTAGTGGACGTTCATTCTTCTTTGAATCCTTACTGATTTGGTTCAGTGATTTTCAACATTTTTATAGGTTTGAAAAATCTTGCAAAAACCCGTGAAATTCCATTAAATCTGATATTTCCTGAAATGCAGAATAAATTCTTAAAATACGTTGAGAGCTTCTTAAATGCATTAATGTCCTCATAAATCCCTTAAAAAATTTTTAATATTTAAAAAATGACCTGAAATCTTTAAAAATATCCCAAAATATTTTAAATCCCTTAAAATCTCTTCAACTGTTTGAAATCATTCAAAAGTTGTGGGAATATTTTATAATGGGCCGTGGCTACGTGTAGCGAAATTCTAGGTACGAATAACTGCATTTTTTGGTACGAATGGCTGAACTTAAAATATTTAACATCATTTGAAATATTTTGAAATGCGCAGAACTTTTCTAAAGCTCTTGCAACTTCCGTGGAATCTTTAAAAATAAAGTGAAATCTTTCCAATCCTTTAATATTATTAAATTTTATTAGAGATTCTCAGGAATCTTTTACAATAACCTAAAAATAAAATCTTTTTAAATCTCTGGAATTTTGTAAAGCTCTTGAAAATTCCTTAAAATTTTTGAAAATACCCGGCAATATTTTAAATCGTTTGAAATCTTTTGAATTTTCAAAGATTTTGAAAATTCTTTGGAGTCTTCAAATTTACCCTACAATATTTTTAAACATTACTTCAGATTATTGAAATAAATTTTAAAAAATTTTGGAATCTTTTGAATCATTCAAAATACCCTCTCATACTTCAAATATTTTGAGATGCTTAACGTTTTTTAAAGCTCTTGAAACTGTTCTTAAAATTTTCTGAAACACCCTAAAATCCTTAAAATCTTTTAAAATTAAAATACCTTGAAATTTTGCTATGAAAATTCCTAGGAATTTTTAACAATACAGTACAATTTTTAAAATTCATTTAAATTAGAGTAATATGTAGAAAATTCTTTGAATATTTTGAAATACCTTAAACATTTCAAAATATTTGATATTTTTTAAAACTCTTGAAATATTTTTGAACTCTTTAAAAATACCCTAAAATGTTTAAAACACCTGAAAAATATTGAAATGTATAGAAAATTCTTCGGAATCTTTTAAAAACCCCTAAAATAGTTCAAACTTTTAAAATTTCTAGAAATTTTGTAAAGGTCTTATAAATTCCTTGGACTGTTTAAAAATACCTTAAAATATTTTGAAAAAACAACTTCTGATTATTGAAATATATTGACAAATTTTTGGAATCTTTTCCATCAATTTTCTCAATTCCTTCGAAATTTTTTAAGATACCTTGAAAACTCCTTAAAGTCTTTCAAAAATAAAATAAATTCTTTAAAATCCCTTCAGATTATTGAGATAAATTAAAAATTCCTTGGGGTTGATTTGTATTTTTTTTCTTTAAAAAATTGGAAACGATTTTTTGTGACCAGCTTAGATAAGTATTTTAGTACATAAGAACACACAAGTAAAAGTTGAACGGCTTCCGTCATCTCATAACTGAACAAACAAGCCGAAGCTGAGTAAATACTGAAAATTTAAAACGGTCGATTTCTCTTCACCTGTGAATTAAACAAGATTCTCTAAATATTCTGCTAAGGTACGTTAATTATAATCGCTTATCAGCTCTCAGCTCGGTACAATAAATTATAAGTATTTTTTATTTTAAATAACAAGAACTGGTATTTTTTCTATTTTGTTATCAATGAAGCGGAACAAAAGACGGAAGAGGAATGATATGAGTAATAAGCGAATGCTGTAGCGATAGTGACTTCGTTCTTATCACTTTATCAGTCTTCTTTGTAGTTTAGTTCCTCATCTTGTTTCACAAGAAATTTTATCGTATTTATCAAAACGCTTTTTATGAATCCAGACATTTCTTTCAGTATTGTGTCAAATGTTCTTCTTATAATTAGAAATATATTGGACTTGTAAAGAAAAATGACAATTTTTTAGAATTGGAATGTTATAGAAATTTTATTTTTTATTTTAACAAATGTCCTTGGTTGAATAAATCATTGAACAACCAAGTTTATTCATTGTTTACATGATATTTTAAAAATATTTAATATAAATAGAAGTACTTCATTTTTATTTTGCAGTTAGAACGCTCTTAATTGTAAAAATTAAAAATTTATCTTCTTGCATTTGAAAAATTATACTTTCTTAGTTTTATAGTTTGATAACTTCATTGTAAAAGTTCCTACCAGAATTCCTTCCAGTTATGTAATTTTAATTATAAATATTTTTAAATAAGGTAAATTAAAATTTGATTGCTTAATATTGGGAAAATAAATACATTTTCAGAATTAGCTCCATACATTATCTAAAAATGAAATTCAGTATTTGAGATTTGATTTTTTATTTCTCTTAAGTTTGTAAAAATACAAGTTTAAATAACGTTTTAAAGTCTGAGAAATTCGGATTCTAACGCTCTTCGTGAGGAAAATTCAAACTTTTAACTTCTTTCACTTGGAAAAATATAATTCTGATATGTTTCAAATTTAATCATTTCGAATTTAGGAATATTCATATCAGAATTCTTTTATTTAATAATTCTATTTTATTCAAAGAAATTTCATTCGACTTGAATGACTTTTTTAACTGAAAAGTTAAATATTCTATGCTTTGTTAAAAATTGATATTTTTTAATTAAAGACTGTATTGAAATTTTTTTTGTCTTGGCAATTTTTTTAGCTAAAAATTAAACAATGTGGGAGAAAATGCAACTATTTGTTTGGAAATTCAACAATCGAACTTACTGAAATTGTTTTTCCTTCTTTTGAAAGGAAAGTCTTTCTTATTTGAAAATTCAAGAACTTGATTGAAATTTTTTTCTGTCTTGCCTAAAAATTTTTTTTCGGTTGGAAATTCCACTATTTCGTTAGAAATTAAATTTTTCCTAAAAATTTATATTTTCGGGATAAAAATGTTATAGAAAATTCGTATTTTTCGCTTGAATTTTCAATAACTTGGTAGAAAATTCAATTATTTTATTGAAATTTTCTTTTCCTTGAGTAAAAAATCTTTGATGACTAAAAATTTAACAATCTGATAGGAAATGATAACATTTGGTTGAAATTTTCTGATATTGTATTGCAAACTCTACTGTTTTGTAAACCAATTCGTTTTTTTGGCTTGGAAATTCAAGAGTTTGATAAAAAAAAATATACTGATTAATTGAAAATTCAACTATTTGGTTGACTATTAACTTTTTTATTAGAGTTCATCTGTTTTGTTGAAATTTCGTCATTTTTGTTTAAAAATTCAACCATTTGATAGAAAATTCAACTGTTGTGATGAAGATTAACTTTTTTGTTCAAAACTCATTTTTCGGATTAAAAATTCAACTGTTTTTTTTTAATCCGCCTTTTTCGCTTCGAAATTGAACATCGTGCTACAACTTAAATTATTTTATTGCATTTTTTTTCCGTCCTGATTAAAAAATCTTTTTTATTTTAAAATTCAACAGTCTGGTGGAAAATCATACTATTTGGTTAAAAATTTAATCATATGTTTGAAAATTCAACAATTGAACTCACTAAAATTGATTTTTCTGCTTGAATAAGGAATCTCTCTTATTTGAAAATTTCTACTATTTTATAAAAATGAATCCTTTTGGTTTTAAAACTCAAGAATTTGGTGAAATATTAATTTTTTGTGAAAAATTTAACATTTTTTCAGTGAAGTGCACACAAATTTTTTTAATTTAAAGACAAAAAAATTGATTCGAAGAAATTCTTTTATTTAAATTAATAGTTTTTTCTTCCAATGAAAATGTGTCTTCAATTTGAAATGATTTTCTTCATTCATAAGCTTTTTTCGTTAACTGAAAAAATATATATTGAGGAAACGATTTTTCAATTGGCTTATTTAATTTGCTTATTTTAATTTGCTTATTTAAACCTTATAATATTTATTAAAATAATCCCTGTTTCTATCGAACCCAACCTAACTTAAATTGAACCTCGAAGAGTTTCGCATGCAATTAAAAAAAAAAAAATATATATATCGTCTGAATAGTTTCCCGGATTCACTTTACGGTAATGCGAGACTCGCAATGCGAGTCTTGTGTAATTAAATTGCCTGATCGATGAGGTGAAAAAAACTCATCGATACCATTGTGTAGACTTTAGATTGATAAGAGCATTTTATCCAAGAAATTTTTATATTTTCTAAATTCTCAGACATTAAAGGTGTTTTAATTTGAATTCAGACTGAAAATTAAAAATTTTGGATCTTTTGATCCTTATTTTATTTTTAAATATAATGTTAAGAGTTTTGATAATAAACAGACTGTTTTTACCTGCTTGTCAATAAGTAATTTTTTGCTGTAATTAAATAACGTGTTATCTCAAAGTAATACTTATACTGATGAAATCAACAAACATATTATCCAAACAAACATTGACTCATGTCATCGTAGAATAAAAATGAAACGAAATAAAAAAGATTCACTCTGACGCGTTTGCAAAACGACTTCCGCTTTTTTAGTATTGACACATGATTGTTATTAGGAACGTGATAACAGAATATAAATTACCATCAAATAATGATAGGGATGACCCAATTTTTGCACGATAAGGGACTAATGTTTTGGAAATAATATCAATTCTAACGAATAAGGACAGAGCGTTAATGGCTCGAGACTCATTTGCAATATGTGTCAAAGTACATTCAACTTGCCAAGATATCTATTTATTATTTTAAAAAATTATAAATAGAACTTAAAAATATAAAAAGTTTATGACATATAGAAAAATCGATGGACTTTTGCTCTAATAAATATAAAAAAATACTGTCCAAGAACATAGGTAAACGAAATTATCGAAAATGATTTTCGGTGGCTGTTTTTTAATTTGTTTGTTTGAATTTTCTTGAATGTTCTAAAACGCGATTTCCAAATCGGGATTAAAGTTTTGACCATACGTTTCATGATAACATTTATTTTATAATGTTTCTAAATATTGCTGATAAAAGAAAAAAATTTTATTTGAGTTATTTTTTATTATTGGGAAATAAGTTTGTTCTTAACATTTTTCTGCAAGACTATAATTTTAAACTTTTTCACAAATTTAAAGAGATGAGAAAAATTAACTTATTGTTAAAAACTTAAAATATCTTAGATAAAGAAATGTATAGACTGTAGGTAGTGACAAAAATAATTGTCTGCGCCGGGAAGCAAAAAAATTACCGGTACCGAGAAATTTGAATCAAAATTTAGAGTTTTTAAAATTAGGAAATAAAATTTAAGCCTTTTATGGATTTTGAAAGTTTTAAGGTAATCATATTTTTTTCTTAAAATTGCAAAGAAAACTTAAACCTATATTAAAAAAAATTAATTTGCACTCAAAAATTTGTCTGGTTAAATCAACCAGAATTCTGGTTAAATAAGCCTTTACTATTTTTTCTGTTTAAAGTAATCAGAATTCAAATTGTTTTTATACGAATTTCTTGTTAATTTAACTAGAATTCTGGTTACTCTAACCAGAAAAAATAGTAAGGGCATATTTAGCCAGAATTCTGGTTAATTTAACCAGACATTTTTTGAGTGTAAAGAACATATTTAAAAAGATTAACAAAAATTTCAGGAAAAAATGTAGAAGGTTCAAAAGAAAGTTTTTTCGATTTTTCAGGATCACTAAATTTTAGAAAAAAAAGTCGAAGAAGTTTAAGAGATATTTAAATGCTTTGAAAGGATAGAAATTTGAAAGATTTGAATTTTGCAGATTTTTCTTCCAAATATTAGGAAAAAGTCGAATCATTTTAAAATATATTTACACATTTTTAAACAATTTCAAAAATAATAAAAGAATCTAAAAAACTTAAAAAATTTTTAGATTTTTGAAGATTTCGAAATAAAATGTTGAATTTTTTTTAATATTTTGAAATGTTTCAGCAGATTAAAAAAAGTTTCTTAAGATTTCTCGGATTTTTTATTTTCAACATTTATTTTGAGAGAATATTTAAAAAGATTTGAAAACATTCCAAAATATTTCTAAAATAAAAAAGAATTTGGAAGATTTGAAGGAAATTTTGTCTGATTTTGCAGATTTTTTTCAAAATGTTCGGATAAATTCGATTCATTTTGAAAGATATTTAGTTGTTTTTTTAAGTATTTAAATTATAATAAAAGAATTCAAAAAGTTTAAAAACCAAATGTGGAATTTGGAAGATTCCGAAATAAACTTTTGAAGTTTTTAAAATTTTCACATTTTATTTTAAGTCTATTTAAAAAGTTATTAAAATATACCAAAAGTTTTCGTAAATGATAGAAAAAAATCAATTGGTGTGAAAGCAGTTATTTATTTTGAAGAATTTTAAAAAAATTTGAGGAAAAATTCGAATAATTTAAAAATATTTTTAGAAAATTTCTAAGCAATTTCAAAAGTAATAAAAAATTTCAAAAAACTTCAAACAACATGTAGATTTTGAAGATTTGAAAATAAAATGTTTAAGTTTTTTAAAGATTTCAAAAATTTTCAAAATATTTAAAAAAATGGTAGGTTCCTAAGGAAAGAAAATTGAAAAATAATTAGTCATTCGAAATTTTTACTTCGTTTTAAAAATTATTATTTTCTTGAAATTAAAAATCTTTTTGGTTTAAAAATTCATCTTCTTTGTAAAAATTTAATCTTTTTCTTATTATTCAACTATTTTGTTAAAAATTCGTCTTTTAGGGATGAATATTTTTCAGTTTATTTTTCAGCTCATTTTATTTATATTCAATTTCTTGGTGAAACGTTAAATTACATTGTTAAAATTGCTCTTGTTAAAAATAAACTGAAACAAACTAAAATTAGTTGAGAATTTATCTCTTTCTTTAAAAATGTTGAAACATCATCTGTTTGTTTGTGGATTCAACTATTTTGTTGGATTTTTTTTTAATGAATTCAACTGTTTTTTATATGAAATTAAAATATGTTTTTATTGAAATATTAACTATAACATTTTTGGTTGAAAATGCAATCATTTGATGGCAAAATATATTTTTTTTATTGAAGATTCATCATTTTATTTGAGAATATATCTTATTTTCTAAAAAAATTAATATTCTTGATAGAAAATTCATGTATTTTGTTGAAAGATCAGTTATTCATTTCTTTGAAAAATATTTATTATCTTCTGTTATAAATGCAACTGGTATAAATTACTGTTTTTTATTGGAAATAAAAATCTTTTTGGATTTGGTTGAAAATTTGTCTTTTTGTTTGAGGATTGAACAATTTTCTTGAATTTTAAAAATTGAACTTATAAAAATTATATTTAAATAATCTTAAAAACGAATAAAGAAATAAAAGTAAATAATAAATAAAACATGAGCGAGAAAAATGGAGATATAAAATACAAAACGATGAAGAAACACTGCTTTAATTTTTAAAGTCGAGGAAATCTAAATAAATGATAAAGAAGATAAAGATTTATAGACTTTCTCATTATGGCATAATACTGTCTATCTTTTATTTGTTGTACAGGAATGATTCAAATTTTTATTCGTATCACTTCTGGTTCACGTGTTAAGTGTTTACAATACGAAAACATGTCGTATTTTTTTTAAAATAACAACGTTTAAATTAGGAAGATTTTAATCCTAAGTCAAACTGTTGCGTAATAATTGTTTGAAAAAATGAGTTGACAATCAGAGATTTTTAAAATGAGAAGTCGAATCTTTTCTTAACTGAAGTGTTTCCAAATTCTAGCAATTTAATATTTTACCATTCCAAAAATGTATATATTATATTTTTCGCTATTTTTATCGGAAAAATTTCCCAGGGTTATTTTAGGGAAAAATCATCCTGCACATCAACCAACCTAACCTACCTTAACGAGGACTCATACATTAGAAGCAAAAATAGAATAAAAACAAATAAAGGTAAAAGAGAAGATCCTTCTTTGATCATATCTTCGTAAGAGCAAGTCATACGAGAGACAGTTATGTAAACGTTCCACTTTTTTTTACAGAAAATTTAAAAAAGAGAGACAAATTCAAAATGTGTCAACTCTTGGGAAAAATTTTTTTTACATAAAGTTTTCGAGACATTTGTTTCTTTTAGCATGTGTAACAAGTTGTGTAAGTTTAAAAAAAATCGGTGAGATGAATCTTCTAGTTTTTGGGGGTCTGGGATGAAGTTCCTTATTAGTGACAGGAAGGGATCAACAAGAACATATAGGTATATATTGATTACTGATACTATAAACTATATATATAGCGGAAAAGAAGAGAAAAGGGAAAAGAAGGGTTCAATTTTCCCCTATAGAAAGGGGTTCAAGGACGACCACGCCCTGTCTGCTTCCACCCTCATAAGCCCAAAAGCACTACGCAATACGCAATTCGCTTGGAAACAACCCCCGAACTGAAACGAACCGAGGCTAAGGAGCGTATATATCTCTTTTTTGTCAATACGTACACACTCTTAACTTTACCGCAAATTAATTCGAATCGATTCCACAAATATTTTTAATTTTCTGCTTCGAAGATCCTCTAGATTATTTTTCTTTTTCTTTTTCTTTTTATTACAGTTCCGAATCAGCCCTCTTGATTGGATCGCGAAAATTGGTATATTAGTAGTTCACTTAACTTACCGTCATAGCAGAGAAAAAAAAACTTGAGTTTCAATTAAAAAATTCAATTTGAGGCGTGGTGTGATTTTTACAAATGAGATGGGCGTTTTTCAAGTTTGAAAAGGCTTTGCGTGATTATTTAATTTAAGGTGGGCGTTTTTCGAATTTGAAAAGGCGTGGTGTAATTATTCAACTCCAGAGAGTTGTTTTTGCCGTTGGAAAAGGCGTGGTGTGATTATTTTAGACAATATGGTGGGGGGGGGGGGTAAAAGGCGTGGCATAATTATTCGATGCTAGGTGGGCGTTTTCAGAGTTTAAAAAGGGGTGGCATGATTATATAATGTAAGGTGGGCGGTTTTCAAATTGGAAAAGGCGTGGTGTGATTATTTGAAATAAGATGTTGTGGGGCAGGGCGGGGTTGAGTTAAAAGGCGTGGCATAATTATTCGATGTTAGATGGGCGTTTTTAGAGTTTAAAAAGGGGTGGCGTGATTATTTAATGTAAGTTGGGCGTTTTTTGAATTGGAAAAGGCATGGTGTGATTATTTTATTTCAGGGGATTGCTTTTGCAGTTGGAAAAGGCGTGTTGTGATTATTTTAAATGAAATGGTATAGGTGGGTTCAAGTGTAAAGGCGTGGCGTAATTATTTTATGTTAGATCGACGTTCTTAGAGTTAAAAAGGGGTGACGTGCTTATTTAATCTAAGGCGGCCATTTTTAGTTTAAAAAGGTTTAGCGTGATGATTTAATGCAAGATAAGCGTTTTTAGAATTGAAAATAGTGTGGCGTGATTATTTAATTTTAGAGGGTTGTTTTTGCATTTGGGAAAGGCGTGCAGTGATTATATGAAGTGAGCTGGGCGTTTTCAAAGTTTGTAAAGGTGTAGGGTGATTATATAAAATACGGTGAGCGTTTTTCGAATTTGAAAAGGAGTGCTGTGATTATTTCAGATAAGATAAGGGTTTTCAAGTTGGAAATGGCGGGGCGTGATTCTTTTACTGTGAGGGGATGTTTTACAGTTATAAAAGGCGTGGCGTGATGATTTTATTTAAAGTGAACCTTTTAAAGTTGTAAAAGGCGCAGTGTGGTTATTTCAAGTAAAATTGGCAATTTTCGATATAGAAAAGGCTAGGTTTAATGATTCGATGGTAGGTGGGCGTTTTTTGAATTAAAAAAAAAAAAGATAGCGTGATCATTTTATGCAAGGTATACGTTTTTTGACATAGAAAGGACATGCTCGGATTATTTAAGATAAGATGGGCGTTCTTCCAGTTAGAAAAGGCGTGGCGCGATTATATGATGTAAGATGCGCTTTTTTCAAGTCGAAATAGGTGTGGTGTATTATTCTAGACGAGATGGCCGTTTTTCAAAATGGAAAAGGCGCAGCGTGATTGTTTAATTTTATAGGGTTTTTTTATCGAGTTCGAAAAAACATAGTATGATTATGTAATTTTAGATTTTTTTTGTGGAGTGGCAAAAGACGTGGTATGATTATTTTACATGAGATGGGCGTTTTTTGAGTTGGCATGGGCGTGGCGTGATTATTCAGACGAGATGAGCGTTTTTGAATTGAAAAAGGTATGGCACGATTATTTCAGATGAGATACGACTTTTTCGAGTTTGGAAAAGGCGTCACATATCACATAGTGTCACATATTAAAGCACCTCGACCTTTTTCTCGCGTTATATTTGAGATCTACATAAGATTGCAGGAAAATTTAATTTCGATAACAAAAACCAATTTATATCAAATATAAAACTATACATAAATCCAAAAAACAAGATCCATGCTCTTTGATATGTCATACTTTAAAGTCAATGGCTTTCTGTTTCTTTATGGATTAAGTTACGATTTTATTTTCCATTCTGACCTTAATCCAAAAAAAGAAAAAAGCCATTGACTTTAAAGTATCACCTATTAAAGAACATGTATCTTTTTTCTCGCAAGATATTTGAGTAGGAGAACATCTTTAAAACAGGTTTCGCGAGAGGATGCCTGGTCGTTTAATTGGCAAGCAAGTGCTGACCAGCTGAAAATATAAGGACCGGGGGTGAATTGTCGAGGGTCATGGTTCCGGCCTAGGTCGTTTTTCTCGTGACAAAAAAAAAGTGAACTGGTGCACTTGGTCTTTTAGTGTTAGCACTTAAAGCACAGGTAAATACGCACATAAACCCTCAAATAGGCGCGCGCACACACACACACACAAATATATATATATATATATATATATATATATAAATGTATACATGTATATAAACTCAGCCAGTTTAAAGTTTCTTTGAGTTTACGAGCTTGGAGCGTAATTTCGTGGAGAGATTCACGAAGATCCGGATCGATGCCTTCGGAGACGAGTACAAACACTATAACTATCGACCAGGATGTGAACTCGAGAATCCTATTGTGTCCGAATAGCAGTCATTTCAAGAAACCTGGGAAACTTGCTTATACTTCCGGTATCTTCAGAAATTGAACCTCATTTCCATTTCCGGGTTTTATTTGCCATGTGCCATTTGCACCTCACCAGCATAGTGAAGCATCGAATTTCGTACTTCAAAATGATTCAAAAGTGCTCAAATTAAAATCCAGTTAAAAAGACAAATCGTCTTCGTTTGTAAGATGGTTAGAAAAGGTTCAAAGTTTTACTTTTGCTATTATTGACACACTAATATTCAGTTAAAGACTGAAATAACACTATACTATTGGCACCTCATCAGCATAATGAAGCATCAGAATTTATTTTTTAAAACATTTTTAAAAGTGCCGAAATTTACGCCAAATTAAAAAACAAATCATCTTCGTTCGTAGAATGGTTGAAAAGGGTCCCAAGTTTTCTCTTTGCTATGATAAATACGCTTTTAATAAAATAAAGAAATACTGTACTCTTAAAACGTACAGAAAATATTTCTATAGTGTTTTTTATTGCTTTTCCAAACTGAATTTTTTGAAAAATGAAGAAACTTTTAAAATTATACACGCTCTGTTTGAAAAGAAAGCAAAATTTTGCTTCTGAATCATTTTTCTCCAGTTCTACAATCCAACTTAATCGCCAACATGAAGTTTTAACAAAATTCTATAATTTTTAACAAAAAAGTGTATTTTCAAACAAGTAGATGAATTTTCTATGAAATTATTAAATTTGACTTTTTAATTCCTAAGATTTAAACATTATTTTTTATACAAAATTGTTGAATTGTCAACCCGTTGATATGAATTTAACCTAATAGTTGAATTTTCTATAAAATTGTTCAGTTCTTAAGCCAAAAGGAATAATGTTATACAAAAAAAGTTAAATTTTTTACTAAAAAGGCTGAATTTTTAACAAAATTGTTGGATTTTCCACCCGAAAATATGAATTTTCCTCCAAAACTTTAGTTTTCAACCAAATGGTGGAATTTTTCTAACAAAATAGTGGAATTTTTTACCCAAAAAATTCGAATTTTCAATAAAACAGTTGAATTTTCAACCAAAAAGGATGAATTTTTAACAAATTAGATTTCCAACCCGGATTCCACTAAATATTTGTACAAATAGCAGTCATTTCAAGAAATCGAACAAGTTGAAAGGTTTACAGTTATATTTTTGGTTGGCAATTTTAATCTTTTTTTATTAAAAAATTAAATTTTTTGGTTAAATTCTTGTTTTAAAGTCATACTTTTTTGTTAATAATTCATTTGTTTTGTTGAAAACTTGTTTTATTTTTTATTTGAAATTCATCTATTTTGGTAAAAACTAAACTATTTAGCTGAAAAGTAACTGTTTTGTTGATAAATTCCTCTATTTGGTTGAACTTTAACTTTTTTGTTAAAAATTCTTATTTTTCGGGCTATTTAGTCAAAAAAAATTTTTTGTTCACAATTCAACAATTTGATTGAAATTTTATTTCTTTGTTGATTGCAAAATTTTTCTTGATTAAAAATGCATCATTTTGACTTTAAAATTTATTAATTTGTTTATAATTTTTGTCTTTCTGTGCTTCAAAATAGTTCTGATTGAAATTTCGTCTTTTTCGTCAAAAATTGAACTTTTTTGTTAAAAATACGTTGTTTTTTTTGGTCGAAAATTAATGTTTTCAAGTCAAAAGTTGACTATTTCATTTTAGTGGAAATTTTTTTTATTTGAAATTTCCCCACTGTTTGATTGAAAATTTCGGCAAAGTTTGCAAAGTTGTGCAGTCTGATATTTGAAACATTTTAGTTCCTAATTTCCGGGTTTTATTCGACCTTTATATCTAAAAAAAGAACATTACTTATTATTTTATTTGAAGAAATTTCCAAACTCAAATTTATAATTTTTTTCGCGAATCAAGTGAACTTTCATTGATACAAAATTGTCCTATCCTTGGTTAAAAATTTATTGGAAGAGTGATGTCGGTTCGAAGATTAAATTTATCTCTTCGAAAGTGCATCAGCAAAGAGCAACCTTTGACCTCAGATAGGTACTAGTAAGCCAAACATCGGAATGGAAAAAGATTGTCCGAAAAAAATTAGAGGCATCAATGGATGTAGATTTTTATTTTTTATTTAAACTGAAAATTAAATTTTTACTGCAATCCGCGGCCTAGACTATTTCAGATGTGGTCAGTCTCACTTTCAGATTATTAGTTGACACGTCTATTTTCTCGAAAATAAATGTTTCTCATCGGATTTTTTTTGCCAAAACCAGCAACACGTCATCTCGGAAGTGGACTACTGTCTTATCTTTAAGTGGCTATTCCCATTTTTCAGAATATTTTTTCGCTCTTCTGAAAAATTCCAATTTTCGTGCTTACCAAGTTCAAACATTTTAGTCATTTATACGCGTTCGAAATTAAAGAATATTAAGTTTTGTGCTCCTTAAAAATTCAATTGTTTTTAAAACGTTTTTAAAGAATTCAGAAGATTTTGAAAGCCGAAGATAATACTTGTTTTTTCTTAACGTTCCAGAGAAAATTAAACTTGATTGTTTAACAATTTAATTTAAAGAGAATATTTTTAAGTATTTAAAAAGATTTTAAATGATTTTAATTCAAATAAGTTTAAGAGATATTTAGATCTTTTTTAAGAATACTGAAATAATTTTATTTCAAACAAAATATAAATTTTTGAAGCTTTCGAACAAAAAATGTAGAAGCTTTTTAAAAATTTGTAAAGGTTACAAGATAATTTCTGAAAATTTCTCAGTTAATTTTAAATGGTTGTTTATCTTACAACTTTTATTTTAAGAAAATATTCCAAGCAATATTTCGAAACATTTTAAACGATTTCCAAAATTATTTTTAAAAAATCAGGAAAATTTGAAAAGGCAGTTTTTTTTTATTTTTGCAAAATTTTTAATCTTACAAAAAATTCGAATTATGTTACAACATGTTTAGTAGATTATAATTTGTCTGAAATTTTTATTTATTCTGGGCTAAAAAATTTTTTTTATTGGAAAATTAAACAATTTAATGAAAGTTTGTCTTTTTATTTGAAAATTAATTTCTTTTAGTAGGAATTTCATACTTATTTAAACGGTTAATGTTTGTTTTAAAATTAAAATCTTTCTGGCTAAGTTTTCAAATATTTTTCAAGAGTTAAACTACTTTGTAAAAGATTCACTTGTTTTTGTTTTGTTATTTTTTTACTTAATATTTAACTATTCCATTTTTTGTTCGAAATTGATCTTTTATTGTTGAAAATGGAACTATTAGATTAAAAATTCATTTCATGTATTATATTGAAAAAAATTCATCTTTTTTGTTGAAAATTCTATTTCGTTTGAAATTGGTCTTGTTTATTAAAAATTCATTCTTTTGTTTCAACATCTATCTTTAGCATTTGTTTAAAAGTTGAACTAGTCTGTTATTTTTTTTTAAATTTAATATTCATCTAATTGGTTGCAAATGGAACTTTTTTGATAAAAATTCCTTTTTTTTGTTGTTGTTAAGAATTAATTTTTTACTGAAGATTTACATTTCTTAGTTGAAAATGCAACTATTTGTTTGGAAATTCGTCCATTTGATTAAAAATTCAACTATTTCAGGCTAAAAATTCATGTATTTAAAAAAAAAACCATCTTTTTTGTTGAAAATTCTACTATATTAGGTTGAAAGTTTTACTAAATTATGAAAAGTTAATTTTTTGGGTCACGATTCATATCTTTGTTTTTAAATGGAACTATTTTATCAAAAATTCGTTTTTTAAGGATTTTTTTAACTGAAAATTTAACTGTTTCTATTATGGTTTAAAATTTATCTCTTTTTAAATTTTAGGAAAATTATACTTGCATAAACTTAATTAGTTATTCGAAATTTCTATTTTTTATTAAAAATGACCTATTTTTATGCCTCACAAACGGAATTTTTCCAGCAGACTTTATTCCAGGTTTGAAAAGATTATGCAATACGCGCACGAGTAAATATTCTGTTTTTATTTTTATCAGCACTTTAGTAGATTTCCTGATGATGAATACCGTTCCAAAAAGCCTTTTATTTCCGCCGATTAACCGGACAAAAATAGGCATAATAGGCACAAATGTTAGAAATCGAGGTGGTGAAATTCGCTTATAATTTTTCCGAGAAGATGCAATTTATCTACGCACATTTATCTCGAGAGATCTCTAAACTCTGGAGTATTTTTCTTTATGTTACATGCTCAATAGTCTCTAAGTATATTGTGGTTGTTTTAAATTTAGGACGCAAGTAAATTGCATCTAAAGTGTGTTCGTCAGCTTTAGATTTTCGCCTGTCTATTCCAATAAAGAGACAGAAAAAAAGTTGTGAATTTAGGATTTCTTTTTTTGGTTTATAGACTGAGAGGTCTTGTTTTTAGACCAAAAATAGGCTTACGGTCTTCTTTTTAGGCCTAAAAGGGGTGAATCAAACAAGCCGTAACAAAGACATGATTTTTTTCGAAATAAAATTTTCAACAAAATGAATTAATTTTTATCCAATTAGTTGAATTTTTGTACAAAAAAATGAATTTTTGACAGTGAGATTAATTTTTTAACCAAAAGGCGAATTTTCATCAACCAAAAATGGTAGAGTTAAATTTTTATTTAAAAAATTCTTTAAAAAAAAATTTTAACAATATTTTTTCATTTTAAACTAAAAAAGATGAATTTTTACCAGGAAGATTAATTTTCCACCAAAAAGTACGAATTTTCAACCAAACACTGCAATTTTCAATTAAAAATAAAATATTTAAATTGAAGTTAATAAATTTAATTTTAACAACCAAAAATTTAAAAATATGGTTCCATTTTTAAATAAAGAGAGAGAGAGAGAGAAGTTTATTTTTCTATCAAAAATGGAATAGTTAAATTTTCAGTACAAAAATTAATTTAAAGAAATGGATTTTTAATAAAACAGTTTTATTTTCAAATCAAAAAAATAAATCTTAAATTAAAAAAAAAATCAATTAAATACTTGCTTTTTTCAAAATAATAGTCGAAATTTCAATAAAAAAGGTAAATTTTTAGCAAAAAAAGTAGTTAAGTTTTTAGTTGAAAAATTTAATTTTTGACCAGAAAAGACCAACTTTCAATATAACTAGAAGCCCTTACGCGCGCGACCCACTACTTTAATTGTAATTATTCTATTTGGAAATTAAGTTCAAGAAAATACCACGATAATCATTTTTACTTTAATAAATTCTATTTATACACGACTGCGCATGGGTACCATAACCATATACGACGAAAGACCGGGTTGTGTACTCGAATTTTGAAAACCCGACTAATCTCGGGAGGTGGTTTTCTGCAGTTTTCCTCTCATCGGACCAAACGTTTAGGCGAATGCGAGTACTTCGAGCAAACTCGTATGTAGCTGCATTGTAACTAAACCTTAGTAAAAAAAATGACCCTATTCTTTAGAAAATAGCCAAATTCTAAACGTTTTATGAAACTTCTTTCAATAATTTATAAATAACAATTCTGGTAAATTTAACAAATAACCTAGAAAAGAGGCATCACAAAGACAATCTTAGTTAACTTCGTAAACAAATTTGAATAATATCCAACTCTCAATATGTTTATGAAAATTGTTTTAATGATTAATAATTATTATAAATTTACAGAGTAACGTGGAAAAGGATCATTGAAAGACATTCTTATTTCATTCCGTAAACAAACTTTCAAAGCACCAGAGAAAAAAAATCATCTAAAAGATATTTTTAGATAATTGTGGTAAAAAGTGAATCCTACTCATAAAAAAAAGGAAACTCTTAAATTTTTCAATTGAAATTCTTTCAATAATTAATAGTTCTTGTAAATTTACAAAGCAACATAGCAAAGAGTCATCGAATGGGCATTCCTAGTTGATTTCGAAAACAAATTAACTCTTAGGATAAACGTCAAACTCTTAATTTTTGAAATAAAATTGTTTAAATAACCAATAGTTCTCGTAAATTTGAAAAGCAATATAGAAAAGAGTCACCGGATAGACATTCTTAGTCGATTCCGTAAGAAATTGACTTGTAGATAAAAGGAAAAACTCTTAATTTTTAATTAAAATTGTGTAAATAATGAATAGTTCTTGTGAATTTACAAAGTAACATTGAAAAAAGTCATCGGATAGACATTATTAGTTTAGTTCGAAAACAAATTGATTCGCAGGATGAAGGTCAAACTTTAAATTTTGTAAGTAAAATTATTTAAATAATTAATATTGTCTGTAAATTTGCAAAGCAAAAAAATAAGATTTAAAAAAGCAAAAGAATAAAAAATAGACATTGTTAGAAAACTCCGTAAACAAATTGACTTGTAGAAAAAAGAGCAAACTCATAATTTAAACATTAAAATTGTGCAAATAATTAATAGTTCTTCTAAATTTACAAAACAACTTAGAAAAGAGTCATCGGATAGACACTCTTAGTTGACTTCGAAAACAAATTGACTCTTGGAGAAAAGAACAAACTTTTAATTTCTTAAATAAAATTGTTTAAATAATTAATAGTTCTTGTAAGTTTGCAAAGCAACATACAACAGAGTCACCGGATAGACTTTCTTAGATGACTCCGTAAACAAATTAACTCGTGGAGAAAAGGGCAAACTTTTAATTTTTTATTAAAATTGTTTAAATAATTAATAGTTCTTATAAATTTGCAAACCTACATACAATAGTCACCGGATAGACTTTCTTAGTTGACTCCATAAACAAATTGACTCGTGGAGAAAAGGGCGAACTCTTAATTTTTTAATTAAAATTGTTTAAATAATTAATAGTTCTTGTGAATTTACAAAGCAACATAGAAAAGAGTTACCGGATAGACTTTCTTAGTTGACTCCGTAAACAAATTGATTCGTGGAGAAAAGGGCAAACTCTTAATTTTTTAATTAAAATTGTTTAAATAATTAATAGTTCTTGTAAATTTGCAAAGCAACATACAACAGAGTTATCGGATAGACTTTCTTAGTCGACTCAGTAAACAAATTGACTCGTAGAAAAAAGGGCAAACTCTTAATGTTTTAATTAAAATTGTTTAAATAATTATCAGTTCTTTTGTAAAGCAGCATAGAAAAGGGTTAGTTGACTCCGTGAACAAATTCTCTCCTAAAAAACATTTAAACTCTTAATTTTTAATTAAAAATTGTTTAAATAATTAATAGTTCTTGTAAATTTACAACGCAACATAATGAATTAAACTTATTCTTTAAAGAAGAGCCATTTATGAATATTGTTTTAATAATTAAACGGTTTGAAGATTAAACAAATGCTAAAAGCCATGAATGAGCTCCACTCGAATTCAGTACGATCGCTGCAACTTAATCGCTAGTAATGTTTACTGCTTTCGACTATAGGATAGTTCAAACTTCAACAAAAATGTAAAAGTTTTCTATAAAAAAAAAAGACGAATTTGAACAAAATACATCAATTTTTAAGAAAATATATGAATTTTCAATCAAAAAGGGTAAATTTTCAACCAAAAATAGAATAAAAAAAAAAGATTTTTATTTTTAATGAAAAACAGCTGAGTTCTACCAAAAAGATGAATTTTTAACAAAAAAGTTCAACTTTTAACCAAGAAAAAAATTTTGGTCAATACGGAAAAAAATGAACCAAATTGTTACATTTTCAAGCAAAAAAAAAATGTTAACCAAATAGTTAAACTTTCAGTTACAAAAACTGATTTTCAAAAAACAAACGAATTTTTAACAGAATATTAAAATTTTCAATCAAACAGATGAATTTTCAACTAAAAACATAAATTTTGAAAAAGATAAAAAAATCAAACAAATATAGTTAAATTTTCAACTATAAAAGATCATTTTTGAACAAAAAATGAAATAATTGAAATGTAAACTAGGACGTTAATTTATAAAAAAAAAAGGAAATTTTCACCAAAATATTTGAAATTTATAATCAAAAAGATGAATTTGCCATTTAAAAATTAATTTGGAAAAAGCTACAGTTCAAATTTCAACCAATTAATTCAATTTTCGAATGAAAAATATGAATTCTGTGCAAAAAAATGTAATAGTTGATATTTCAACTGGAATTCAACCAAAGAAACCAATTTTTCACAAAAAAAAATTTGAATTTTCAATTAGGAACGATTTCTTAGGCATGAAAGGAAAAGAATTTTAACCAAATTGTTGAATTTTCATACAAAAAGATGAATTTCCAACAAAATATTAAAAATTGCAATCAAAGAGATAAATTTTTAACGAAAATGATAAATTTAAACTAAAAAAGTAGATTTTGAAAAGGGTAGTTCTAATTTTAACCAAAAAATCTGAATTTTCGACTAAAAATGTAATAGTTGATATTTGGAATAAAAATATGTTAGTTTTATTTGAAAAATAGTTGAATTCAACCAAAATACCTGTTTTCGAGCCTGTAGTGGTATGGATTTTCTCATTCAGTTCGCACTCAAGTGATAAAAAGAGAACAAGAGGGAATGGAGGAAAGATAAATTTTGATAAATTGATAAATGAATAGAAATTTTCATAACCAATAGACCAAAGAATAATAGTTTGAATAATCAGTGTAGTTTATTTTTAATGCTCTTAAAGTAATTTATTAGATTAAGAAACTGAAAATTATGCTATGGATACATTATTGTTTCCATGCTTAAAATTAGTATTCACGTTTGAACTGTTCTAACATAAAGATAACAACATTTGAATTTCGTATCCTACACAAACATTAAAAGGAGGTTATATACTTTCATCAAGTCATGAAAACACATCTAACGATCGCCCCCAACCCTAACCTAACCCACGTCAATACTTATAATTCGCCCTTTCGAGGTCGTAACATACGTGCTACAAAGCCTCCACCTTCGCGCGTCATCGAATTGCCCCAGAAGTGTCTAGAAGACCGCCATTTTTGACTTGGAAAAATACTTCTCTCCGTTTAGTATTCTTGACTCATATGTTTCTTCTTTAGTTATTGTCTTTTTCATTTTTTCTGTGTCTCGATACATGATCCGAAAGAGAGGTGGGCTAAAATATTGACATTCGTGATTGAGAATTTTTCGGATTTTATACTTCAAATTCAACTTGTGGTATGACCTAGGAAAGTTGTAACAAAGATCTAAAATTTAGAGTAACTTAAACTTTCAAATCCTATCTTTAATTGAAGATAAGAAAAATTAAATAATTTAGCATGTTCCCGAGTAATGACCAAAATTGTCCAAGCGTCGAGTTCCAGTCGAGAACAGCATACGCCGACTAAAACTTTTTTAAAACTTCTTACGTGATATTTCCTTTTTGAAAAGAAAAAAGTATCTCTAATTAAGGTCATTTGACGTGGAATTTCTTCAACTGTCTAACCCTTTTTTTAGAAATTGTCTAACTTTATTTGCCACCAATTTATCTTCTTTCAAAGTCATCAGTGAGATTTATTTAGGCGTAGAAATAATTTCCTATGACAGTGTATAGGTTGGGATGAAAATAAAAAGGTGGGGAGGGATACAAATGAAGGTCTTTGGAAAACTAATGTTTGGTTGGGATAGGGCGGGCTCAGAAGGTCGTTGAAAGGACGTGGCAAGATTGACAAGGGTAGGGGTAGGTCAGCACCCACCTACGCACTTTAATCAATACTGACAAACAAACCCGGCCGACATCCACAAAACCTAAGCCTCACTACGCCTCAAACCTTTTGCTCCACCCTTAGAACGATTTTCCCAAACTTTCCTGCCCAAGGTTATTCTTCCTCAGAACAAAAAGGAGTTTCGTCGCCATCATCTTGCCATCATCTCGCTATCAATATGCTATCATCTCGATTCGATTGATTTTAAGCCTAAACTGAAAAAGAACCTGTTGGACCCTTCTTAAAGCAACCCATTTTTATTTATTTTTTTCTGATTTTTGCAATTACAATTAACTGATGGCCATCAGGACGTGACACCTAACCATGCAGTTCGAGTGTGGGAACTAAGTGATCAGAATCTAAACCTTAAAAAACGGATGGTCACAAAATGACCCTCTCTTTTTTTAACCATTCTGATCGCCATTTTCCCTATTTCAAGAATGAAATAAATCATGTTGGATTATTTGAATTGGGTGATGAAACGAAGAACTGGTGAAACTTGAAAGGTCTGATATCTGGAAACGCGTAGAATTGAGTAAACATCAACAGTCACGACCTTCAGTCTTGAGGTAGTGGGGAAGAAATGTTGAGTGGATTTTAGGGTTCAATAAGAATGTAAGAGGGATTTTATCGGATATTTTATTTCGCTTTGTTTTGAAAGGCGTAGATTTTGATATTGTGGTCTCTTGAAAGTATTCAACTTTGAATGAATCAAGTATCATCCATGTAGGTAGGAGCATAGTAGATTTTCATTAGATATTCATAGATTAACAAGTACAGAGGATTAATTAAATTATTTATTCCAAGATTGATGATGGAGCACAGCCTATTTGTTATTTTTCCTCGTGTTGTTGACTGGTGAAAGTTATTTATTTTCTAGCCTTGCCATCTTGACCTGACGCTCCTTAATGTCTTCTCATCAGCTCTGAATCATAATTATGAAAGAAATTACCCGCATTCGATTTTCCAGGTATACTCGGCTATTACACCACCGATAACAATTGCGACGACTTATCGTACTGTCTACAATGTCTGCTTTGTTTTATTATCATAGATTTATAGATATCAATTTATAAAGATATATCCTTTTTGAGGATTATAGAGCATAGGATGTGCTTAACCATACGGACGGGGTACTAAAAGTACAGTGTTATTTTAGTCCTTGTTTGAATATTATTATTTTTATTATAGAAAAAATAAAACTTTAGACCTTTTGGAACCATCCTAAGAACGAAGTCGATTTGTTTTTTAACTAAATGTAAAATTGAGGTGTTTTGAACATCTTTGTAATACTGCATGTTGGGATATTTAGCCATAATGATGAGGTGCCAAAAGTACAGTATTATTTCAGTACTCTTTTGAATATCATAGTTTTAAATGAAGAAATTACAAAAATTTGGACTTTTTCAATGCGCCTACGAAAGAAAGTTTTTTCTTTTATTGCAAGGATTTATTTGACTTCCTGTGTGGCTTATGAATGTTTGATATTTCGTATGTAGGGTCAAATCTTGTATTCCAATTCTGACACACTTCCACGTATCCAATCATCTTGAAACTTTTCGTACATATATATTTCCGATGACATTACAAAATTCTATACCCCCCCCCCCCTTCCCCGCAGAATCCCACCAACCCATAGGTTTTTCATACTGTTAGAAAACCCAAACAATATATGTATCTATGAAACGATCTTAGAGTTTAGGTTTAAAATTAGAGTTCGACTCCCCTTCAGAAGAATTATTGCGAAATATTGAGAGAGAAACATTAACAGAATTTCCAAAATAATAAAATTCTAATATCAATAATAATGTGACTAAAAATAAAAACGTGGGGCGTAAATATTGAACATTACATTTATATGAGAGTCATATTTTATTATTTACGCCTAGCGCTTTTATTTTATTATTATTTTATTCTTTATTTACAATATTATTATATTATTACTGTTATTTTAATAAACATTTCTGTGTTGAAATGTTGTCACAGGCTTATACTGCCCAATATGTCGAAGGCATTTTTGGTTAGAGTTGGATTTTTATTTGATCATTTTGCACGGGGCTGTCCCGGTATATATCATCAGTCACGGACGCATTTTTATAATGCAATCAAGTGATCTGATGAGAGTAGTCTGCCCAGACATATTGGACAAAGCCTGGTTTTTACCCCATCATTGATGGACTGGGTTGCAGTCAAGTACACGATGGGGGGACCTACAGCTTAAGGTGGGTTCAAAACCACCAGAACCTCGGTAAAGGTACATTGAAAAATTTCCAGAGGTACCGGCTCAGGGATCGAACCCTCTTTTTAGAGGATATTAGTTTCTTTGTTTTTAGTATATTTTCATAGAAACTTGTTTATACAAAATTTTTTCAAATTTTATTTTTTTTTAAATGTTATTATTTGTTTCAACATTTAATTATATTTTTGAAAACTTTTCGGCATAAAAATTCAACAATTTGGTTCAAATAAATTCTTGACTGAAAAATCTTTCTTGATTAAAAATTCGTCTTTTTGGATCGAAACTGAATATTTTTCATGGAAAATTGATCTTTTTATTGAAAATGTAAGTCTATAATGGAAAATTCGTTTTGTTTTTTTGTTGAAAATTAATCCTGTTGATTAAAAATGCATTTGTTTGTTTGAAAATTCAACATTTTATATTGAACCAATGAAAATTTGACTGATTAAATTAATCAAGCATGCTTTGACTGAAAAAACAGTGATTTCTATTGAGAAAGTCTTTGTTTTAACAGATGAAGCAGTCAGTATTGCTGATTCAATCAAATAGTCAATTTAAATGACTGATTTTCAGTCAATAGAAGTGACTGATTTGTCTGCTATAATAAAATAGTAAAACCAGTTGAATTAAATTCATTGAATTCCAAATCAATTGCTTCATCACTGAAAGTTGCAGTTTAAATCATTTGAAATAACTGATTTAATTAGTTTAAGGTACTGTTTAGACCATTTAACATAAATTATTTAATTAGTTTAAGTTATTGATCAGACTATTCAGAAGTACTTTTTTAATTAATGAAAGTTACAATTTAGATCATTCGAAGCTATTTATTCGATCATTGGACGTTACTGATTAAATTATTTAAATTGACGGATTTAATGAGTGAAAGTTTCTGATTAGAACAATAAAAATGATTGATTTAATCAATGAAAGTTACAGTTTTTAATATTAAAAGTTATTGATTTTGTAAAACTTACTGGTTAGGCCATTTAAAATTACTTTTTTAACCAGGAAAAATTACCGATTGGACCGTTCAAAATGACTGATTTGTTCAGTAAAAGTTTCAGTATAGATAATTCAAATTTACTAATTCGGTCAGTGAACGTTACTGATTAGGTGTTTCAAATTCACGTAGTCATCAGTGAAAATCACAGATAAGATCAGATAAAATGATTGATTTCGTCAGTATATCGAATAAACTGATTTGTCAGTTGAATCCACATTGTTTTAATGAGTCAAAATTAACTGCGAACCAGTGACTGTATACTGGCTCAGAAGAGTGTTGGAAAGCTCGCGGCTGGAATTTGGCGGAAGGGCAAAAAGGAAGTAATGAGTAGAAGGGTGAATCGTCGTTTCGCTATTTTTACTTAACGCCCTCGGTATTTTGTTTGTATGCTCGCGTGATGTATTGCATGTGCAGCATGATTCACGTGAGTGTTGGTGCATTCGCGAGGGAACAGGTAGATGCAACTGAATTGTGGGTTGGGGGGAGGGAGAGGGCGGGGAAGATTGTTAAAGAGTGAAGGGGTGCGTGGGGAGGGGGAGGAGGAACGGCACCAAGAGTAGGAAAATTCAGGTCGCGCCTTGACACACTTGCACCTACCTACCTACCTACCACGTGCATCGGACACAATGCGCATGCGCGAGTTGCGCTCGCTAACCCGCGAGATTGGCGACCCGCGAGATTGCCGATTACGTTCAAAAGGAAAAGGGAGGAATCGCGTTACTTAGCCGGAGTTGTTGAGAGTTGAGTGCGATTGATCGCGATTCGGAAGCGGCTGCTGCTGCGGCCTCAACGAAAATGCGTTCCTCGCTGCTTAGCTAGCTAGCTAGCTGCTGCCTGTCTGCCTCCCTGTGCCTGCCGTACGTGGCGAGAGGCGATCTAGAATGTTGCACAATCGGTGACGTGCTTCCGAGTGCGCTTGGATAAAAGCAAGCAGTGATTTATAGATCATTAGAGACCAACTATGAAAAGAGAGAGGGAGGTTATGAAAGTCCGGAAATTCAAACGATATTTTTATCGAGTGTTTATTTTTTTTTATTTTCGATCTTGTTTCTCATTTATTATCCCCTTATCTAAAATAACAATGTTTTCTTTTTATTTGTAAGGATTGAGATTTTAACAATTAAATATAATTGTATTGGGTTGGATTGTGGATTGGAGTGGATTCAATTAGATTCTTGTTTGAATCGGGTCAATTTTTATATGGATTGAGGTTTGAATTGAATTTGATTCCATTAGATTAAATTGTGGATTTGCGTGAATTGGATGCTGGATTTTATTAAATTGAATTGGTTATTCGAATGGATTGGATCGTGGATTGTATCAAATAGAAGTGGATTTAATGGGATGGTGGTTTGGATCAAATTAATTTGTATTTAATTACATTAGATTGTATTGGGTTGAATTTTGAATTCGATTGGATTGGATTATGGATTTTATTGAGTTAAATTTGATTAAATAGTGGAATAGATAGGATTGAATGGCGGATTGGATTGCATTGGATTTCATTGTTGATTTGATTAACTTGTAATATGGATTGGACTGTATTAAATTGGATTAGATTGTGGATTCGATTGGATTGTGGATTGGACTAAATTTGAGGATTGTAAGGTGGATTGGATTGGATTGAGCTGGATTGAATTGTTGATTACATTGGCTTAGAGTATAGGTTGAATTGTATGAATTCGGATTGGATTGAATCGCGGATTGAATTAAAGTACATTCACATGGCGTGTGGATAAGATTTGATTGAATTTTGGATTGTATTAGATTAAATTAGATTCTATTATATTTGATGTGGAATTGATTGAATTGGATTGTGGATTGGATTGGATTGAGGATTGGAATGGATTTTGAATTGGGTGGGATTAAATGGGATTTTATTTGATTGGATTTAATTGAACTGCATTGGATTAGATTGTGGGTTGAGTTAATATTAAAAAACAGTTAAATTTGTTAATAAAACACGAATTTTCTACAAAACCCTTGTATTTGTAACCCAAAACATGAATTTTCAACATAAAAGTTAATCTTTTTCAAAATTCTTAATTATAATCAAACAGTAACATTTTATTCAAAATTGTCAAATATTTGTTTATTGGGTTAATTTTAATTTCAAATTAACTATTTACTGATGTTGAAAACATCCAAATTTCACTTTGTACAAGCTTTCATGCTTAATATTTAAAGCAGTTAAATTTGTAAACCAAAGAAAAATTTTCTACGAAACAATTGTATTTTTATTCCGAAAGTATGCATTTTCAATGAAATAGTTTGATCGGATTAGATCAAATTAAATTGGATTAAAATGTATTGAGCTGGATGATGAATTAGATTCATTTGTGGTTTCGATTGAATGATGGAATGGATTTGATTGTGTATTGGATTGAATTCGATTGTGTATTTGATTAAAATGGATTATATTGCATTAAATTGAATTGCATTGGATGAAATTAGATTGGATAGGATTTGAGTGCATTTAATTAGACAGCATTCCGTGCAGAAATTGCACAACTTATTCCCGAGTTCCGATCAGGGCCCGATCGGATTTTCCACATGTGGCCCCAAGGGGGCAGATGATGTGGCTCGCGTCAGAACCACGTTGAGTGAGGTTAGGTTAGACAAGATTATTTCAAGTTTTCTGTTATCGTCGTGATATTGTTTTTCTTTGATATAACTTAAAATGCCAAAGCAAATAGTAGATTGCGAGTTCGGAATCACAGAATTTTTGGTGAGATTTCTTATATCCGCAATGAAGGCAGAGGTAAGCTTTAATTCGCTGGAATCAACATCACAATTCATTTTTAGCTTCTGAAGATTTTCAGCAATGTATTCGAGAAAGCGTTGTCATGTTGAGCGCATTTACTATTTATGTGAATAGAAAAATGTTTTCCAGCTTTTTAGAATTTTATATTTTTTTACTGATATTCTGAAAATAGAGATTACCTTATACCAAATGTATGAATTTCCGGATTAGTAACATTAAAAATTAAATTCTTTTTATATTTCCTCGAACATAACCTCACTTTTTAAATCTCATCCTACGTGCCCCCTGTGCATTAGTCGAACAAAAATAATTCCAAAAGAATATTAAGAAGATTTAAAAATATTTACCATGAAAATACGCGCGCGCGCGCGTGTGTGTGTGTGTATGTGTGTGATAGCTCTAAATTGGAACATTGTTTATCAAAGCATAATAGTTTTCTTCAAAATGCTCACTCTTATTGATAAATTCAAGCAATACCAACAGAAAATGTAATGTAGTATATTGAAAATCAGATATAATGTATAATGATATATAATGAAGAATATTAAAAAATTAAAGTTTTGTGAAATGCAAACTTGCCCACATTTTTCCCGATCGGATTGGATTCCATTTTAGATTGCATTGGATTAAATTTGATTAAAATGTATTGGATTTCATTGTATTCTGGATTGAAGTGGACCCAATCGAGTTAAAATTTATTGCATTAGATTGAATTAAATGAAATTGAATTTCGGATTGTATTGCCTTCAATTTGATTATAATAAAATGGATTGAATTGGATTGGATTGTGGATGGTGAAGTAGATTTGATTGGATTGAATTGAATTTTTTTTATTAACTCTTGATTGAAGTCGAAAGCATCCAAGTTTCAGTTAATACCTGTTCTTCATGCTTAGTATTCAATAAATTTAATAACAAGTTGCATTATATTAGAGGAAAAAGTAAAATATCCTCTTCGATCAATCAAAATGTTCTCACATTTGAAATTACTATGAACAAGCCAAGATTACAGAGAGGGAAATCTTGCACCTACTTCCTGTAGCAAAAGTGGGTCGTGCAGGGGATTGTTGAATAATAAAAGAAGAGGTAAAATAGATTAGAAATCGGTAGAGTCTCAATACTTGCGTTTCCGTTTCTGTATAATGACTTTGAGCACTTACTTGAAAGTTAAAGACAATTTTCTGCTTTCAGTTAATTATACACATTTTACACTTTTCCAGTAAATTTCAGTGTTGAATTAATGAATGCAAAATATTAAGAAACAAGAAGGTGGCTTTTATAGCAAAAAAAAACAATTTTCAACAAAATATATAAATTTTCAAGCAATTAATATTTTTGTTTTAAATAAAAAACAGTTGGGTTTTCAAACTAAGAAGACTAATTTTCCACCCAAAAAGGATAGATTCTATACAAAAAATGTAATAGTGAAAGATATCTCAGTGAAACAGATCTCTATGGATTCAAACAAATCTCCGTGGCGCAAGAGATGGTTTGTGTCTCAATGCAAATTTTTCTTTAATTTGCAATGATTTTCTTTCTTTTGAAGTTGTTTTTGCTTAAATGAAAAGAAAAAGTATATTAAAGAAACTTTTTTTTTTTATTTAAAGTATTTTTTCTGTGTGCGCATGGTTAAGCACCCAACAATGTATCAAACAAATGTTCAAGATCGTTCAGATTTACACCGAGTTAAAAATTGAATCATCTTCATTCGTGAAATGGTTGCAAAAGGTTTGCAATTTTTTGCGGCGATAAAAGTACTAATATTCAAGTATGGAATAAAAAAACATTGTACTCATGCGGCACTTCATAAGCATGATTATAAGCACCAAATATAGTATCTAAACAAATTTCAAAAGCGCGCAACTTTACACCCAGTTAAAAAACAAATCATCATCGTTCATAGGATGGCTAACAAGGTGCCAAAGTTTTTTTTTTCTTCTATAGAAACACTGGTATTGAAACAATGAATGAAATAACACTGTACTCATGACACGACAGCAAATTTGTTTAGTGTTCTGTAAGTAGTATAAGTGCTACTCAAGATTGAATTTCTTGAAAAGTGAAAGGAATCCCCAAATTTTACACACTTTTTTTTCTAAATCCACAATTCTGCTCCTTATCGTTATTCTCTAGGTTTACGATATAATTTAATCTCCTTTTATTGGCCTTCAACACTCTTCACGCTTTAGGCTTCCCCTATCCAATGTCATTCGGAATTTCCTGATAATTTGTGATAGAATTGAACACCATTGGTTCTTTTTCTTCCATCCAAATATTGGCTTCTAGGACGTTAAAGGCTTTTCATATATGGATGGCTGTCCTAAATTTTAAAATCCAAGATCATAAAGGATGCAGTCCATTTTTTCAGTGTAAATCGAAAGTGAGACGGCGTACCTATCCATCCCGTTAAGGAGATACTGCCAAGTAGGCAGAGGCTCACGGGACTGCTTATTTGTGTACATATATATGTTTGCGTGTAGGAAAATGAACATGCACATGAATGCACCTTAACTAGCTGCTCACACAACTGCCATACGCATTCGCGAATGCATATGTATACGAGTTTCTTTCGCACACATGCATGCTAGCCCTGGCCTAGATAAACCGACTACTTGACTTCGCGCCGCTGCATCGTCGTAAATGCCGCATTACGCGGGAAATCTCTCGTCTTCCTCGACATTTTTCTTTTTTTCTCCCTACCCCCTTTTCCTTTTCCTTTTTTTTTTCGCAATCTATCTCGCGATTCGTACCGAATGGGGAACCGATGAATCGAAAGAAGTTAAACATGATGACAGAACTGGAAAGTTTATGATGTTTACGCTGATCTGGTTAGCATCAGTTCCCAAGTCTCAATTTTTAGTCTAGAACAAAAGAACGAGCAATAAATGTAAGAAACAGGCTTATATCTGGTAGAAAAAACAAATTAACTTTTATTGTAAGTTTCAAGTGTGTATAGTTCGATTTTTTCGCATCAAAACAAAAAGAGATACAGTCAAGTCGACATGGTAACCATAACCAATTATGTTGTGGATAAATCAACTATTTTGGTATAGAATTCAACTGTTTAATTGAAAATTATCTTTCTTCGTGAAAATGTATATTTTTAGGTAAAGATTAAAATTGTTTTTGATGTGTTGTATTTAATAAATACATTTCTTGGTGTCTTTAAAATCAATGATTAGTATAGGGTTTCTTCAACTTTGTTTTTGATTTTATCAAAGGAAGAAATAACCTTCACAGAAAAAGGGCATTTTTATTGCGACTAATTGTCAAATGGGTAAAGTTGAATTTTTTTTCATGACAACAAAATAAGATGCAAGAAAGTTGACATAATAACCGTACTCAATGTTTTGGCTAAATCTTACCATTTAACTTTTGTTTTTCTCGTAGGTAAACATTACACTATTAGAAAAATCTGTATGAGGTTTAATATACATGTGTGTGCAGCAATTATGCACTACCGCTACTGAAATGTAACATACATTGGTGTAGTGAATTTAATATACATATGTATTAAATTTAATATACAGGTCAGTAAAGCAATGTGCGTGAAAACTCAACCTGCTTTCATTTCTTTAAATCTTGTCAAACATTCTCAATGAAATTAATAATCTAGTTTTCGTAAACTCAGTTGTTATTTTTAATAAAAGTGCAATGTATGGTTAAAATTTTGCCCAATTTTTCTCTAAATGGTCAAAAATTAAATCCAATACAGTTAATTGTAGGTTAAGTCTGTTATTTATTTGCTTGATTGAACTTTTCCACTTGAAATATAATTTTATTTTTGGTTAACAGGAAGAAGGTATCATGTTTTATTATTTAGAATCGAAAATTATAGCTAAACTTATTTTAAATTTGTGAAGAATGAAATTATATGATTTTTCTTGTAAGTAATTAACATGAATGTATATGGAATTTAAAATACGCGCTCTTAATGGCGATTTCATATACATACATTAATTTTAATACACATGGGTATATTAAATTTAATATTCTTTTTAACAGTGTACTCTAAAATCAGTGTAAAGTGTGTACCATAATCAATTTTTTGATTAGACACTTCATTGCTTCCTATGATTAGTATAAGCTTTCCTCAACTATTGTTTTTGGTTTCATCATAATAAGCACTAAACTCCACAGAGCAACACGAAAAGAACTTTTGTTGCGGGTAATTTCGTATTCCGTAAATTTCAAAGTTTTCATATAGAAATAAAAAAATACACATTAAATTGGACATTAGTATAACCATACCCAATTTTGTGTAAATTTTGCAAAATTGAAAGGGCTTTAGGTCCTGTTTGATCACTTTTTTTAAATCGAAATTCTTTAGATTTAGCAAAGAAAAAGCGTACTATTTCTTAAAGTAGGTCGTAAAATAAAGACGGAGCAATAAATGAGAAATTGTAAGTAAAGCAAATGCGGAAGTGGATTGAATTACAAGTTTTTCCAGTACAAAAATGGAATCCCGACATAAGGTCGCGTGAATCTTTGTAGTAAGAGCGGACAGTGAAACTATGCAACTTTTTTATCTACTTTCCTGCAGCTCGTCTCGGTGGAAACACCCGATTCACCTTTCCCTCGTAGCGCATTTATTTACTTCTAGAACTCTACTCTCTTTCCTGCAGAATTTGATAGAACTTTCAGTTCGCAGCACGCGAAACTAATTTTTCACTCATCTTCAAATAATGAAAGTTGACGACAAATTTTTAATATGAAAATCAAAGAGTTTCGAATTGAAAGCCGGAAACTAAATACTGCAAAACCACTTAGTAAACGTTCCTATTCACGATATTCAATGATTCTAAAAATAGCGTATTGTATGCATATAAGATTGGAATTCGCGTACATATATTGATTTCTCACGGTACGCAATGACCGTTACGAGTTTGCTGATATATAATCGAAAGTGGTAAGACAACGCGTAATAAATGGATACTATTGACCTGACGCTTAATTGGCTTAAATCTCGATGTTTCTTGAATTTACATTATTATTTAAAATAATAATTTGTACTTTTCTAGTGGCCTTTTTTACGTCGCGAAGCGTCAATGACATGGAGATATGCGATAGTCGAACTTTATTATCCGCAAGTACGTTCTGGGTCGTTCATAACCGGGTGCACGCACTCATAAGTGCGTGCGTGATATTTGCAGTATCGTTTAATGCTCTCCAAGCTTGATTTGACGCTGGCCTCAATGCCCAGCCTCATTATATTCTCCTAAGAATTGCTTACTTCAAGAATCATTTATCGAAAAGTCTGAAAAGCTGCAGATGCATTAAAATTATCCGGAAATTCCGAATGATATTGTCTGGCCGAAGCTCTACTTATTATCGAGTAATTGTTGCAAATTGGAACCAAAGTACAAGAGCAGAATTTTCCTATTCGTTTTAAAATAAAATGTGTAAAACTTTGAAATAGTCTTCATTTTTTAACAATTTCAATTTGGAAAAGCACTTATTACAAAAAAAATGTGCTGCACGTATCAAGAGAGTCTTACTTTATCCAGTGTGTGAGATGTATTTGAGATTTATCATAACAAAAACAATACTTTGAATATTTTGCAAGAATCCTACAAATGAAGAAGATTTGTTTTTTAACTAGGTGTAAATTTGAGCACTTTTGAAAATCTTTTGACTACTGCAACATTGGCATGCTTAACCATGCTGATGTGGTGTGAAGAGTGCAGCCTTATTTTAGTCCTTGTTTGAGTATCAGTATTTTTATCATAGAAAAAACTAAACTTCACACCTTTTGCAACCATCCAACAAATGAAAATTATTTGTCTTTTAATTATGGGTCTTACTTAAATGATCTCACAAACAATGCTTAAAATATTGCGCTATTATTTCCTTAAATATCTTTATTTCAAGATAAATACTCCCAATATCAGAACAAAATTGTCTAATATTTCTGATAAGAATTAAACTGAGTATCCTTAGCAGCCTTCAAATACACTAAACGTCTTTTTTTGTAATGGAAAACCTCCAAGTTTTGCGATCTGGTCAAACTTCCCTCGCATCCCAGTGGAAGCGAAGAAGACTCGAATGACGATATCTCTCTCAGTGCCTCTCAATTCCTCTCACTTTTCTCTCTCTTTTTCTCTCTACTTGTGGCTGCATTCTTTCGTCGTCTCTCTCCTTCTCGCTATTCCACTCTTTTTTGTCTGAGCGGCTTTAAAAATAGGTCGACCGCGGTTACCAGGATGTGCATGGCTCGGTCTCTTCTGATTCGCTGACAAGTATCGGTACATAGTAAATCAGTCGATCCACGAGACACTTCTTCTCCGCAAGCGTCTCTCAGACAGAAAGAGAGAGGAATCAATAGAAAAGGAGAGTGCCTTTCCTCCCCACTGGAAATCCTCCCAACTTCCCGACATTTTTCACTATTATTGGAGGAAAGGAACAGGAATAATCATTGCATTCGAGTGATTCGATTCCAAAGTGGTAAAAAAAGAAATCTATTTTCGCAGATGATATTTGTATAGGCTATTGAAACTTTTCGCAAACTGTTTCGCGACTTTTATTTGATCTAATCAAGGAAGCGTTTCAAGATACAGATGCTAAGAATGCAACTTTATTTCAACAATTGGTCGCATTTTTACGATTTTATCACGCCAAAAACTAAACTTCTAATTATTTACAATGCAACTACGAAAAAAAATGTTTTTTTTTTTTAATTCTAGACTAATTTTAGTACTTATAAAGAATCCTTTCACTGACAATAAAGGTAAAAATCTCACAAGTACATCTTCTAAGATCTTAATCTTAAGTTGCTGCAATTTTGCTTCGCACCTTCTCTTTCATTGTCCCTCACTCTTCACCTAATTCCACCGATTTTCAAACCACAAGTGACGAAACCTCACTAACCACGAAAGAAAAACTACTTTCAATCGCAATATTTCAACCTTGACATCTCCATCAACGCCATCAGCAATCCCAACTTGGAAAAAGAAGAGACTTGCGTAAAAAGCGAATCATGTAAAGGAATTTTCCCTTCTCTGAATAAAACCCATTTTTTCAAAACTGCCCCCTTCCTTGCCATGGGAAATTTTGAATCCTCGAATGACCCCAAAATTGTTAATATAAGTTAGTAAACAACTAATTGTAATTGCATGAAGGAGTGACAGAGAGAAAAAAGAGTGAGAAAGAGAGAGGAAAGGGGTTTTGGTGGTTAGGTGGGGAGAAGTGGGGGGGGAGGTGTTGGCTCGAATTGGTTGCATAGTTCTCGGACCTACTCGCTTGGCGCGAGTCGCAGTTGCAGTCATAGAGGAATGGCTTGCAAAAGGGGGAAGGCATGATCCTGTGGGTAGGAGGAGGGGGGGGGGGGTTGAAGAGTCGTTGAGACGGTGGGGTTAGACCTTGGGAGAGTTCGCTGCACCTCCCGTCCGTCGGTTCGTCCTCCACTCCTCGTCCCTTGCACCGTCTCCTCCTTTTCCCCAACCCACAACCAACACACGAACAACGACTTCAGCTTCCCCTTTCCAAGTCGCGAAGGCGATGCACATGCAACCGGTCGTACATACAGAGAACATAGAAATACGGCTTTGAGTTCACTCACACAAAGATAGGAGCTAAACGAGATATCTATCCTCTCTCGCATTATCGGCTACGTCTCCTGGGTTTTTCAAAATCATTCCAGCTTCTTTTACAATTTAAAATTTTGAAACAGAAATCAAGTTTTCTGCAAAAGGGGGTCAGTTCGATTTATAGTGACTTTTTTATAGTTGGATGTAATTTTTGCGACTGTAAAGAGCTGGATAAAGAGATTTTACACTTACAGTTGATTTTTGGGTTTGGATGGTGCTGGAAAGGGGACAACTGGGGTAATTTTTTAGGGCCCATAGGCCTGAAAATGGAATTTTATCATAAATAGAGCTGGATAGGCGGTAGGATACTTCAGGTGTATTTCTAGAGATTTTGTAGAGCTGCATCAGGAAATAGGGCAGAGATGGGTCATTAATAAATACTCATATTTGTTTCAACAGGCGAATATAATGTATGAATTTTTCTTCGTCATAAATCTCGTCTTATTGATTTCTGCACTCCAGGTGGTGCCAATTAGGAAGAAACGATTTACGATTTTCCACCCAAAAGAGCCACAAGTTCATAAATTGAAAGGCCAACTTGGCACGCAATTACATTTTGGGCACTCGATTTCGCCATCAGCGATTGACGATCAAAGTCACGTCTTCATTGCACAATGGCCCAAATTATGAAGGTAATTAAACCTTCAATTATGAAAATCCAGTATATATTCCACATCCGCTTCACTCTCTTGCGATCCAGTTATGAAATTTAATACCTACCGCATACGATATAAACCAATCAAATTAGTAAATAATTACTTTTAATAATTGGGTAAGATGTTCCGTGTAGGAATCTTATCAGGGATCCGGCCAGATAGCGCCGGTTCAAGCCGGGCGCTGGTCGGGGAATCCGGCTAGGATTCGGCTAAAAACGTCACGGTAAACTGGTCGGATCCCGGCTTGAATACCGGCCGGGATCCGATTGGGTAATCCGGCCACAATGCGATTAAAAATATTGCTTCAGGCGAGAAATGTGTAACTTTTTTTGTCTTTTTAGGCCCATCCTAAAGAATACGGTGAACTTTAAAGGTCAAATCAAGTTTCCAAATTCTGGCAAGGAAATTGGAGTAGAATTTTCACAACTCATCATAGAAACTCGTAGCAATTGTTTCACGTTGGAAACCACGTGGTGATTTTAGGTTAGGAAGTTACACAGAAAAAATGTATTTACAAGAGTATAATTCAATTAAAACTAATAATTATCCGCAAACCAAGTGGGGTTTTCAGAATGATTACTGAAACAAGGTTGATTTTAATTCCGGATCTCGATTTTATTTGCAAACTTCGAGGAAATGACGCGACGTAAGTGCAATGTGCAATCTCGTTCGAAGTGCGAAACTGAAAATTAGTGAGTGTCTACGCAGTCACCAGACGCAGAAAGGGATACACATGGTAGTAAATTTGAAAGTGTGCATACTAAACATTGTGTAAAATAGTGAAAATTGTAACATTTCTGCTGATGCACATACCAAAATTGATAACAGTTTTATTTAACAAGTTAAAACATTCAGAAAAATTTAATGTTTTTTTTAAGAATTTAAAACAGCTTATTTCTGTTTCACTGCTATAATAACTCTTTAAATTATACCTTTTAAATGATAATTCATCTATCATCCATAATGACGTCTTTGATAACATCACACCTCTCAAAAAGTGTGTACTTTTGACCAAAAAAAATATCCTGGCCAGTGCCCGGTCGGTTCCCGACTTGGTGATTCGAGAAAAATGTAGCCCGACCGACTGCCGACCGATCCCTGTTCATGAAACCCAGCCAGGGGTAGCCCGGCCAGGATCTGACCAGAAACCTTGTTGTAGTAGGGCCAACCAGGGAAATTTGTACACGGGGTTGGACGTTTGGGGATTAATAACAAAAAAAAAAAATAATAATTAAAACTTCACCAAAAGAAATATTCTTTCGCAGACAACGGAGAGTTGTTTTTCAATCTCAGTTTTGAAAAAGCAATTTGTCTCTGGATGTGGGAAAAATACGGTTGTAACAACTGAAAAGAAGAGTAATTTACAATTTGATAGAATTGATGTTTATATGTATTTTGCATGCGGTATAAAAATTGAGGAAAAGAAATAAAGTCCTCTATCGATGCCAGCAGACTTCACTCACAGTCAAGCCATAACTAACGTCAACAACCGTATTCCTGAGACAGCTTAAAATATTATGACATGGATATTCCATCTTGAGAAATTGATGAAAATTTTGTTCCTATAAATTGAGGAACCATTTGTGTCAAAGTTGAGACAATCAGGGAGATTTTGTTGGTTCCACGTGGAACCGGTTTTGATAATTTAAAGAAACAATTCTCCCAGCCAGTGAACTTTTTTCCGTGTGTGTGGTTATTATATGCACGATACACATATATCTGTCTGGGTCGGTGCTCCTCGCGGCAAGTGTGACTGTGACACGTACGTTTCGAAAGTGATACATCCTCCGTTCTCCTGTTGCAGGCTGCAAGCAACAGCAATGTTAGTCTTACGTATGGAACTAGGAATGCTTACACGTGGATTTGTTTTACGGGCCTTCGACCTTACCAGTTACCACCGAGAAACGCCATACCTTTCAGCTGATTACGTACTTTCAATATCTTCTATCTTACACAAATACCGTCAAATCATGTCGCATGCACTTTTAGCTCTTCCGGTCTGAAACTCACCTCTTCGTTTACACATTTTTATATCTTCTTTCAGGCCACAGTTAACCTGGGCATACCAAGCCATTCCATGTCATTCTGATTGTCAAAATTGAGATCAAAATGATCCACTTTTGATGATCCAAAATTAATTTTTCCACGACTTCATTAGTTCATTCATTCTCCAGTGGCAGTTGCTATACTTTTTTTTTTGAAGGTCTAGTCATTAGCGACATAATATTTCTACAAAATACATGAATTTTCAAAAAATAGTTGAGTTTTCAACCAAATAGTTGATTTCGGTTTAAAAAATATTGCTAAACTAAAAAAAATGAGTTTCCAACACAATAGTCTAATTTTTAGCCGAAGAGATTAATTTGCAACTAAAATGATGAATTTTTAATCAAGAACACTAATATTCAGTAAAAAAAAATCATTTTCAGCCGATGAAAAATTTGTTGAAAAATATAGTTCAAATCTTTACCAAAGATTTGAGTATTCAACGAAGAAGATTACTTACCTACAAAAAAAATTAACCACTTAATTGCAATTTCATATAAAAAATATTTATTTTCAATCAAACAGTTGAATTTTTAACTAAGGAAGATGAGTTTTCAACAAAGAATGAATAGGTCTATTTTTATCTGAAAGAAAGTAACACTTCAACCAAAAATGCAATAGTTAAATTAAAATTTAATCAAATTAATTTTCAACCACAAAAAAAACGAATTTTCAACAAAATAGTTAAATATTCAACCAAAATAAATAAAACTTTAAACTAACGAAACAAATCTTGAACTATGAAAGATTTTTAGTCAAGATTGAAAAAAAAATTTGAAACAAATTGTTGAAATTTAAGCCAAAAAAATTAATTTTCAGTTTATAATAGTTGAATTTTCGAAGAAAGAGAATGACTTTCTAACAAAATTGTTGCACTTTCAACAAAATAATTTAAATTTTCACCAAGTAACACCATTTCTAGTAAAAAATATTTGGGTTTTTTAACAAACATATTAAATTTAAGACCAAAAAATGAATTTTCAACCAAAAAAGAAACAATTCCAACCAAATAGTTTAATAATTACATTTTCAGTTAAAAAACTGCACGCAATTAGTTGAATTTTTATCTAAAAAAGATTTATTTTCAACCGAAGAATTAAATTTTTAACTAAAAAATATTATTTTGCAACAAAGAATGGAATAGGTCTATTTTCAACTAAAAAAGGGGGACTTTTCTACCAAGAATGCAATATTTAAATTTTATTTTCCAAAAATTAATTTTTAACAATATGAAAACGACTTTTTGATCAAATAGTTAAATTTTCATCCATACAAAAAATTTAATTTTTAATCAACCATGGAGTTGAATTTTAAATTAAATAAAGAATTAATTTCTAACAAAAAAGGTATGTAAATTTTCAAACCAATAAGACAAATCTTGTACTACGAAAGAATCTTTAGTCAAGATAGAAAAAAAATTTTGAAACAAATTGTTGAAGTTTCAAGCCGGAAAGATTAATTGCAATTTAAAATAGTTGAATTTTCAAACATACAGAATGACTTTCGAACAAAATTGTTTAACTTTCAACAAAATAATTTAGTTTTTAACCAAGTGATACAATTTTTAGTGAAAAATATTTGGATTTTTAACCAAACAGATGAAATTTTAAACCCAGGAGATTGATTTGCAAGTAGAATAATTCGTTAATTGGAATAGTTCATTTTTCACTTTAAAAAATAATTATGTGTGACAAACCGAACTTTTAACAAAAATTTTGAAGTGTCATCCAAAAAATGAATTTTTAACTAAAAAAGAAACAGTGTTAACCACATAGTTTAATAATAACATTTTCAGTTAAAAAATGAATGCTTAACAAACAAACAAAATAATTTTTTCTAAAATAATTCAATTTCCAACACCAAAAATGAATTTTCAACTCACAACTAGTAGCTAAATTTTCAATCAAACATTGAATTTTCAATTAAAAAGATCAATTTCTTTTCAAAAAAGATGAATTTGTAAACACTTAGTTGAACTTTTATTTAAAAAATATTAATTTTCAACAAAGAATGGAATAGGTCCATTTTTTACTATAAAAGGAGATTGTTCTACCAAGAATTCAATAGTTAAATTTTACTTTCAAACAATTAATTTTGAACAACATAAAAATTAATTTCCAATAAAATAGTACAATGTTGAACTAAACAAAAAATTTAACTTTTCATTAACCATGCAGTTGCATTTTAAATAAAAAAAGATTCAATTTTACCAAAAGATATAAATTTTTAAACCAATAAGACAAATTTTGAACTACGAAAGATTCTTCAATCAAGAGGGAAAACAAAATCAAACAAATTGTTGAAGTTTCAAGCCAAAAAGATTAATTTTTAACAGAAAATAATTTAATTTTCGAACAAAGAGAATAAATTTCTCGCAAAATTGTTGAACTTTCAACAAAATAATTTAATTTTCAACCGAGGAATACAAGTTTATTCTTCGCTTAAAAAATTAATTTTCTATACCATAAAGCCAGTTTTCAACGAAATTGTGGAATTTTCAACTCAAATGAAACACTTTCAACCAAATAACTTGGTAGTTATATTTTCAATTAAAAAATAAAAAAAAATGTTTAAGAAAAAGAAAAAATATTCGCAAAATAGTTAAATTTTCAACCACAAAAATGAGTTTTTAACAAATTAGTTCCATTTTCAACCACGTAGTTTAATTTTCAAATGAAACAATATATAATAATTCATAACATAATCAGAAATTTTGTATTCAAATTAAAAAAAAAAACGATTTAAACCAAAAGAGATGAATTCTCAACACACTCTTCAATTTTTGAACCAAACAGAATTAGTTTCTAATCAAACTGTTGAATTTTTAACAAAATAATTAAATTTTCAACGAAAAATATAATAGTAGACTTTTAAACGAAATGTTATTAATTTTTAACCGAAGGTCAAAATTTAATTTTCCATGGTAACTTACTATAACTTATTAATTAGCGATTTCTATTAAACCAATATAAATTTTATAATATTAATTTTGCAGTTTATTAATTTTTTTTTCTTTAAAAATTTTTTTTAATTTTGGACACTTTTTCTTACATTTCAAGCCCTACATGAGAATATAGAATCAAGAAAACTATCGCTTACTTCTGACTTCCGAGTCTACTCGTACGGAGAGAGTGTGTTACTCGGACAGCGAGGAAACACCGCGTACAGAATGACGCAACGATAAAAACGAGAAAACGAAAGTACAACGGGAGCAAATAAAAAACAATATTTCTTGTTATTTTAACTATTGTTTTTATTTTATCCCACTGTTCTAAATATTCGATAACAAATTTAATTATCGTGGAAAACCCTCAGTTTTCACAGTTTTTTTTTACAGTTTTCAACTTATAAAATAATAGAAAGTGCTAGTAAAATTCTGAATAAATATATTTAAATACTTCTAATTGTTATTAATGAGATGTCTTAATTTAAAAAATATGTGACGCATTTTTTTCATTTTTTATTAAATAAAAATAGTTCGAAGTTGGTTGACAAATTCCCAAACTTTGGGCACTCTAGTGTATTTCAACATTCAAAAGATATTTTTCAATTTTACTAAAGTTCTATTCAATCGCATGTCTAATTTATTAACAAAATAATTTTTTATTTGTTTCAGGTGAGTTCAATTGTATGACATTTCCAATACAATTCCGTAAGTATGAAACCAAAATTAAAAATACAATATAAACATATTTAATTTGAAATAACAAAATTTCGCGTGGAATTTCATCACTTGTTTAATCAGTTAACCGGTGATAATTCAAAATACTGATTAGACCAGGGACAATTTCACTGGTTCAGTTTAAGAGAATAAACATAACTGAAGTTCAATAATAATTTTGTACGAAAATGACCCGAAATGCAGTTGAAATCCTGCTTTTTTCTATGTGAATAATTTTATTTTATCTATTTCAAGTTAAGAAGCTTCTAACATTAATCATCTTGGGAAATTTCGGCATACAATTTAAAAGTTGATATTCTCTGATTTGAAAATCAGTTTCACACTCGAAGATGCCAACTAGCTAATATGAATGCTTTGAAATTGGAAGCGTCCACAAAATAAAAAAAAGTATGTGTCTGCATTCTCTAAAAACACTCTTTTACCAAGACAAGAGTGATGAAGGAGGTGTCAGAAACCGTGAAGGAGTCTTGCCCGCAACTTTTCAAGGACACAAACAAAAAAATTAAACTTACTCCAAGAGACAAATTACGGTTATTCTACAGAACAACTGCCACATAAAACTTGACTTTTAATTCAGTTTATAATTCCCTTTTCTCTCCATTCTTTTTTAAATGCAAACTGATTTAAAACTTTTTAAAATTTGAACTTGTTCTCGACGATCTAATTTACAATATCAACAATCAGAGACCTAACTCGAGAGCAAAATTTTGAGAGTATGATTTTTTTCAACTGCGACAAAATCGGTTTTTAATGGTACGGAGGGCTTATTTTTTGACTTTGGGATTTCGTTTCCTGATCAAGAGAGCAATAATTGTCTCTCGAAACGTCGAGAATAAAGGATATTCCTAACATCATCGAGGTCTTTTTTTCTGGTCTGAAGTATGTCATTGTCATAACTTTTACACTTTTTATAAAATTTAAAGCAGCTACTTTTTGTAAGACTGAACTATGATAAAAAATTAAAGCGTGAGAGAAAAGGAAACTCTTTGGAGAAACGTGTCGAGGAAAAGTTTGCGTTAGTCTCGCCCTGAATCGCCTCACCGGCTATTCTCCCTGTTTCCCCACCGGTATCAAGAAATTAATTTTGCAAAAGGTGGTCTACAAAGTACAAATTATGCGTCCTTCATGTGCGTGTACCTCCGATCGATGTGCCTTTCTCTGTTTTTCTTATTAAATATTTACTTTTTTTCCATTTCTGGTTTATTATTTTTTTTCCTTTATAATGGGCAGTTTATTACGAACGCTCACCGGATATTAATTGCCGGCGAAGAATCTAGGTGCTACACTTTCCTCTCACGTGTCTAGAAAGAACATATTCTGATAATAAAAGAAACGCTTCCTTCTTCCATCATCATCCCTTCAATTATAGTCCATCCTTTTGCACTTTTCTATTTCATTTAATCGATCACTTCTTCAATTGAACTTGTAATTTTCTCTTTTTTTTTGCTTCTAATCGAGGGGGAAACAACTCTATAAAATGAGGTCCAGTGGAGCTGGATTATGCGTATTACAAGTGGATTATTCAAGAAGAGTTCGCATTACAAGTGGATTACTTGGGATAACGCGGATTACTCAAAATTACCCGGGTTACTTAGTTTTTACAGATTATAAATAGATTGTCTAGACTCTAGAATTACAATTCGATTTTATGGGATTGGGATTGGATTGTCTAGAATTAAAATAATATTACTCCGTATCCCCGGATTCCCGGAGTAGCTTGGGTTACTTCGTAACATAAGTAGATTATCTATAATTACGAGTGGATTATCCGAACTTTTAAATTTCTTGAAGATTCCTTGGTTTTAAATCTCTTGAAGATTCCTTGGAATCTTGAAAAATACCCAAAAATCCTAAGAATCTCTTGACATTCCTAACTTTACAATTAGGGGTAGTTTTTGAGCCCGTTTTTCACCTCTCGGCAGCCTTAACAATTACTACTAATTGTAAAATCGCATTTTGCTGCTTTTGCCAATCTCTAAAATCCACCCTGGGTGTAAAATCCTTTTGTTCAGCTCTCCCCAGTGTCAAAAATGACCCTTAAAATTAAAATCTATTTTCTAGCTCTCCTTATTCCAAAAAATCATTCTTAAGAGTAAAATCCCTTGTAGATAGATAAACGTTAATTATTCGGCCCCACAAATTACTCTTAAGTGTAAAACCCCCTTGTCCAAGTCGTCCCCTTTCCAAACCCACCCAGCCTCAAAAATCACTTTGAAGTGTAAAATCACCCATCCCCAAAAAATCATTTAAAATTGTGATATCTCTTTTTCTAGCTTATCCTATTCTTAAGAATCACCTTTAAATGTCAAATCCCCTTTTCCTGGTCCTTCCAGCCCCAAAAATCACTTCTAAGTGTAAGATCCCCTTTTCCAGGTCTTCCCAGTCTCCACAATGATTATTGAGTGTAAAACCCCTTATCCTGGTTCTCCCAGCCGCAAAAATAACTTCCAAGTGTAAAATCTCCCTTTCCAGCTTTTTCCAGTCCCAGCACCATTGAGCGTAGAATCCTCTTTTCCAGATCCAACCATCCCCAAGAATAATTTTAAATTGTGAAATCCCTTTTTCCCGTTCTTTTCACTCCCGAGAATCACCATCCTCCTTTCCAGGTCTTCCCAAGCACCAAAAATCACTTTTAAGTATAAAATCCCCTCTTTCAGCTCTTCTCATTCCCAAAAACTCCACCTTAGTGTAAAGTCCGGTTGTCCAGTTCTCCAAAGCCCCAAAAACTTTATTTCAGAGTTTGAAATCACAACTGATCTTATTTTTCTAATCGTGTGCGTACTAATTAGAACTAGCACGAATGAAATAATCTTTAAAATGGTAACTATACTCTTCTTAGTGTAACGAAACGTCCAAACTCGAAGATTGTTTTGAGTAACTGTAGAAAGAAGTTAATTTTTGCAATCTTTAGAGATTACAAGATGAAGCTCATAAAAAAGTTCCTAAAACAAATAAAGATTTTAAAGCTAAATTCCAGGTCATTTCCAGGTTTTTCCAGTTTCCAGGTCAAATCGCCACCTAGTTTTTATTAAAGCCCCAAGTGAACTAAAATACAAGACTTTCAGTTCGGAAAGATACGACGAAAGCTCTCAGCTGGTAAGTATTAAAAACTAGTTCACTCTGAATTGGAACTTGGAAGAATCAATTTTCGTTGCTTTCCGTTTTTTTTTTTTTTTAATTTTTTCCTTTGTTGAAGTAAATCGCGATAAATTTGTGTGCAAGTTGGAAACGTGTGACCGGCTGGGTCTTACATACATTGTAGACACAATAAAGGGAAACGTTTTAAACAATAAAGAGGAGAGTGGAGAGGAGAGGAGCGTCGGGCCCGTTTGGCCGGACGTGCGTTTAAGAATACCCGGTATGTGCATGTTCACGCGATCAAGTTCGCACACATTTGCAGCAAGGCAGGAGGTACCCACTACCCAGTCCAGCCAATACGAGCGGACCTTAGAAGCCGTTCGTAACTTCGTTCGTAGCGGATCGAGGGAATCTTTCCGGTTCTCGCGGACGTTCCCCAGGGGTTTCTTGATTCTTCTCCGTGTCCTTGGAAAGTCGCGTTCGCGAGCACGAAACACCTTCACGGTTCCTGGCGCACTTCTACGAGTAGTTACTTGGATATCGTGAGTAGTCGTGACTCCTGACGAACAAGAAAATATCTCCCACGCAACTTGGCGAAAAATTAAATAAACATAAGGAATATTTCATAATAAATCGTCTTCCAAGATTTGCGATATTTCAAAAGAATAACGCTTTTCCATTCTGAAACAATTGTTACATCTAGAGATTCTAGGGCTTAAGATCTTCCTCCAACAGCCTTCACTGAAAAAGTGGGTGGACTGTTGATAGAACCAATGGATCCGCTGGACAGCTCGAATAACCGAAATAGCAGTCTTCTTTTGAGGTAGGGAGGTCTGGACAAGAAGATGTTACACGAAGGTTTAATTTTTGGGGCGAGGAAGGATCTGAAGAAAGAGATTTTACAAAGATGTTACACGAAGGTTTAATTTTTGGGGTGAGGAAGGATCTGGAGAAAGAGATTTTGCACTTAAGGAGTGATTTTTAGTGTTAGACAGAGCTAGAGAAGAGATTTTACATTTAGGGGTGTTTTTTAGGTCAGGGGAGAGCTGGACAAGAGAATTTTATTATACATAGAGCTGTACAGGGGGCAGGATACTTGTAAATGTAGGGTACTTGTAAGGGGTTCTTCCAGGAATTTTTTAGAGTTGGATCAGAAAAGCTGGATAAGGTATTTTACTCTTAAGGATGATTTTTGGGACTGGAGATGGCTGGAAAAGGCGATTTTACACTTAGGTGTGACTTGTGAGGCTGGAAAGAGCTGGAAAAGGGGATTTTACACTTTTGGTTGATTTTTGGGGCTGTGGAGAACTGGAAAAGAAGCTACAAAAATCACCCCGAAGTGTAAAATTTTCTTGTTTGGCTCTGCACAGCGAAAATATCGCCCTACATTATAAAATTTCCTTGTCCAGCTCTCCCTTGTCCGAAAAATGACCATTTAACAGTAAAATCCCTTTTCCAGCTCTCCCTAGTCCGAAAACTCACCCTTAACTGCAAAACCCTTTTTCCAGCTCTTGCGACTTCCAAAAATCACCCTTAAGAATAGAATCCCTTGCCAAGCTCTCCCGAACGATAAAAATCACCCCCAAGTGCAGATCCCCTAAAGTAATCCGCTTGTAATCGTAAGTAATCAACTTGTAATATGGAGTAATCCTCTCGTCTTCCTCTCGTCATCCTGAGTAATTCAAGTAATTCTCTTGCAGTCCCATGTAATCCACTTGTAGTCCTATGTGACTTTCTTGTAATCTAGTTTTTATCCACTCGTAATCCTGAGTAATCTAAATAATCCGTTAATCCAAGTAATCCTCTTATAATCACAAGTAATCCACTTAATATCGCAGTTAATCTGTTTTTAATCCCAGGCGTGATTGGGGATCGTTGAAAATTTCTCGTATCGATTCAACTCGTGTTTCAACTTAGGAAAAATGTTGTAAAAATCTGAGATTCAGAGTAGCTAATTTTGGAAAACTTATCTTTTATTTAATCTAATGCTTGGACATTTGTAGTCATAACTTGGGATCGCGTGAAGATTTTTTAAATTTTCTTGGCTCAAATTGAAATTAATATTTCAAAGATTACGTCCTGTAAATTTCAGAGAATAAGAATTACTTTTCACAGTACCCGGCCCTTCTCGTGTATTTGTCTTCTAAACCGAATAAAACTAGATACTACTCTGGGACATTTTTAGTCATAACTCGGGAACGCGTGAAGATTTTTAACTTTTCCTCGCTCAAATTAAAGTGAAGATTCTAAAGATATTTAATTTCTTTTAAATTTCCGATTTCTTCGACAACTTTTCAAGGTGATGAGGCAAGATGATGGCTCGAAAGAAAATTCAAGAAATTCTTGATGTTTTTGAAAGCGCTGTAGAAAATTTCTGACGGTAGGGCATGAATTGTAAAAAAGTTTTCCCACTTCGAAATCATTTCTCGTCAATCTTACGTGCATAAGATATGCAGAGGAAAGAATAAGGCAGAGTCTTTGTGTATGATTCCGGTAGCCTTCAAATACCCGCAGTACAATCCCCTCGTTCCTGGATGACGAAGGCTAGAAGGGAGGTGGATAGTCGAGGTCTGGGGAATGACGATGGCTCTTGAGATCTTGGATGAGATGGTGGGGGAGTATGGGGGAGGAAGAGGGGGTTGAGAAATTCTATGTAACCTTTGCACCCAGAACACCCTGTAGGTATACGCGGAATCGTTTTCGACTCGCGTATATAGCAAATCTTCCGCGCGTTTTGCGACCGGTCGAGAGTTATTTTCGCGCAAAAAATCTACGCGGGTGCAGAATGTATGTAAGAAAGAAAATCACGTTGACTCTCGCCAATGTCGGATTCTCGGGACTCGACGCTCTGTTGAGGAAATCTGATTTCTAATTCATCCTCGCGAAACTGTCACTTACTCTATAATTTGGAAAATTTTAATCTCCAGGGAAAATATGTTTCACATTAGGTTTGATTTTTCAAACGAAAATTTATAAATATTGTTATAGCGCGTCAGATGACGCGATGAGTACTTATTTCTAATTGAACGATGAAGATTTTTTCTCATCGAGCCATGTAACTCTTTTCTGATCGACCCATGAAGACTTTTTCACCAATCGAGCCATGCAGATTTTCTTCTAAACGACCGATGACTTTTTTTCTGATCGTGCTGTGAGGATTTTTGCTGATCGAGAGATGACTTTTTCTGATTGAGCGATGACTTTTCTCTAATCGAGCCATGAGGATTTTTTTCGGACCATGTGAATTTTTTTCTGATCGAACGATGAATTTTTCCTGATCGAGTCATGAGGATTTATTTATCAGGCCATGAGGATTTTTCTGATCGGGTCATGCAAAAATTTTTTTCTGATCGAGAGATCAAGACTTTTCTGATCGACCTATGAGGATATTTTCTGATCAAGCGATGACTTTTCTAATCGAGCCATGAGGGGTTTTATTTGATCGAGCGATAAGGACTTTTTTTTATCGGACCATAAGGATTTTTTCTGATTGAGCAATGAGGATTTTTTTGATCACGCCATGTGAATTTTTTTCTGATCGAGTGATGAGTACTTTTTTCTGATCGAGCGATGACTTTTTTCTGACCGAGTGATGAGAACTTTTTTTGATCGAGCCATAATGATTGTTTCTTATTGGGGCATGGGGATTTTTCTGATCGGCCCAAATGATTTTTTCTGATTGAACCATGCGGATTTTTGTCTGACCGCGCCATGAATTTTTCTTATCGAGCCATGAGGATCAGGCTATGTGATTTTTTTTGTCTTCGAGCGATGAGTACTTTTTTCTAATCGAGCTATGAGGATTTTTTCTGATTAGGCCATGCGGATTTTTCTGATCGGTTCATGTGAATTTTTTTCTCTTCGAGCGATGAGTACTTTTTTCTGATCGAGCCATGAGGATTTTTTCTTATTGAGCCATGAGGATTTTTCTGATAACGCCATGTGAATCGTTTTCTGATCGAGCGATGATTACTTTTTTCTGATCGAGCCATGAGGATTTTCTTCGGAACGACCGATAACTTTTTTCTGATCGTGCCGTGAGGATTTTTTTCGGACCATGTGAATTTTTTTCTGATCGAGAGATAAAGACTTTTCTGTTCGAGATATGAGGATTTTTTCTGATCGAGCGATGACTTTTTTCTAATCGAGCCATGAGGGTTTTCATTCGATCGGACGATGGGGACTTTTTTATCGGACCATAAGGGTTTTTTCTGATTGAGCCATGAGAATTTTTCTGATCACACCATGTGATTTTTCTTCTGATCGAGCGATGAGTACTTTTTTCTGATCGAGCTATGAGGATATTTTCTGATCGAGCGATGACTTTTTTCTGACCGAGTGATAAGGACTTTTTTTTGATCGAGCCATAATGATTGTTTCTTATTGGGGCATGGGGATTTTTCTGATCGGCCCATATGATTTTTTCTGATTGAACCATGCGGATTTTTGTCTGACCGCGCGATGAATTTTTCTTATCGAGCCATGAGGATCAGGCTATGTGATTTTTTTTGTCTTCGAGCGATGAGTACTTTTTTCTGATCGAGCTATGAGGATTTTTTCTGATTAGGCCATGCGGATTTTTCTGATCGCTTCATGTGAATTTTTTTCTCTTCGAGCGATGAGTACTTTTTTCTGATCGAGCCATGAGGATTTTTTCTTATTGGGCCATGAGGATTTTTCTGATAACGCCATGTGAATTGTTTTCTGATCGAGCGATGAGTACTTTTTTCTGATCGAGC
>NC_046665.1:109890199-109906113 GCF_010883055.1 Belonocnema kinseyi | reverse complement strand
TTTCATTCGATCGGACGATGGGGACTTTTTTATCGGACCATAAGGGTTTTTTCTTATTGAGCCATGAGGATTTTTCTGATCACACCATGTGATTTTTCTTCTGATCGAGCGATGAGTACTTTTTTTCTGATCGAGCTATGAGGATATTTTCTGATCGGGCGATGACTTTTTTCTGACCGAGTGATAAGGACTTTTTTTTTGATCGAGCCATAATGATTTTTTCTTATTAGGTCATGAGGATTTTTCTGATTGGCCCATATGATTTTTTTCTGATTGAACCATGCGGATTTTTGTCTGACCGCGCGATGAATTTTTTTATCGAGCCATGAGGATCAGGCTATGTGAATTTTTTTCTCTTCGAGCGATGAGTACTTTTTTCTGAACGAGCCATGAGGATTTTTTCTTATTGGGCCATGAGGATTTTTCTGATAACGCCATGTGAATTGTTTTCTGATCGAGCGATGAGTACTTTTTTCTGATCGAGCCATGAGGATTTTCTTCGGAACGACCGATAACTTTTTTCTGATCGTGCCGTGAGGATTTTTTTCCAACCATGTGAATTTTTTTCTGATCGAGAGATAAAGACTTTTCTGTTCGAGATATGAGGATTTTTTCTGATCGAGCGATGACTTTTTTCTAATCGAGGCATGAGGGTTTTCATTCGATCGGACGATGGGGACTTTTTTATCGGACCATAAGGGTTTTTTCTTATTGAGCCATGAGGATTTTTCTGATCACACCATGTGATTTTTCTTCTTATCGAGCGATGAGTACTTTTTTCTGATCGAGCTATGAGGATATTTTCTGATCGGGCGATGACTTTTTTCTGACCGAGTGATAAGGACTTTTTTTTGATCGAGCCATAATGATTTTTTCTTATTAGGTCATGAGGATTTTTCTCATTGGCCCATATGATTTTTTTCTGATTGAACCATGCGGATTTTTGTCTGACCGCGCGATGAATTTTTTTTATCGAGCCATGAGGATCAGGCTATGTGAATTTTTATCTCTTCGAGCGATGAGTACTTTTTTCTGAACGAACTATGAGGATTTTTTTTGATTAAGCCATGCGGATTCTTCTGATCGGTTCAAGTGAATTTTTTTTCTCTTCGAGCGATGAGTACTTTTTTTCTGATCGAGCCATGAGGATTTTTTCTGATTAGGCCATGCGGATTTTTCTGATCGGGTCATGTGAATTTTTTTCTGATCAAGCGATGAGAACTTTTTTCTGGTCAAGTCATGAGGATATTTTCTGATCGAGCGATGACTTTTTTCTAGGATTTCTTCTGATCGAGGCATGAGGATTTTTTCTGATTGGACAATGAGGATTTGTCTGATCGGGCCATGTGATTTTTTTCTGATTGAACCATGAGGATTGCTTCTGACCTCACCATGTAAATTGTTTTCTAATTGAGCCATGAGGGTTTTTTTTTGATCAAGCGATAAGGACTTTTTTTATTGGGCCATGAGGATAGTTTCTGATCGAACGATGACATTTTTCTGATCGAGCCATAAGGATTTTTTCTGATTGGGCCATAAGGATTTTTCTGATAACGCCATGTGAATTTTCTTCTGATTGAGCCATGAGGATTGAGCGATGAGGATTTTTCTGATAAGGCCATTTGATTTTGTTTCTAATCGAGCCCTGTAATTCTTTTTTTGATCGACAATTTTCAATGTGATATTTGGGAAATTATCGCAAATAATAATTAATAAAAAAAGCATCGAGCGATAGTGGGTAACTGCCTCATTCGCCTCGCCCCAGTTACTATAATAACTCTTTCTTAAGGCGAAAGAATTTTTCTCTATAAGCAGTGTTTGTTCACTAACATGCTTCTTGGTTAATCCACCTTTCTGTAATTCTCAATCTAATTTGATCCCATGTACTTGAGCAAAGCTATTCAATTGGCGTGGCACTTTTTATTCAACCATCACTTTTTATCATTTCTAGAAAAATCGATCATCCTTCTGGATAACTGTAATTTCTGATGCAATTCTTATTTTAGTTCAAACCTTAAATTCACTTTTTTTCTTTTCCAAGCGAAAATCTTATGATTGCAGAAAAAAGAAAAACCGATTCAAAGTGAAATTTCACTCACGCTGTATTAGCAGACTTCATGCTCTTTCTCCTATTTCTATCTTTTCCCATTTTTTAAAGAATTCATCTTTTTCCCCACTTTCATGAAACTTCCCCTTTAACCCCTTTTTCTCGTTTTTTCGCTTAAATGCGAACTTTTTGGTTATAAAATACAACTGTTTTGCATAAAACCATTCTCTTTCGTTAAAATAACAACTATTATATTTTTAGTTAAGAAAATTCATTTTTTTAGTTGAAAATTCACTTATTTTGTTCATTTTTTTTTTTTAGAAAATGAATCTTCTTCTAGCTACCAGTTGATTAAAAGTTAAAATGCTTTGTTAAAAATTAATTCTTCTGGTTGAAGTTTCATCATTTTAATTGAAAATATTATTATTTTCTTCAAAATTCTTTTTTTTTCAAATTAATTTTTCTAACTGAAAATTCGACTATTTGATTGAAAATTCGCATATTTCATTGAATACGACTGTTTTTTATGCATTTAAAATAAAAATATTGTTTTGTCCAAATATCAAGTATTAAACTTTTTTGCTGAGTAATTTTTTATTGAAACTTTTTTGTTGAAAATTACACTTTTCTCGTATGAGAAAAATAAAAAATTCGTCTTGTTGGCTTGAAAATTCAAATCTGTTGTTTTTAGTTGAAGTTTAAATGTTTTCTTTAAAAAATCCAATGTTTGGTTAAAAATTGAATTTTTCAGCTAAAAATTAAATTGTTTGGTTAAAAATTCATTAATTTTGTTAAAAATTCATCTCTTAAGTTTAAAAGTTTAACTATTTTGTTGGAAATTAGTTTTTCTTTTTGAAAATTCAACTTTTTGATTCACAATTTATCTTTCGTGGTTGAAAATGAACTTTCTTTTTTAAAACTCGTTTATTTAGTTGAAAATCCATCCTAGTTTGTTTGAAAATTCAAGTATTTTGCTGAAAATTTTACTATCTGATTAGAAATTAAACTATCTTTTTGAAAATTTGCTTCTTTTGCTTAGAATTTTAACTATTCAGTTAAATATTATTTTCTCTTGTTGGAAATTCAACTATTTGGTTCATAATTTAACAATTTGGTTAAAAATGCAAATATTATGTTAAAAACTCATCTTTTTGCTTGAAGGTTTAACAATTTGGTTAAAAATTCATTTTTTTAACGAAAAATTCAACGATTTTCTTGAAAATTCGTGACCTTTGCTTAAAATGTTTATTATTTGGTTAAATATTATTTTCTCTTGTTGAAAATTCAACTATTTGATTAAAAATTCAAATATTTAGTTAAAATTTTATTACTCTGTTAAAAAATCATCATTTTTGCTTAAAAGTTTATCTATTTGCTTAAAAATAATTTTTTCTTTTGGAAAATTCGACTTTTGGATTGAAAATTTATCTTTCATGGGCGAAAATAAGATTGTTTCTTAAAAACACGTTCTTTTGATGTAGAATTCAACTATTCGTTAAAAATTCAACTATTTTGTTGAAAGTTTTACTATTTGATTGCAAATTGAACTATTTTGTTGAAAATACGTCTCTTTTGTTAAAAATTTTCAGTATTTTATTCAATATTATTTTCTTTGGTTGAGAATTCAAATAAATGGTTTAAAATTTATCTTTCTTGGTAGAAAGTTAAATTTTTTGTTGAAATTGATCTTTTCTAGACATTTCTTTTCTATTTTAGATTTCAAACTCCACTATTTTAACAAAAATTAGTCATTTTCTTAAAAATACAATATATTTGAACTAAAAGTCTTATAGTTATATAGCACCCACATTACTTTTATTAAAAAAAATTACTTTCTCTATTTTAATAAAAAATCATTCTATATACCCCTATTTTGAGATAATATTGGTTTGTTAAGTCTGTATTAACGATTGCGGCAGATTCGTCATCATCTCGGAAATATTTCTTTTTATTATTTTTTTTTCTTTATTATTAGTACACATGTATACTACTTCAAATGAATTATTTGTTAAAAAGAGCTCTGATAAATTCTTTACAAAAATAAAATAAAATAAATGAAACAATGAGAATGGAATAAATAAGAGATGTGACTATCCAGATGTGTTTGTCGGATTTTGAGTAAAAATCACGAAATTTTTATCGTGATAATCGAGTGTGCTGGTGTGGTGATAAGATTGTGAGAATTGGTACCAATGGGACGTGGGATTATATTGATAAATGCTAGATATCGTAATAACCTGCGTGCTCTTTTTTACTTTTTACTTTTTCACTTTTTTAGTCTCCTGCAGGTGTCGCGCGAGACAATCCATCCGCCTGCTTACAATGTTTCGCCAAAGATATCCGACCGATAACAGCTCGCTGATAATAGGATTCATAGCGTAGATCTGATTTCTCCGTCTGCCTCGCCTGGCCTGACCTGGCTGCGGCTGGAGAACATCGACACTCGGCTGACCTGAAATTACAAAATTCTGCTTTCACAATCGTTTTTTTTTCTTCATATTTATCTTACTTGTTCTTGCTTGGTTTATAGTTCCAGAAGAAGGAAAGACCCCATCCACAATTTACGAAAGACCATTTGCGGGAAGGGGAGGGGTAGGGAGGTTCAGTCAAAGCTTAGTGCTTAATATTCTTATTGGGTGAGGGGAGGGGTTGGACGATCTTAGGTAAGGAAAATTTTTAATACAAAAATAAATCCAAAAAAAAATTGCAGCTTAGAGAAAAGTATTTTCCACAAAGTAGATGAATTGTCAACCAAATAGTTGACTTTTCAAACGAAAAGATGAATTTTTAGCAAAATAAATACATTTTTTATTATATAGTTTAATTTTTATTCAAAACTGGAAAGTTACATTTTGAGATAAAAAAAATCAACAACAAAATTAATTTTGAACCAGAAAGGTCAATTTTTGGGTTAAAAAAATTAATTTCAAACTAAATAAATAAAGTTTCAACAAAAAAGATTAACTTTCTACTAAAATATACAAATTTTGTAAGAAAATATATATTTTAATCATTCGTATTATCTGGTAAGAGGCAATTTGCGAAATTGTATAACCACTCCTATATTTACTAAGAGAGATAACATGTACCAATTTTGGCATCGGCGTAAAGTTTGTGATCCGGAAGTTGGAACAGTAAAATTATATTTGAAGCTAAAAACCGTGGGTTGCTCTCAAAAGTGACTCTTCTTCGAATAAGGACCTCTTTTTCTGCTTTCTGGTATCTGAATATCGAGATGTTTGTGTTGTGTCCTTACTCTCTTCAAATTAACCAGTAAAATTTCACTGAGTTCGAGTAAAATTTCACTGATTTTCCAGTAAAATCTCACTGATTTCCAGTTAAATCTCACTGGATAGCTAGAAGTGTGTCACTGACAATCAGTGAGATTTTACTGGCTCACTCAGTGGAATTTCGACACTGGTTTATCAGTAAAGTCCACGTCACTGGTACATTTAATTACGCTTTTTTAGTTGAGTCACTTACTGGTTTACCCAGTGAAAATCGGAAAATCACTCGTTCACCAGTGATAGTTAAAAAATACTTATTCAACCAGTGACAATTTCACTGGTTCAGTTTAAGAAAGTGAAGCAAGAAATAATTTTTTGTAATGTGAGAATTAAATTCGGAAAAAGTAAAATTGTTAATCTGTTTTAGGTACATGTTGATATCATAATCAAGGAAGATTGACTCTATCTTTATTACTTATTTGACTTTCTGTTGAATGATCGTGGATTCAATTTTGGATTCGAAAACGATAAAAACTTTTTTTATTTTTGTTGCAGGTGAGTCAGCTTTTAATGTTTCTTGGTTTAAAGCACTACTGTGTAAGTAGTTTAAATTTGATTATTACTTTATTTTGAGTTATTCTCTCATTTTTATAGTGTTATAGTACCAATTCTTTATAATAATAAGGACATTTTAATTTGGATGTGAACATTTTAAAGGATTTTTATTGATATGAAAAATGTCTAAATATGTTATAATATTTCTATAAGATGAGAAAAATTCCACAATAACTAAGGGATTTTTTTTATTTTCAAGCATTTGAAAAGATTTTCAAATATTTAAGTGAGTTTTGAAAAATACCGCCAGATTTCGTATAATTTTACGGAATTGTATAACATTTTATTGAATTAAACCAATATTAGGATAAGTTAAAAGGTTCCAACGAAATTTTCAATGGATTTCAATGATTTTTATTAATTTTAAAGGATTTAAAATATTTTAGGGTATTTTAGAAGATATAAAAAAATTTTAAAGGCTTTACAAATTTAGATGGATTTCTAATGATTGGGAATGTTTGCGGGTATTTTTAAAGCTTTGGTTTGAAATATTTTAAGTTTTTTTTTTAATTGAAAAGAATTTTTAAAAGCTATTAAAATTTTTTTTTAATTTCAAATGGTTCCAAGTGTTTTAGGATATTTTTTAAATTTCTGAAAATTTTCAAGATATTTCAAGGAATTTCAAAGAACTATAATAGTTTTAAGGAATTTCAGAAGATTTGAAAGAAAAAAAGATTTTTCTTTAAAAATGTTCAAATATTGATTAAATGTGAATTTCATATTTTTGTTGCATCTATTTTTTATTTTCTGAATATAAATTTAAAGTTAAAGCATTAATAAATTCACTCTCCTTTTCACATTTTTTTCTATTTCATCATTTTAGCTGAAAATGTATTTCTTTAAATAAAACTTGAACTATTTTGTTAATCTTTTCATGTTTGATAGTTTGCCTATTGAACTAAAAATAAAACTAGTCTATTTGCGGATAAAAATTGATCTTTTCTAATTGAAAATTGAACTATTTGCTGAAAAATTCATCTGTTTTCGTAGAAAATAAATTAATAAATTAATCTTCGAGGTTTAAAAATTTATCTTTTGTACCTTTTTTGATTGAAACATCAAATATTTTGGAAGTAAATTCAACAATTTAATAGAAAATTTAAACTGTTCGTTGTAAACATAACTTTTTTATTAAAAATAAAATTTTTTTTTGAACATCTAAAAATTTACTAGAACATTGATTTTCTTTTTAAAAAGTCATATTTTTTGGAATGAAAGTTCAATTATTTTGTAGATAATTCTTTATTTTTGTTTAAAAATTTAACAAAAATTATTAATTTTTTGAAAATACATCTTTTTTAATAAGACATTGATTTTCTTAGTGCAAAATTCATCTTCTTGTTGCAAATTTAACTATTTGGTTAAAAATGAGTTATATTTTCAAATTTCGTTTTTTTAGCTTAGTTTTTCAGTTGAAAATTAAACTATTCTTTTTTGTCTGAAAAATTAACCTTTATGACTTGAATATTCAACTATTTGTAGAAAATTTATGTCTTTTGGAAGAAAATTAATCTTGGGTGAAAATTCATGTTTGTGATAAAGCAATTGAGCAATCTGGTAGAAAATTCGACTGTGTTCTAAAAAATTCTACAATTTGGTTGAAATTGTGACAGCTTTTGGTTCAATTAACTGTCTTCGAAAAAATTCTTCTCTGACTTGACACTTGAACCACTTGATTAGAAGTTTATTTATTTGATTGAAAATTCGTCTCTTCTGTTTAAAAGTTCAACTAGTGGGTCTCTTTGGATTGAAAATTCATCTCTTTTTGTACAAAATCTTGTTCCATCGAAAACTCAACTATTTTGTTGAAAATGTAATATATTTCGTCTTGAAGACTTATGATTTTGTAGCGTTTCACGAGACTCGCGAAAACACGCAGAATAAACGTGATATCCGTGTTTAGCCAACTGGTACGATTTATGGGGGGGGGGGAGGGGCAAAGCAACAGTTTGATTGAGGCAGAGGGTAGGGGTAATAAAATTGGTAACGTGGTTTATGGACGGCCTCAGACAAGTCTTATCATTAATCATCATCTAGATTCTAGAATGAAAAACATCGTTAGCGATCTCCGGCAGTAGTAGCGCTCGAGAGTCCTATCCCAATAGACGGAAAAATAGCTATAGCCTTCCGAGAGACGGCATCGGACGGGTCCTTATTCGCGACGTTGCGGTAGGCTACGCACAACGCACCCGCGCGAGCTTGCAGGTATCACTGTGTGGGTGTCCGGTATCATCCGTGAGAGACAGTGTCTAGGCGCTCAACTTAAAACCGAGTCTCGCCGACTCCTGCCGACTTGTTCCGACTTAACTCGCAACTCTTGGTTTCGTACAAGCGAGACTCGGCGCACAACATGGAATACAGTACAAGTGTGATTCGAGTCGAGTCGAGCCGAGCCGAGTGAGTGGAGTGAGTCTGGAGTAGTGCGCGAGTGAACGAGCCTGGACTAGCGGGCTACCCCGATTCCGAGTCAGTCAGTGTGCCACCGGCGACCGTCGTCCGTAGCCAAAGAAATGCTCCTCCACTGTCGGGGCAGTGCTCTATTAACTTTCATTCGGAATTCAGATTAATCCACACCGGGTGTCGACTGTCGTCACTCCTCAACTAGAAGTTTATAACAATATTTTACATTTTCGGAGATCACCCTTTTACAATCTCTGCAAAAATGGATTTTTAAAAAAAGGATTCGAGCTTGTGTGTTGAAAGTGTGTTTCGGTAGTGCTAGAGAGTGCCATAGTCTTTAAAGACCAGTTGTAGATACCGAATTTTCGTTTAAATTGTGCAGGTGATTTTAAATGGATTGTGGAAGAGTGTTACGTTACTTTATCAGTGAGAGTGAAATTGGTGGGTAGCCATGTCGGTGCTTCTCGTTTTTGGCTCCGAGATGTCATCCTTCCGGTAAGGTCAAGGTCCGCCTAGAGAAGACATTTGGAGAAAATCCGAGGAAAACAAGGTGACCATGCTCGAGGAACAGCCCTTGGACCTCAGTGTCCGCGTTGGGGACTACGCAGAGTTCACCAAGGAAGAGAACCTTCTCGAACAGGAAAATGATCGAGATCGTAAGGATTCAATCGATGAGTACGGAAATGCAACCCTCAGGTTGAGGGGTCTAGTCTCAACTTCTTCGGTTTACTCCCAGGACAGGGAGGACAGGACCTGCTCTGAAGATTCGGATGATTCCTGCTCCGACAACCAGAAGGATGGGGTCAGGTCAAGGTCCAGACCTCCTGGTACCAAACCTTACAAGAAGAACCTCATTAGACGATACCGTGAGTCTTTTTCAGTTTTTCAATCCGGAAAGACTTCAAAGTTTCGCGGAGTTTCGGATATTGGTAGAATTGATCAAACCCAGGGGGAACCAGCACATTTAAAATACGTATTTAGTCCTTAGAATGTACCTCATCATCTTGTCCTAAAAGTCTTAATACCCACGACTCGAAAGCGGTTCGAATCTGGTTGTTTCAATTGCCTTCAATTTTTGTGGCTTCTCAATCTAAAACCCTCCTTTTTTATCCAGCTTATGGCTTCCGAGTGGGTACCAAGAAATTCCAAATATGGCTTTAGTCCTAAGAATGTACCTCTATGTCCTATATTTCTCTTTATGCCATCCTTTGAATTTTTTATTGACTAAATATAAAACTCATCTTTCTTAACCTGCTTGTTGATAAAAGACATGATTTGCAATGAGCGGGGTTAAATTTAAACTTTTCGGAACATTACATTTGAATTTGGACGTTTCCAAGAAACCAGGGTTAATTCTTTCCACTAGAAAGCGGTTCGATTTTCGTTCTTCAAAATTAAAGGCCTTTAATTTCGATTGCTTCGAAATGGAAAACCCTTCTTTCTTATCTTACTTGTGTCTTGAACATTTAAATTTCAATGGTTCCGCCAGGATTGATTCTTTTGAATGAAAAGCGGTTTGTATTAGGATGTATGTAAATAAAAAGCCGTCAATTTTGGTTGCCTCTAAATCTCAAACCCTTCTTTTTTTATCCTGCTTTTGGCTTCCAAGTGGGCACCGGAAAATTCTTAAAATTTTATTAGAATGTACCTCTATGTCCTACATTTCTCTTTAATACATCCTTTAGATATTTTTCATCTTCAAAAGTTCCTCGAGACATCCATTAAAAGACATTCATAGGACAACCCTGAGACTAAAATTTGTATAACTTTTAAATCGATACCCTATCTTTTTTCTATGCTGGTCGTTGATAAAACACATCATGAATTTCAATTAGGTTGAATTTAATCTGTTTAAGGAACCAGGGTTAATCCTTTCCATTGAAAAGCGGTTCGAATTTTTATGATAACAAATTAAAATCCTTTGATTTGGTTTATTCTAAATCAAAAACCTTTTTTTTTACTTTATCCTGCATGCTTGTAGCTTCCCAGTTTAAATATTTTATATTTCTACTGTTAAAAAGTTAAAATCTTCCACAGTTTTGTCACTTCCAAATTAAATCCCTCTACTTGTAATAGTTGAATGAATAAACACTCAGATATAATGTTATTTCGAGCAAAACGATATGACGAAGTAAACATTAAATCGACTTTAATTTTAATTTATCTCTTTTTTGTTATTGATAGCTCTTATGAATTAAATTCGTCTCTTGTATGCTTTTTCTTGACTCTTAATCTTTTACAAAAGTGTATCATTGGTTGCAGTTTTCTTAAAAAACCATAATTTACCGGAAACTTGAACTTCATATTTACTCAACAAAAACAAACGAAAGGCTCCTGAGAGAGAGTTATCAGCAGCGTTGCGTGAAGTAAAAATACGAACCGCGATAACATAAAAATAGATTGCTCATTTAGTCGCGAATAGATTCTTTAAAAAATTTGTAATTGGTGCTAAATATTTTACAAATTGTTTCTAAATACTTGAAATTTTCATTGTCAGAGGCACAAAATAAAATATTTCAAACTCCTAATCGCATTGGTATTTTATTTTTGCCAGTCAAACTGTAAACAGTTTCGCAAACTATTTCGATTTCTTTAAATTTGTCACATTTTATGAGTCGCGGAGAAACTCGAGTATAGATAAGAAACTCTGATAATTCTTCATCAAACAGTGAAATACATATACACTTTTGTTTCAAATTTAAAAAATTTAGACTTTCCTATTGGCAATTTCGTAAAATATCTCCTCGAAGCGAAATTCTTTTGTCTCAAAGAATGAATCTCTAAAACATACAGTAACCCAGATCTTTTCGCGTTCGTCTGCACTTTATTTCTTCAGACCAACTCAGCTAAACTACACCACTTTTCTAACATCTTCCCTCGGAAAATCATTGAATTTTTTTAAAACAAAAAGTTTATCTTTTTCACCTGTTTTCAAGTAACTTCCCTCTTTTCTCATTTTTGCGCGTAAATACGAACTGAATTAATAGAATTTCTATCATATTTTTGATTAATAATTCAAATATTTTCTTTTTTGGTTGTTGAAAATTTAACTCTTTACTCAAAAAATTATCTCTTTTCTATCCAGAATCATTTGAATTGTTGAGATCAAATTATCCCCTGACGAAAATTCTTTGAAAATCGTCTATCGGAATTTTGAAGAGAATTTTTCTCATTTTTCAGGCTCGTTTTTTTCTTTGAGCGCCAATTTTCCTTGGTTGGAATATTGAGCAAATTGCCCACGGTAACGAAAGAATAACGTAATCGGAAATGCTTTACCGCGTACCTACATATTTTTTACCACAGAGTAGGTCAGGCGTTCTCGCAATAAAAGCGGGTCCGACGAAATCTTCTCGACGCGTCGTCGCCCGCGTAATGAAAGTCTCACACACTGTCGCAAAAATTTCCTATACATTTATACATTCTGCGTATGTTGGTGCGTAATTTCGGTCGATAAAAATATTACGCAAGCCACCTCGCACGAAGGTCGCGCGCAGCAATTCTCGACGAGGAAAAAGGACTGTGAGAGTGAGAGAGAGAGGGGAGTGATAAAAAAATTTAAGGAGACTGCAAGAGAGAGAGAGAGAGGAAAAAGATTGATTACAATTGTGCGTTAATTCTCTAGATGAGCATTTTGGATATGAATTTTGCAATAATCCGCATTATCAATCTCCTGGTCCGATAATGCTTTTGACCTGCCTCAACCTCGACAAAATTAGTCCCTCGTATCTATACGCAACCAATTACTTTTCGCCGCGATATCGTCCAAGTCTTGCTTCAAACGCCTTGAAATAGATGAGTAAACAACGAACACTTTTGAGCGATTTAGTAGCTTTTACATTTTTGAATTCACAGCGGGTCATCATTCGCCTCCTATTTTTGAAAAGTCGCATTCCGTTCCAAATGTGTGAATTAAGTATTGAGAGTTTCTTTGGCTGATCGATTTTGTACTTTAAAAAAACCAGTATATTAGTTTTAATTTCTAATTTAATGGTACGTAGTTGAAATCATAAAACTTTCAAATTAGAATTGTTAATTTTATTTAAAATATTGTTGAAGGAGTAGCGAAGGCTAATTGCGAAAGGTAATCCTTATCGCAGTAGAAATTAATCATTTTGTGCTTATAAATGCGTGAAAAACGTCGATTTTAAATTAAAAAGGTTGATCTTTTTATCAAAAGAGGTAGACTTAGACCAAATTGAATATCCCTAGTTCAGTGTTAATTCCTAAGTCGTTTTCTTAAATAAATATATTTGTTTTTGTTTTTTTGCCCGACAACAGACTAATGCATTTCTGGAAGGTTGTATACCAAAATGTTTTTTGGCAAATCATTTTTTTAGCTTGTACAAAAAAGTTCAGTATCACTCCATGAGTCTTGTTAAATGAATATATTTGCAAATGGTCGTTTGCTCGGCAACAGACACATAGAAGGCAAAACGATAAAGAAATTAATGTTTTTAGCTTGTTATTCTCAAAAGTGGATACAGATTCTAGATACAATTCATTAAACTTCATCAACTCTTCTGGAATGTTCTCGACAGTTTCTTCGTGTTTGTATTTATTCCTGAAACCATGGGGGTTCCTACAGATTACACTGGATTGTCTGGTAACCCAATGTCCCATTTATTCTGTTTCAGGAGTTCCCAAGACCTAGAGAAAGTTGACCAGATTTTCGGAAATTTTCTCCCATTTTTCATTTTAGTCACACTGCCTAGTTTACCTTTCAACTTTCTCCTATGCGGGTGGCAATTTTTTTTTTTTTAAGAAAAAGCTACCTGTTTCTTATCCTATACTTTTATCTTACAGACCCTGAATAATTTGCTAAACAACTTTACTTTTTAAAATGATATTATTCAAAACTTACCAGTAAGTTAAAATTTTTTTATAAATTTAAAAGTCTTGTTGACAGCATCATATTTTCTTACAACGATTTTTAGCCCCTCGCCTTTGTCGAGGGGAAAAGTACAGTTTTGGGTCAAGTGAACCCTTTTTCTAGCTGTCAGGCGCACCTCGGATCTCTCCTTCCTAAACTATCTTTTTCTTTTTCTATCCTCGACCCTCGACCCTAGCCACAAGCCACTGGCTTTTGCGGGTTGTTCCTTTTCGTACAATAAAATTCCACTCCCTTCGACAGGTTAAGCCAAATTGTGCCCCATAAACCTAAATGCTTCCGATATCTTCATATTTATGACAGTCACCATTTCAGGACAGGTTCAAAGTCAGGTGGCTTATTGTTGTTGTATTATCTAAATTTGACTTCCGTGCGGAAACTCTCAAGGGCAAATACTTATTTCAATAAATAGATTCTTTAAAAAATGGATAATCTTCTGAAAAATAATCCTTTAGTTAGTGGATCTCCCATTCCCTGATTTAGATGGAAATCAGTGTAATAGAATTTTCAAGTCGATCCTTGCGAATGAAGATATACGTTAGGTTAGGGAAAAAGGAACGAGAGTGTGAAGGATGATTCGAGGCTTTAAATCACTCGAGTGAATTCGAGCAGACGCCCACTTCGAGAATACGAAGACAAATTACTTCCGGTACGGTCTCTGGAGTCATAGGGTTGAACAGGATATGAAGATTGTTCGATTCTTTTTAAAATGTGGTTAATAATCGTGCCTTTGAGCAATCAAGACTGGAGTTAAGATTCTAAAAAAAAAAAAAGAAAAAAAAAATGGTTTCATCAATATCATGATTGATGAGTGCAATTCATTCAATTTTGTTTCATTTCACAGCTGAAACTAAATCAACATGTTTTCGGAGGTAAACCTTCATCATGTCATCAGGAAAATAAACTTGCAGATTGCTTAAAGAAAATAAAAAGGACTGGTTTTGTATAAGTGGAAAATTAATGTTTTCAGGCTGAATTTAACTATTTTTATTAAAATGTAAACCTTTTTTTGCTGATATCCACTATTACATTTTTCATTGAGAATTCATCTTGTTTGGTTAAAAACTTAAATATTTTGTTAAAAATTCGAATTTTTTTGGTTGAGAATAATTCTTTTAACTAAAATGTAAATATTCCATTTTAAGTTGAAAATTGATATTTTTAATTGAAAATTTAATCATACAGATGAACATTCATGTGTTTTGTAGAACATTCGTCTTTTGGTCTTCAAAATTCGAGAATTTAGCAAAAATTTAACTGTTTAGTTGAAAATTAACTTTTTCTTGAAAATTTATTTCCTTATAGGTTTGAAAAATTAATTGTTTTGTAGATAATCCTTTTCTTTTTGGTTTTGCAAACTCATCTCTTTTGGTTAAAATTTCGTCTTTTTTGTGAAAAAGTAACTGTTTGGTTAAAAATTCTTCTTTCTGTTGAAACTTCAACTATTGCAGTGGAACATTTAACTATTCGGTTGAAAATTCCCCTATTTGTTATAAAATTAACTTTATTGTTGAAAATTAATAATTTTGGTTTAAAAATTAAACTGTTTTTTAAAAAAGTCTTCCTTTTGGTTTGAAGATTCATCTTTTTTTAATTGAAAATTCAATTATATTTGGTACACATTTATCTGATTTTTTAAACTTCGCCCTATTTGTTAGGAAGTAATTTTTCTTCGTAGAAACTTAAGCTTTTTGGTTCAAAATTCGTCTTTTAGTAGAAGATTAATCTTTTTTATTTAAAATTCAGCTACTTGGTTAAAATTTCAACTTTTTTGGTGAACATTAATCTTTTTGGACGGAAAATTAATATTTTTTTGTAGAAAATTAACTTTTTTGTTTAAAACTCGACTTTTCAGTTTGAAAATCCAACTGTCTTTTAAAAAATTCATCTTTTTGATTAGAAAAATTTTACTTTTTATTTAAAATTCAACAGCTTTAGTTGAAAGTTAAATATTCTTTAATTGAAAATTTATTTTTGTAATTGTCATTTGAAAATTCAATTAATATTTATTAAAAAATTTAACTTTTCCTTAAAAATTCTTCTTATCATTTGAAAGTCAACTCTTTTTCAAAATATTCAACTTTTCAGATTGGAAATTCAACTCTTTTGTTAAAAAATTCTTTCTGGATTGAAAACTCATCCCATTCGGTTGAAACATCAACTACTTGGTTGTTGCAAAATAATTTATTCCCCTATTTTCGTTAAAAATCATCGGCTTTCCGCTGTTTTGAGAGGATTTTGGCCTTTGAAGCCTATTCAAAAGCAATATCTAAAAATATCATGGCAAACACCTTTTTTCTCTCTACGTTCGAGAATTTGTCAGTGACCTTACGTAACATTTCAAGATCGTATTCGTCACTCGTCATTCATCGCCACGTCAATACTTCTTGTTTTCCCTTAACGTTTCTCATCATCCGGCGGGGCGATTCTTTTTTTATCTGCATAAATAATTAACGGTTGCTCAATGTAAATTAAATGTAAATTATAAGAATGGCTAATGATTCGACAAAGTGCTCAAACTCATTGTGATTCAGGATATTGGCCCGCCGTTGAAGAAAGGACAAACTTCCTGTCTGGCTACCTTTCCTATTTTTTCCCCACTTTATTTTTTCCTTCGAAATATTTCTCTTTAATTTGTACTATTTAAAAATATTTCTCTCTCTCTCTTTTGCAGAAAGTTTTCAAGTCAAATCGATTGTCGGCGGTATTTCCCACGTTGATCGGCCCGGAAGGAACT
>NC_046665.1:109842449-109890189 GCF_010883055.1 Belonocnema kinseyi | reverse complement strand
GTAGGTGGTCACAATAGGAAACTGGGGTATGTCCTTGTGCTCTTAGGTGGTTATTGGAACGTTGGCACGGAGACGTTACCTTCATCTACAGGGCGTTGCACAACAAAATATTTTATTTAATAATTTATAACAATATCAAATATGATTAACACAATTAATTCACTTAATTTCCTTGAACCTAAAGCATTTTATATCTAAGAAATAAACAATTTTTTCTGAAAGCTAATTGCCAAGGAAAAAAATGGCACTCGGATAAATTTCCATGGAAGTGAGAATCGATTTTCCAAAGAGCCTTGAATGTTTACGAGTTTGGTATCAATACTTTTTTAATAGCCTAATTATGTAAGAAGTCAACGTCCGAGAGGTTCTAATTTACTGTTAACTTGATTTTCCTTTCATTTTTTCATTTTATTTTTTTCAAGTTGAAGACTCAACAAATGGAAATGGCAAAATACTCGTTAAAAAGTCTTTATAGATCGATGGAGGTTATTCAATGTACCTGGAAATAGTTGTTATCGCACTGCAGGGATCGAGTGTTTGCCATTGTTCTCACTATCGTAAGGAGAATCGCAAACCTGATTAACGCACTTTTTTATTATATTGGAATTTGCGTATAATTATAATTATTTCCAAATATTACACACCCTTGCATGCCTATCCACTCATGAAGACAGTAAACAAATAATACTGAAAATTCGTAAACCTTAAATTCAAAGATTAACTGAAATTCAGCTAAAAATTGGCTGATTTTAAGAAGGTCTATTTCTGCCTCTTTCTAGCTCTTTTCTTTTTATCTTTCTATCTCTATCTATATTTCACAATTTAATCATAGTTTTTCTTAAATTCAAATCAAATTTACTTGAATCCAGAAACATTTCCACTGAATTTAAGTTCATTTCGGAATTTAAGTACCTTTCCGAGTACCTTTTAACAAAGTACAAAAATTTTCTAAAAAAGATGAGTTTTCAACAAAATACATGAAATTTTAACCAAGAAGATTAATTTTTTTATAAAAAATACCCATTTTTCAAATGAAATGCATGAATTTTGAACTGCAAATAGTGGAGTTTTTAACTCAAAGAAACTAATTTTCCACGAAAAACGACAAATTAAAAAAAATACTGTTTTTTTTTTTTAATAAATAGATGAATTTTTAACTAAATATTCCAATTTTCAAGCCAAAAAAAAAAGAATTATCGATAAAAAAATACGAATTTTCAATAAAGTGCATCAATTTTTAACCAAATAGGTGAATTTTTATCCAAATAGATAAATTTTCACAAAAAAATATTTATTTTTCACGAAAAAAGACAAATAAAAAAATACTTGTATTTTCATATAAATTGATGAAATTTCGACCAAATAGTCGAATTTTCAAGCCAAAAAATGAATTTTGTAACGAAAGAGATGAGTTTCAAATAGTTGAATTTTAAACTAAAAATATAAATTTTCAACAAAATAGATGAATTTCTAATCAAACCGTTGAATTTTTAGTCAGAAAGATTAATATTCTATATAAAAGGTGAATTAAAAAAAAACATGAATGCTTAACCAAATAGTCGAATTTTTTTACAAAAAAATTAATTTACTACAAAAAGGATGATTTTTCAACAAAACACGTGCATTTCTAACCGGAAAGTTGAACTTTCAACTCAAACGAATTCATTTTTAACAAAATAAATACATTTTGTACTAAATTGATAAATTTTGAACAAAAAACATGAATTTTCAAACCAAAAGGTCGAATTTTCACTAACCTGGTTGAATTTTTAACGAAGAAAGATTTTTCAGTCAAGAAAAAAAGTCAACTGAATTCTTGAATTTTAGAAATAGAAAGACGATTTTTCTATAAAACAGTTAAATTTTCAAACCTAAAGTATAATTTTGTAACAAAAAATTTAATTTTCAATAAAGTAATTGAATTTTCAACCAAAAAGACGAATTTTTAACGAAATGCATCAATTTCCAAGAACATAGTCCAATTTTCAACCCAGAAAATGAATTTCCTAGGAAAAAGCCAAATTTTCAACAAGATACATGAATTTTCATCGATGAATATTATCTAATTATCGTTTTCGTTACCTTTTCAAATTGTAACGTTCGTTTACTTACTACTTAAAAAAATTTAACCGTTATTACTGTCTTATTTGAGAAATATTTACGTAAAAAAATATTTTTGAACTACCTTTCGAAAGTAACTTATATACAACAATTTTTATGGTGACGTGTCAATGCAAAAAATTCTATTTACCAATTTGTTGCCTATTTACAAAAATAACTTCGTTGCCAATACCTTTACACAAAAAGTAACTATTCACAATAATCAGTCAAAAGAACCTTTAATAGAACAAAGAATAATAGTTTAAATGAAAATTAACGTTCATTTTAAATAGATTTAAAATAGGTTGACTATTGCCTTCCGGCAACATGCGCCGGATTTTAGTCTTCACTTTTACCATATTTTGTAGTCACGTAATGTTTTTACCGCCGGGATTCTAAATAATTCATTGCGAATTCCAAAGAATTCTAGTTTAATGCCAACATGCTTACAAATTCATCTCGACAAAATCTGCCGGAATAGAAATTAAAAGGGTGATCTTTGTGACAGATTTGAATTATTTTTTATCTCTTTATCCGTGCCCCCACCCCCCACCCTTCCCGAATCTTAAAAACGGTGACTAGAGCGACGGATAATTCTAAGCTTGAAGATTCTTCTCCGGTACCGTATGCTGGAAGAGAAAAATATTTCAGAAGAGAAAAATATTCCAGAAGAAAAAAATATTCCAGAAGAGAAAAATATTTCAGAAAATAAAAATATTCCGGAAGAGAAAGTGGAAAACCGGGAATAGATACCGGAAGAAAATGCTAGAAAAGAGTGATAGAAGAGGAAAGTATTTGCGTGATCCGTGAATGGGACACCCGGTAGGTCGACTCGAAGAAGGTAGTGGTGGGGTGTGTACGTTATTATCGCTATAGGTATAGAATATAACTATAGAGTATGGAACGAATAGGCCGGTGCATAGAAGAGGAAGAGCAGTGCGCTCGTTGAATGCACCAGCCATGACCTACATAGTAAACCGTGTTGTGGGCTAGGCTAGCCTACGCTAGCTACCTAGGCTATTATAGCAACGAGGTACACCGTCGCAACTATGCGAGCGATAGGTACCTACTTATATTGTACAATGTACATATTATCCCACCCATGCATCCTTCTCGCACTACAATACAATATCTCGATCGCGTGCTTCGTGCGTATACACTTTTTAACACTTTAAGGCCAAAGATCTCACTTTTTAACCTCTTTTTATTATCTTTTCAAAATTACACTTTTACCAAGAAAACATCACATTTTTTCTCTTCGATTTCATTCCGAAATTCATTTTCCACAATATACATTCTTCATTGTAGATATTTTCTTATAATAGCGAAAATAGGCCCAGCTCGAAAATTCAAATCTCATTATCTCGAAAGGTACAACTTCGAACGAGATTTAAATTACATTTTTCTCAATCTGCAGAGTGAACCAATTAGAAATAAAAATATAAATATAATTAATACTTCTAATATTTATGATTGAAGCTTGAGGTTAGGTTCTATTCAACTCCTAGTTTCCCTTCTGTTTAAGGATTCTGGATTCTGAATAAAACACGTTCCACAATACTCGTTCTTAATCACAGATATTTTTTTTTATAATAGCAAAATCAATCCTGAGTGTTAAACAATAAAAAGCAATCACGAAAATCTAAATACCATAAATACTTCTAAAGGTATTTACAATTGAGATTTGAGGTTAGGTTCTATTGGCACCTTTTTTCCTTTCGATCGAAGATTGTAGATTAAAAATAAAAAATAAAGTTACTAGTTCCCTAACGGTGTCAATGAATGAAGTTTCGCTGACCTGAAACTTTCCATTGGAAACTTTTCGCGTTTGTGTGAAAGTTACTACTACTGCCTTTTAACTGCAGAAATGCATAGATATTTCTAGAATCTAGAATTCATTTCGATGGCAAATTCCTAGTAAGGAATGATTGATGCGGTCTTGTGAATCGAGGAGGATGAGAAGCGATTTTTAAGCAGCAACTCCAAAATAGTAGCGAGCGAGAATTATTACAGTACTCTCCTATCGCGTAATCTCGTTACGTTAACGTACTGTCGTCCCTCTTTATCCTTGACACCTTTTCTCTTCCTTCTTTCCAGTGATGAATTAATCGACCTCGGAAGATAATTTGAAAAATGGCCAGCGACCTTTTCTCGAATTGAGTCTAAATCTTACCCTATATTCTTTAAATTGAAAATTAGGTCCTATTCCTAAACTTAACATTAAGGATCTTAAATTCCGTCTCTAAAAAGAAGTTTTGAATATTTAAAACATCATTTGTCGTTAGTGTTTTGAAAGTAAAAGCTGAAAAGGTGCAGATCGAAATCATTGTCTTCAAAATTCGCCTTAGGAGATTTCCCCCCTAGGGTGCCTGAGGCACCCATTTGAGATAGAATCGGTGCAGGTACCCAATTTCTCGGATTTCGTCGCTTGAATCAATGACAGTAGGGAAAGTTGACGTAATAAGGTTGGAACCATCTACCTACAGTGAAGAACATTTTTCTAAACATTTTTTTATCGTGAGTCACGAGATAACCCAGTTTCGAGTCTTACTGAAACTCTAATGGAATATTCTAGTCTAGTCCATTCTAGCCTTCTGAAGAATTTTCCGCCCTAATGAGTGAAAGGGTTGTTCCCCCTTTGCGTCTTCCCCCTCGATATGAGAAAATTACCCTCTTTTATTCAACATGTATTCTGAACCTATAGTCAAGAAACTGTTGCCTCATTTTTCCCTTTTCTTACAACCTTCCCTTTTTCGTACCCTTTCCTCAAATATCCTTTATTTCACTTTTTTACGCCTCAGTTAAAGCATCGCAGAATTACTGTCTTGCTTCTAAGGGGCTTCCTTTTGTTCCTTTACCTTCGATTTCACTTTTTATTTCCGTGCAAAGGAAGTGGGCGTATGTACCACGCGTACGCAGTCTTACAAAAGACACCCTCGAAATTCGACATAGCCAAGCATTCAGCAAAAATGGGTCAGGGACGAGACATGGTGCCCTTTTTCCTGACGTGGGAGAGGAAAAAAATACCTTTAGAGTCCCCATCGAAACTTTTCTGTTCTTAGGGAACAATTGTGATTCGATTCGGATCCCTTGAAAATCGATCAGGGACTATAAGGAATATAAAAGCGAGATTGTCCTTGAAAACTAAGCGGCATAACATTCCAAAAAGTAAAAATAAACTTTGTTTAAATCTTTTTTTTTTAGCAAATTCAGGATGTTGATATTTCGAAAAATAAAGGTAGATCAAATTAACGTAATTAAAATACTTGATCTTTCTTGTCCGTTGTGGAGGTTCACACAAGAATAAACGTAATCCGCTCACCAACACCGGCGTTAAGGCACTCTCGCTTTCGACGAAGGAAGTGGGTCGCTCACATAGCCACCCGTTGAGTCGCTTCCGGTATCGAAATTTCCGGCTTTGGAAATCGAGAGTTGAGATTCTAACTCTTGAAAAAGGCCTTCTGCAGATTCAATTTCACAATCATTTTTTGTTTATAATAGTAAAATCAGTTGTGATTTAAAACTCTTACTTAAAGTTAATATAATTATGTGCATAGTAAAGCATGTTTGATTTAAAGTCAATATAAGTCACTTTGATTATTTATTGAATAATAAGTAATATAAGTAAGCTGAATAAGCTAATAAGCTATGCATATTAAGTTGCATTGGAAAATTAACATTTGACTTGGAAAAGCCTGGAAATGACTTGGAATTGACCCATGAATTGCCAACCTTACGCCTGTAATCTCAGAAGATTTAGCGAAAAGTGTTGATTGAATTTATGAATTTTATAGGATCCCTGATTTCCATTTATGCATGAATAATTTTTTTTTTGCTAGAGCTTCCGTTTATCGGATTTATGCTCATGCGAGTGAACTAGATACGTCGTTGATATTTCCACATGTTGCATTAAATCAAAGCGATGAAATTGGCCTCGCTCAATGTCCTCGAGTATAATGTACTCGATATGTATGAAAATCATCCAACTCTATAGATATGAAGAATGTCGGAACACATTCTTAAGCTATTATGCTTCCTGTAATATATTCTACTAACATTTTGCAGAAATCTTAATATAACTCTGGGGTTATTGCACTCTGATGTAGCTAATAATATTCATGTCACTCCTAGTTCGGGACAGTTTAACGTTTTCAACAGGCCATGAGTTTACACTCCCAAAAATTATTTCTACTTCCGTTTTCTGCAAGCTCTATTACTCTTTTTTAGTGTTAATTCAGTTTGGAAACCGGGTTCCTGTGATCGGTCATAAATAGAGCTCGACAGGGGGTGGATACCTAGAGGAGTATTTCTGAGGATTTTCTAGAGTTGGATCAGGAAGATTTGTGAGACTCGGAGAGCTGGAAAGGGGTAGTTTCCCACTTTTTGGGTCTGTTAGGATACTTATAGTGATTTTCCAGGGATTACGTATTAAATATTTATTTTCGACAAAAGATTATCTGCTCTTTTTTTTCATATTTCTCTCACCCAGTAAATTTTTTGCACCTGACTCCACTCTATTCATCCGCTTTTCATGAACAGTGCCAAGAGGCTTATTAGCCCCAGGCTTTTTTGAATAAGCACTTTAGACCTTTTGTCGCCGACTTGCATAATGTACTTTGTCCACATTTTTCCACTTCCCTTTTCACTTTTATTCTTCCCCCTTATAACATAAAGTGAAAAGAACCTCTTAAATTTTTCCTATTAAATCTGCATCTATATTTCTGTAATTAAAATTTGTGTAATAAGAGTATCCATTACGAAAGTGTTTGTTGACCATCTGCGGGAAGTGTTAATTGGGCCGTTTTATATCCGGAGTTGAGGGGAAATGCAGGGGCATATAAAAAACTCGGGCATTAATTTCGCGACCTGCACAGGTGGTGAGGCGCGCACCTGAAAAGTGGCGTGTGTACCTGGCTCTTTTCTGGGACACATATACGGGTACACAGCATACCTGCGTGTGTACTTGAAAGAGCGGCAGAGTGCCGACCGACATCGGACATGTGATGTCACATCGAAAGAGAGAGTCGTTACCGTTACGCAATGGCAGACACGGCCAACTCGTAAATATACATATACACACCTACCTGCTCACTTACACTCTTACACACCTCCAAAACTGTAGATACGTGCATGTGAACCAACACTCGAAGGCAAAACGAGAAAGCTTGGTCCAACTCCAGACAAACGCTGACCTTACGTACCAAGTTTCAGAACCGGAAACACTGCCATTTTTTTCTGGTAACACTATTTTGCCTTTCTAGTAGCATTCATTAGGCATTTCTTAACAAATTGGTACATTTCATTTCTTGGGACCACTAAAATTACTCGTTGATACCATTATTATGATTTTTTGTGTGCTCAATCTGAGATTTAGGCCAGGGAGATAAGGCCTTTCCGGTGTAAAACAAACGACTGCGTCGATATATGCCGGAAGCGCAGACGAGAATGAATGCAGGAAGTGACGCGTAGGAAGTGAAAAGTTTCGCTGAGTACAAAAATTTCTTTGAGCGGGTTTGCATGGACGCCGGGCGTCGGTCGATCCGGCTAGACGTCCGCCCCTACGCGTCGTCAACGACCTATCAAGGTCAGCGAAGGTTAAACGTATTTAGCAGACAGACGCACCCAAAGCCAAGGGGGTCAATTTAATTGTTAATCTCCTAAATTTAATGGTCTCGTAAATAAAACACGTCCTGCAAACGACCACGACCCCGGAAGTCTCGAAAAACGAGCCACAACTAGCAGCTCTACAATTTAGTGCTTTTGTTATTCACCTTTTACGACAGTGAAATTAAAAGTTTCGGTCATTTTCTGTTTCTATGATATTTCCGTGTAATAATCTACATTTTATTATGGATGATTTGTCCGCTAGTTAAACCGCAGATACTCTACCCGCTATGTATGGAAATTGCTGAATAATTGTTTGATTACTATGTAGAACTTGTGGTTTCCCCCTATCGCGTGTTTTAAGATAATACGAATCGAAAGATGATCTGAAATGCACCCCATCATCGACCATGGGGCGAAGCAAGGACGGACGCGTTTAACGTCCTAGCAGACGACAATTGAAGGGAGTACGTACTTTCAATTAAAACAATTTCCCCCCTTTCAGTTACATCCACTCCAGACATACTTGATTATTCATTTCCTGAAAGAAAACCACCATCAGAAGACTTTCAACATTGAGTTTCTATATTAAAAATACGAAGATTACTAGTGCCTCCTGAGAATTGCAAGCACGACCGAAATTTTGGTATTCCTCACTTGGAAAATTTAAGAAAATTACCTGGACAAATTGATAATTACGAGAAATTGATTCAGCGACTTTGATTGCAAAACTTGAAAGTGGATGGTGAAAAATAGTCAAGATTGCTCTGTAACAATACAACTTTTTAGATACATTTGGCAGTCAAATACAAAATATTCCTTACATATAAAGTTCGTTCTGTGAAGCACCTGATTTATCGTGTGCACATTATAAAAGTTGAAAAGCGTAATTCAGGTTTGGATAGGTCTGGGTCGATAAATAGGATACATAGTACAATACATAGTACATAGTACAATCTAAATTTTTTTGCACCTTCTTATTTCCCGGTTACAACAAATAATTAAAAAGACTTATAGTTCTTTTCCTTTTTCCGTTAACACAATTGGATATATTTGAAAAGCATTTTCTAATTTTGCTCATCATTAACTAGTTTATGTTTTACATGTTTTTCTTATATTTTACAATAACAGTAATTTTCACTATTAAGGTTGCAAAATATACTTGACACTTTTTATCAAGTAAATGTTACCCTTCTTGTTTTTAGCGTCTGTAAAACTTTTAACCTTGATGATCACATAACAGATTAGATAACGACTAACATTTCGGTAAGATAGAGACCATGAACTCACTATTACGCTCTTAATACTCGTATCTGCTTTCCAATTTGATCGATTAATTAATAGTATAGATAAAGCAAAATATGACGAGATACGGAATCGCATAATTACACATATCTACTTTCTCATCGCGAATGAGTTTCTCGCCTTTCCTTGCAACAATCAACACATAAATTGAAAACCTGCAACAAAGTCTTACGCGTTCTCATCATTAGATTTTTTCGCCCATATATCCAAGATATAATACCTCTGTTTGCCCTAGACAAGGTAAACAAACTCTGAGGAAATTGAGGATTTCATTTGTCATGATAACGTTTCTGAATAGTTTATTTGCAGTGAAAACAATTAATCGATATTTTACCTCTTGCAAGATTTCATTCTGACACACTTCAAGTTGAAAAATTGTGAATGCAAAAAAAGCTTCATCAAAGAAACTATTATTTCCTCAGTATTCCGAGGTCCGAGAAAGATCAAGACGATTTTCGCCTTAGGGTATGCTGCAATATCTCGCGCGAGAAGCGTTCTTCTCACGGTGTTATGACACTCGCTTGATTGTCATGAAACGATCAGTGCAGAATGTGCACCTCTCGATCAGCTCGGAGCTCTCGCGGCTGATCGTTTAAGATTTCCTCTCATTTTTTCAAATTCCTATTTGTTCCTCGAATTTCAATTTCTGAGCCCTTCTCATCTAAGATTCCGAGATACCCAACCAGGCCGAGAAATTGCTTAATGAACCTGACAGCGCACGCCGTGAGGTGGTACTGTCTGAAAGGAAGGCAGAAACACTGCAGTGGGTCAAGGAGAGACTACAGCTTTCACTTCCTCTTTGTGACTACGCGCTATCGCCGGCTCTCATTGGAGAACTCTTTATTTTTTTCTCGTCCTTTTTTCTTGCCACAAAACGGAAAACACTGTCACGGCACGTAAAATAAATTTTATGTACGTGGACGTGACACCTTGAAAGTGACGCAAAATCTTGCTCCTGAGAATATTACACGAGAATAGTTTTATAATACGTGATATTTATTTCTGATTTCAGTTGATACGAGGGAAGTCCAACCTCATGATACGGGAGAAAAAGAGGCCCTGGGATTAGCCACTGTTAAGGCTGAACCTGGTTCCACGACGGGAAATCGTCTTCTGCATGGAATCCTCTCCCAGCATCCCCAGCAACATTCGTTGGGTGTGCAAAATGGATATGGAAGACACCTGGCCAATCACCCCCAGCTGGGTCAACCCCCCTACACTGCCTCCATTGCCACCACTAGCAATCCAGGTGATAAATTCTTTTCTTTCTATATTATAAAATGATGTCACCGCCATCGGTGTTTCAGGAATTCTGAGGAGGCCCTTCCTGGTAGGCCTCGAGATTCTTCTAGAAGTCCTCTCAGAAGAGCCTCCTAGAAGTCGCCAGAGTCCATAAACTCCCACAAGGGGCTCCAGAGTCTCCCACGAGAGGCTACAGAGCCTCCCATGAGAGTCTTCAGATTCTCGCATGAGAGCCTCGAGAGATTCCCTTTTCCATTCATCCCTGTACATCCTTGCACATTTATTCTCTCTCCCTCCTCATCAATCCTCAAACGTTTCTTAAATAATGCATTTTATTTTATTTAAATTCGATCACAGGATAGAAGCCCCTTTGTTTAGTAGAAAAGAATATTTCAGGCATAAAAATAAACTTAGTAATAATTTCAAGATTCACTTTCTTATAGCTGAAAACATTGAAAGAAAGTTGTGAAATCAAACTAGTTTCAAATTACACTATTTAATTTTTATCTCCTTTTCAAGTAGCCTATTGTTGAAGAAAGTTGAAAACTACTCGAACCAAAAATTGCAAGGAAGAAAGCGTTAAAGGGTTTGTTTTAAAATTTGGCTTTGGGGATACATGTATCGCTTGCAGGCTCTTTAAATATGAAAAATCAATCTTGCTAAAATTTAAAGTTCCCGAGTAGAATTTTAATGATCGCATAATCTGCTCGCCTCGTACAACCCTTGAGGACTGGTTTGAGACGTTAAGCTCGTAACCGTGGGAAGCAGAGCCAATATGCATACCCAATGACCGGATGACCTTCGCCCGTTGCATAAAGATAGGTTTAATTGACGCTGCACGCGAAAACACGTTCCATTGCGTTCGATAAAGCAAGAAATGAATCTCCCCGACCTAAACTCCTCAGAGGTAAACTCCGACGTGTGTAAATGCCGAACGAGCCAAGCCAAGCGAAACTAGCCTTGATTTCACAATTTCACTTCCAGGATACGCGAAGATCTAACAACAAATGGAAAAGTCTCTAGAAATTGCTCATTTACGACCCGCAAAATGAACACGTTGCCAACTCGAACTTCCGTACATTAACTTTTGAAACGAAACAAAAAATAAATTGTAGCAGTCCGCAGCCAATATTTTCTCAGATTTCACTGGTCATTTCCGTTAACTTAAATATTTCTGATGCGGTCGAATTAATGTGCCGATTTTAAACAAATTCACCCATTCCTAAAGCTCCAGTCACAGGGCATCTTTAAAATATCCGCGTCCCCACTGATATGTTAACTTATGACTGGACTAATGGAATTTTTTTTCTTCTTTTTCCGGAAAATGAAAACAACATATATTTGGAAATAGGAAGTGGATCACTGCCAGCAAGTCCAGCCGACAGTGGAGTCAGCGATGTCGAGTCGAGCACATCCTCTGGTGGTAACGAGGACGCGAATCTCCTTCTAAAAGCAAGGCTCAACCCTAACTCGTCCCTTCAGCCAAGTCTCGCATCATCTCATCACTCACACCTGACAGCAGGTGAGCACCTAATCGCAAATTAAGAAAATCGTTGCCGCCGACTTTCAAGCTCATCAAGTCTATTAAAATCCGAAGAAAAACTATGAAATTCCACTCTACTCGGCATTCTCTCCGCCCCTCAATGCTCTGCTCTTCCAGCAATTTTAATTATCTCTCAGCAAAAAACGTTTGTTTTACCTTAGATAAAAGAATGCATTCTTATCGTAGTTTCCCCCCTTGAGAAATCTTAAGTTATAGAAATGTCTGAATTGGGGTTTAATTGTAGATGAAACTGCTTTTTCAAATACTCGATGTTATTTGCCATTTTTTGTATGAATTTGTAGCAGCCTTAGGAAGGTCAGCGTGCCACAGTCCGGGAGTTTACCCCTCAACGACGGGATTTTTGCCGCCAACATTTCACCCCCATCAGCACCACCCCTCCCAATATCACCCCCATAGAGGCAGCTCACCACACCATCAACACAGTAATCATGGAATGGGTCCTGCCATGGGCCCACCTCACCATCACCACCTCCACCAACCTCCGAATCTGCAACACTTGCATTATCGCCAACCACCTACCTGTAAGTATACAAATTTTCCGACAATTACATTTTCACTATCTCAATTTTTAACTCGAAATTGAAAAAGTTCTTTCTTATCGGTTAATATTTACCATCTTACATAAGATGATATTTTAATTAATACTTGGTGTCTCAAATAAAGCAGAAGTTTTATGTTTCGAGGATTCTCCTGGAATATTAGCATGCGTTTCTTAATCTTATGAGTGCTTGATATCATGATTAGATAATAAAGTTATTGGGCGTGTGTAATTTCGACGAATTGTGGCGCCTCTTGAAAATCTTCTTCTAAAGTTCTCGCCGGCAATTAATTATTATCAACATTTAAACGTCTTTTGCAAGGATACTACATTGCCTGATGCTACATATTTTGTAAAAACAAGTTTATTTGACGGCTGTTGCAAACAGATGGCCATAGTTGACCGAAATTCTATCTCGGTGTTGTTAAGTAAATTCTTGATCAAATCTTTGAGCAGATGTACATTGTAAAAGTTTTTTCTTTCCTTGTGAAAAAAAAAAAAACAGAAAGTCTTCTTTGACGCACGAGGCTGTTTAGTTTAGGTATTAGATCTTATTTGGACTGGAGAAGATTGCTTATCAGCAGGGAGAGGAGGAACCATTAAGTGAAAGGTCTCTTGATGTTAAAAAATTTTTTTAGCTGGACTGATTTGTAAAAATGATACAAGTGAATAAAATGTGAATAAAATATATAGTACAGCAGTCTATGCAAAAGTTAAATTATACTTTACGTAAAAATCCGGACCCTAAAAACATAATTAATTTATACAATATTATTGAAAAAGAAGTGGATAAAAAGTGAAAGGTTACAATGTGGAGCAAAAGGGGGTTATCGAAAGTGAAAAACGACGTCTGGCGTATTCTACATTGCGCGTTCGGATATTGATGTTGACCATTCGTAAAAGTAAAAAAAAAAAAAAAGAATCAGCTTGAATATTATGCACCTTGTGTAAGAGGAAATTTCTTGCATATCGTTCAACAACGTGGAATATGTTTGCTCGTGACCCAGTTCCTACCTTGAGTCTCGACAACCCAGATTCCCTCCCAGAAAAAAATTCGACCGTATAGCAGCCCCTTTAAATTTTCAACACCTAGTCTTTCCTCTATTCTATTTTCAATAAAGAAACGCCTCTATGAGCGGATTCGCCCAGAAAAATTAATCAACCAGATCTCTCTATTGGGAACAAGTTCCAATTTTTAGAAACTAAATTCATCAAACTTGCTTATATTACATAAAATCGGTTTTAAGGTAGCCGATCGTATTGAGCGTTTTCACTTTCCGCTCACATAATTCGAGTACCATACCTTAATTTGATGTTTGGAAATACATGCGAATGGGGACAAATTTGCGCGCCTCGCGTCGACTCTCGAATCGGCCTCGTTTCGCCGGCGCTTCGTGCGCATATTATAATCGCGTTACACGTTATACGGCCCACAATTGTAAGAGTGCGCGGCATGCGCAGCACACTCAGCAGACCGGCGAGTAAAAGTGTGCCGGATTGTATAATCGAACGTGAATAAGCAAAATGTTACGCCATAACGATTTGGTAACGGGTAGGCCCCACTTGGTCGGTAGCTTTGCGTTCCCATTGCGGCCGTCCGCGACTCGAGATTATTAAAAACTTGTTAAATCCATCCTGCCCCATAAAGCACCACCAAAACCACCAATTATGTCTTTTTCATTTTCTCCAAATAAGCATCATTCGTTCCATCTTTTCACAAAACGATTTTTTACTATCAGACCGATTGCGCACGAATAATTTACAGAATCAGTACTTGGATAAAAATGGATGTTCAAACGGAACATCTATAGATGTTCAGGGTTAACATATTTTATGTTTAACTATAGGACAACAATCTAGATGTTCAAAGTTAGCATCTGTAGATCTTAAAAAGTGAGATGCTCCTCACTAACATCCAAAATGTTCAACTGAAATATCCGAGCTCATGATCATTAGATTTATGGATATGTGGAATAACGCCTGTAAAAATTTCAGGAGTTTACTTAATAATGGTCATTTGAGGAATTAATTTATAGCTTTTTTTTAAATTTAAAATTAAACTTTAATGTTCCTACATGAACGAAAAACAGATAAAGGGTATGGAATATCGATCAGATGATATATTCAGTCAAGTTGAGGTTATGTTCAATATTTTTAATTCAAAATAAAAACGGGGGTAAGCAATCGGAGAACGAATGATCTGTAATCTGAATTTAAAATTCTATCTAATTTAAGTTACTTAAACTCAAATTTTATTTTAAATTTATCAACATTTTGTCAAATTTGTTAACTCAATATGCTCGGAAATTTAAGATCATTGTTCTCTCCTTTAGACAGAAAAAAGTCGTTATCCACTTTTATTTAAGAATAGCTAATTTTGATTCTTTTGAAATGTTCCAAAACTGTAATATTCCATAATTATAACATTGAAGATATATAGCCGTCAAATATAGTCGTGAAATTCCGATGCATGATACGCATGCGCATGGACGGTTTTAAAATCTAAATGTGTTTCAGTTTAACATAAAAATATTTTTACGCCTAACATCTTAAAAAGATAGTAAATCTTTGGCATGTTAGGCGCTACAATCTAACCCTGTGAATATCTACCTTTAAACATCCATTCTTCTCCGTGTGGGCTCTAGTTTGATTTGCCTGATTCTGTGTTGCCCCGAAACATTTTTCTTTATGTAAGACTTTTTAATTTCCGATAATCTTTTTAAACGATTTATAAAAGTTACTACAGTCTCATCGTCCTATTTCAATTGTTAGAATTTCCATGTCAATCTTTTAATCATTAATAAATTTCCACATTAACCTTCATTAATAACTCTGGCACTTTCTTCATAATGTCCGTTTTGGCTACACTTGCTAATTGTTTTCTCAGTTCATCAATATTTAGAATCTTGTCCAGTACTTCATCAAAGATTTTTAAATAATCTCAGACTTGACTTTTATTAAATTTATAAATTCACGAAGTTTTCCTTTCCTTGATTTCGTTTATTCTTTCCTCCAGTGATGTTTTCTACTCTCAACTTTGTTTGCGCACTACTTATATCAAATACGCCTTTGAATTCTAGTCTTCAATTGAGACATATGAGGTTGGCAATAAATAATCTTACAAGTTTTTGGAGGAAAACATATTCCATAAAGGAAATCATCATACGCATATACCATTAGGCTTCTATATTCGCTTACATATTTGATGCCTAATTACCAGAAGGAATAATGTAGAGAGGGTTCGAAACATTTTAGTTTCAGTTTTATTTGATTCGACCGGTTCTCTGTTTTAATCGAGTGGCCAAATTCGCTGTAGGTGTAGACTGGTCAACGAGCTCTGTGTCAATATTTCGAAACGCCAGTAGATTTCACTTTCGTTGCGTTCGATATCGAAAGCTCCAACGGACGCGTTGTGGAAACAATATTGAGAATGTGGTACGCAACCAAACGTCGATACAAAATCAAGTTTTTTCCAAGAACTCATTTTATATGTTTCTTTAAAAATTTTAACGTAGTTTCACAACTTCTCAGACGATTCTAAATAATTATAGATAAAAGATTAAAATTTCTAATAGAAAGGCTCATTTTCCTGCTTCATAATCTTGGCACCACTTTCAATCTTTTCGGTCGCTCGACTATTTAAAAATACATTTTTTCACTGTAGTCAGGCGCAAATTTGGAATAGTTTTGGCATCGTGTGGTGTTTTCGCCGCGGAAAATACACAAAAATGCGGCAACTCGTCGCCATCTCTTTTCCTGTGGATCGACTATGTCCTGGTTACCCTAGATCAAGTATTCCCAAGAGTATTTTTAAAATACTACCAGACACGAAACACACGCGTCGTAATTCGCTCCTTGGGTAACTGCGAAACATGATTAGTAAAGCAACAAAATAAATAAAGAAAGTGAAAAACAACTTTCAAACGTAGGGGAATTAAGAGGAACTAAAGCTATATATCGACGAAAAAAAAAACATGCAAGTGACGAATAATAAAAAAGACAATAATGTGCTGATCGAGCGATAAAAACACGATTTTCAAGTATCGACTTGTGCGCTCATAATTTACCATACTAATTCAGAAAGTAATAAGAATCTCCTCAATTTAGAAAAATTGTATAAACAATTGACAAGCCATTGTCAGAAATGTCAATTGGGAGAAGGTAATTATAGTCAAATGATTGAAGAAAATCTTGATTGGAGACAATAGCTTCAAGAAAAAAAAGGTATGGAGATACAAGACAAAGGATTTGTGGCGACGACAAAAGAGTTTTCTCATTTTCAATGACGTCATATTATTTAACCATATTTGCTGTTAAGTAGCGATTTCTTGCAAGCCGGATGTGAAAACCGCCAATTTCAAAGTAATGCTTGATTTTGCGATTAAAGATCTGTCATGACCCCGTTTAATGCTTCTGACTCTGTGAAAGGTACGATGGCGTGGTTACGTAACGCTTCGCGTAGCACACAAGCCGAACGAGGAGCCACGGGAGTAAAAATAAAAGGAAAGAAAGCCAAGTGGATTCTGAGGCTAGACTGGTGTCTAGGTCTAGGTCTAGGTCGTTAAGGGAAAAGAGTGGTGGGGGCAGAGGAAGGGGATGAGGCGTGGTCTCTCGCCAACAGTGGTGCACTCCTCTACTTCCTGAACGAGTTCCATTTGCTTTTTAAACTCGGAAATTGCCCTCGCTTCCGGAACACCAAAGCACGCCCCATTTTTCCTTTCGAAATGGTCGCCTATTTTCTTCTGACGTCTCTTGTTTCTTAAACCATTCACAAACTCTTTATTGCTTTTGCAACTTTTTTTTACTATGCTTCTATAAAATATAAATGATCTTGTCAAGAAAGCCTCTTTTTGTCGTATTTCCGGTATAAAATGTTGATTCAGCTAAACAAATTCGTATACCAGAGGCTCGGAATCGATTGAAAGCTTGAGATCGGTGTCGGATTCAAATTTTATTTTGTCGACTGGAACTTACCGATTTGCTTCTAGAGCAGCAAATAACGGCAAGCGTTTTTTTAACGCAGACTGCGGCTAATTCAAAGTCACTTCCGGGAAAAAATTGTACTTGGATTAGTTTAATGATATGGGCGATTCCAAATTCTGCAAATCAATTTCTCTTTCGTCTGGCAGCCTTGCCATAGACCTAACCTAATTGCTCTCTTAATCTTGTCGATGTAAAGGTCATTTTTGGCAAGATTTATGCATAATAATGTCATTAGTCGCATGCTATTGGGTAGTTATCGGCCAATGCACCCACCTTGCAGACACTAAACACACAAGCAAAAAGAGTTTCATTAAAACCAAGTCCGACATATATATATAATACAGATGAAATTTTTTGGCGAATCGCAGTGACGCCAGCATACGAAACGAGTCCACATAGCAAGTTTTCGCCAGCCTATCTGCGTCATTGCATAAAAAGTCTCGCAAATTCGAACGAAAATCTCTGAAGATCAGAGTTCTGATGCGTAACTTAACTCTGAAAAAAGTCCATAATGCCATTATTAATCATTTAAGTCTTTGCATTGATTCGTGGTATTTGCGAAATCATATAAATGTTTTTCGGATCACCCCCTAGGTGAGAGAAGCCAACAAACTGACTTTGTCTGATAGGCAGGCAAGGCAGCGTCCTTCCTGGGTCTGTGCCCCTACCGAGCCTCAATATTGCAGTATTATATATTTGCCGTGTGTACATATTACCAGAGCACAGTTCTCTGTGTGAGCGTGTGTGTCATACGAGTTGCCGCCGGCAAAAATGCATAGCGCTGTGTTGCACGAGACGGTTCTCAACCAGATGGACAGTCGATGTGTGCGAAAGAGGAAAGAAACATCTGAGTAGACCATGAAAGAGGAAGAAAGAAACATATCGGCTGTTCAATCCGTTCTCAACGAGCGAATAAACTCGCTCCAAGGTCTCCCCACAAATAATCAAACACCGCTACAGGCACCGTCTCTTTTAACGCTCTATACATTTGCACGCTTCTTGCCTCCAACCCTCGCTTTATTTACATCCAATCGAGAATACGTATCGTTTGCAGAATCACTGATCCACAGAAAAGTAGCTCGTCATTCCTCTATACTCTTATTGAAAAACGTAGCTTGCGTAATTTGTCAAAATGCATCTCATCTGGAGAATGTCTAGTCAGGTACTTGCGAGGACCTCGAGTAGCTGGCTAGACTTTTGATATAAATATGTCGCTTTTGGATGAAATATAGCATAATTGAATACAAATCTAAAAAAAAACTGGGGTTTCTATTAGAACTGGTTTTTGGTTTTATGGGAGTTGCAGAAAAGAAGGAATCTCTCTTGTTGAAAAGGAACCCAAAAATGTACTTTTGGTACAAATCTCATTTTCTGCGTCGACCCTCCTCAAAGGTTTTCTTGCAGTTTATTATTCTTAGCTACGATTGTTCGTAGTATTTATTGATTTCAAATTGGTCCGCGCTTTTCGCTACATGCATAGATGAAAACTTCGCCACCTATAACTCGCCATCTGTCGGATATCAATGAACTAAAAAGGAACCCTCAAAAAGAGTTCTATTGCAGTCTCAGTTCCAGAATCTAAAAGATGCTTACCCCCAACATTAATGATGCCCCAGTTTTTTTTCTGTGATCTTTATAATCTCTCTTAATTAACGTGTGTTTGACTGTAAACAAAGTGACAATCTAGTTGTTTGACAAATTCCTCAGTTTCAATTGATTGCAAATATTTTCAAGATATTCTTATTTCTTTCCTATCTTCTCAGCAGATAAGCTAGATAAAGAAACGGAATCGCGAGACGTGTCAAACACGTCGGCCTTCAAACTCTTGATTCGATTCCTCCTCATCGAGATTCTTCCCCTCCTTGTTGTCTCCCGAATGATTTAGGTCGAGCGAATGAGATCATTCGCTCCCACATATCAGAATACCTCCCATATTTTAAAAACTCTCGATCTTACAACCCACCATCTCTAATTTCCTTTCCCTTTTTAAGTGTTGAAATCCACCTTTTCTCTGAATCTGGACAACAAGATTCGTCTAATCGTCGTCCCATTATCGCCTTCATTGACAATCTGCGCGCATGCGTTTTTGCGTTCTTCTGGTGGTGTCGTGTCACTTTCCTTATTCTATTATACAAATGGACATGCACATATTCGCAAACAGAGAAGGATATTTGCACGCGGTTGGTCGCATTCAGCTAGAGTGCAGCACAAGTATAATACCAAAGCCATCGACGGTTTAGCGAGGTATAGACGGTGACCTTGTCGCCGGCAATTCACCCCGTCTGTCCCCCTTTCGCCTCTCCTCTTTCCCCTCTGGAGAACTCTCTTCGCCTCCCTCCGACGTACACGAACCCTCCCTTCCCACTCTTCTTCCTCATTCTCTCTCATCGTCTTTCTCTGCCTTCCTCTCTCTCCTTCTGGTCTCTCCCTTCCTACTACCGTCTACCATCGCACACTACTCCTCACTCCTTCTCTCTCTCTAGCAGGCTTGTCTGTCTTTTCATCCATTTCCCTCTTTGTCTCCAGGGCCGTCTACAGAGTCGTCTACACAGAGCAACTGCATTTTTATCAACCCCTTCGTGAAAGATTTAAAATTTTAATCTACCTCGATAAAGTAAGCGAAAAAAGATAAGATACAACATGAAATAGAGCTTCCTTTAATGTACAATGACAATAATATAGGTTCTTTGAAAAATAAATAAACTTGTTTACGATAGCGATAAAACGTCAGACAAAGTGACATCGACCAGACATGGGCATTAATAGAGAACTTCTTGCTCCTTATAATTATGAACTCGAAGTTTAGCCCCTTGCGTGATTATTTCTTGTAATCGTGCAGCTGCTATTTCTAAAAGGATCATGTCGGCCATTGCTGTACAAGATTCCGGATACGGCCCTGTTGGGGGTCTTTTTGGTTCTTTTTCGAGTTGCTTTTTGGTCCCTTTTTCCTTCTCCTCGCCTATACGGCAGCTTCCCGGCTGCACGCTCAAGCCTTCCTCTGTCTCTCCTCTTCTTCTCCCTTGATCCTTTATTTCTTTCCTCTCCTACTTCTTGATCTCTTGGCTTCTTCCTCTCCTCCTCTTTCTCTCTCCGCTATACTGCACCACTTTGTCCCATATCCGGATGTGAAGACGGTGCAGTCCAAGAGAACGTGCATGCGCTCTGTGCGTGCTTATAGTTCAAGTTTGCAACTAGATGCGAAAAAATAAATGTGTGGAAATATATGGCTGTTCCGATGCGACTTTTCTCTTTCTCACTGTATATACTTCGTTTTGCTTTACCGATTTAACGAGAAATTGCTACCACATTAGTTCTTTTTTAATTCTCTTATTTCTTTCACGTTTCGTTTGGTGTATTCGATTTTCTCTCATTCCGTAATTAGGATTGTAAGCCACTCCTAAAAGAGAATTAAAAACGTTTCGTAGTGATTCAATCATAATTTTCAAGACGAAGATTTTAACACAGCAAGTCGAAATAAATCAATACACTAATGCAAATAACTTGGTACAATGATTATGATGAATGGGTTGAATAAGAACGCGTGTCCCTGACCACAGTGTTGAGCGAATTCAACCTCTTTTTTTTCTTGTCGTGCAAACTTTCGTGTTTGTCTGCAACTAAAAATTGCCATCCGGCAAAAGCTGCTGTATTTTTCTTTATTACCAATCATTCTTCGTGCAGAGACTCAAGGAGATTGATCGGGAGACACGCACACCGGTCGATATCGCGGCAGCTCTCATAACCTCCCATGCTCGGGGCGAAAATTGATAATTTGAAATGATTCATTTCCGGTTGGTGGAGACTGGTCGAGAGCTCGCGAACTCACTCTTGTCTCATACGGGTTATGCCGGTGTATGTGGGGCAGGGGGACCGCATTGCAAATTTACACGCGCATACTGTCACATCACATGCAAAGAACTGAAGCCGCAGAGGTCGTGCACGCAGGCATCTAAATATACTGTACGGACAAGCCGTTCTGAGCTACACACAGTCTCGTATGCTTTTCACACATGTAGACAGGATTGTCTGTCAGTGTGTGCATCGACGCGACGGTCCTCGACGTCGAGAACGCACCATGGTATGAGCGTGTATAGTGTACTAGTATGTTAGCCTAGACCTAGACCCACTCTGCTAGCCTAGACCTCGACCAATGGAGGGGAGGCCAGGGCGGGGAATCCACGGAGGGGATGGACTCTCGCATTGCCGGAGAAAGTGCACGGGCGTCAACAAGGAAGGGGGATAAAAGTAGCGGGTGCAAGCGAAAGTACTACACAATACCATTCTCTCTGCACCGCTCGTTTCTTCATCCAATTTTCGTTCGTCTGATCTGATCTATCGAAACTTGCTGACATGACCTTGCTTCTGATGCGCGCTACAACGCCCTAGTAGGCACAGAAGTTCCAAGTTGTCCTATAAATGTCTTTTTACGGACATCTTGAGGATCCTTTAGAGACAAAAAAGATCCAAAGGATGTCTTAAAGACGTCAAGTCACAGGACATAGAGGTTCACTCTCATGAGTTTTTTAGAATGTCTCACTGCCCACTGGGTAAATTGGGAGCCCAGTGGGCATACAAGTCCTAAGTTTGTCAATGAGAAAAGATGTTATCAACTCTTTCGGACGAGTTCTATTAAATTAACGCCACCCACCGTTTCTGTCATCAGGGGAACCAATTATAAGGAGTACATTGACAATTAATAAGAAAATCCTTCTTGGCGTCTGTAAATCTGATGGTTGATGTTAATCCAGTTCTTGGTGTTGTTAAACATGTCTCATTTGTATTTTAGTTGCTTGAAAAAATACATATTTGAGCAGAGTCCTAGTGCATGTGTATTAATGTAAGAAGATCTGTTGAAGATTGTTAATATAATAAAATTCGCCCGAAAGAGTTGATAACATCTTTTCTCATTTATTCCCACATTGGTTACTCGGACGTTAAAGATCTTCTTATCCGAAGGTTGTCTTCTAAACGTATTTTGACAGATGTCTTGAAGACGTCAAGTGACATGAAATAGATGTCCATTCTAAGGAAGTCCTCAGATCCTCCTAGCCTAGTGCCCATTGAGCCCGTTTCCAAATGGATGCAGTGGCAGATAATGTATTGCAGCTAATGTGACGCAAGCAGGGGTGTTACCACGGGCTACGGGAACACTTATGTTTGAAGAAAGACAACCGTAAAACATCTGTAATTAACAGCTTGATCTCATCTTCTTTATTGCCAGGGAATTTTAAATTTTTCTCCTTCAACTTGAACTTGTAAACTATTCTTCAAGACAAAGATACACATCTTGAAATGGATTGCAAAAATAGCGCACAAGGTGTCGCGGCACGTATTACATGCGAAAGAATGTCTATAAAATTCAGACTTACGCCTCCGCGTATGCAAGAATAGGTAAACGCTTAAGAGGGAATATGCGAGACAGGCTGTTTGACGATTTTGGTTTTGGTCACTGACCCCTCTTGTGTCTACGAGGACGGAAGAGGAGTGACGCGTTCTTCCTACCGGTGTCATTTTGACCTTCATTATGGAGTGTCTAAAAAAAACAAGTTTTCTATAGAACATTGTTCCTTTGTATAGATTGCACGATGAAGTTAATCAGTTCTCGATTGTTCATGCATAAAGTTCCGGGTATGAGGCTTTGCTGTTCAACAAGCTAAGAAACTAGTCCGTAAAAATGCGAATCATACCTTTAAAGGTCAAAGAAAAAACTGCCCTCAAAAGAAAGAACATGTCGAATTTCAATATAAAAAGCTTGAAGGCTTTAGTTTCTTTTTAAAGAAATGTAGTGTTCGAAAACGATATGCGACTTTTATTCCAAAATGATTTGTTTTTCGATATTCAGCCTTGCAACGCATTTCATTATGCTTGGAGGACTGTTGTCTCTCATATGAATAGCTGGTAGACTCGCCCTTTCGTTTCCTCCGTCCTTTTGCCTTTTCCGGGTGCAAGGAAGGCGTCTGCGCAAGTGCACGTCTCGGTTCGCGATTTGAACGGGTTTCAGGGTTAAAGATAGCTGCCAAAGGCAGTAGGGTAACATAATAGGGCGGCACAAGGGTCTGAGAGGGAGATACAAGACGAAGGAGGGTGAGGAAAAGAGAGCCAGAATTTGCGTGAGAATTGCGAGAAGGGGGCGAGAGGAGTAAAGAGTGGCGGAACGACGGACGGACGGAGGATGGTGAAAGAGTGATGTTGATCCGTGCATGGTGCATCGGACTAGCAGTCGCGAAAGGAGGCACAGGCGAAGAAGGGTGAAGGAGGAGAAGGATAGAGCAGTTAAGTTAGTCTGTCGGTCAGTGACTGCCTGACTTTCCTGGCGCAGCCGAAGGTCAACTCTCCCCTTCTCTCGACCTCCTCTATCTCCACCCCTTCCTCCACCGAACGGCCCCATCCTCACACTGCTCTTCTCTTCTCTCCTATGCACTGTGCTACGCTCCCCGTGGCGTATCCGCTCTGCTCCATAATCGACGCTTGGGGACCTTTTGTCGCTCCCATCGGCGAATGATTCTCGAGCAGTGTACGCACCCACTGAAGGGTCGAGGGGTCACGATCACCAACGAGGAATTCCGCGTGTCTACTGACGGCTCCTGTCACACATATGTTGCGAAAATTGAGACCAAACGATTGCAAAAAGGCCAGCAGATTTACCATTCTATTCTCGTATTCCTGGCTTAAATTTAACTGACGAGATTGAGGTTCTACGAAAGTAATTCTACAATTTGTATATAAACAAAATATTGCTTGAAGCTTCTCTGAGAGTTGGAGGGTAGAAAATAATTGTTTCAACTCTTTCTTTCTTGAGAAGGATTTAAACCTAATATCTTGTGTCTAATTGCGTAATTGTTCGAGTGGCGTGCGGAAGCGTGAGTTTTTCGTGGTCTGCAATAATCAACCGAGTAATCTGAGTAATTACTTTAAGCGTAACATCCAAGCTCGAAAGCGTCTAGTCCAGTAGGTATCTCTTTCGATTCGCAGCCAATTATCCATCTCGCCTATACACGAGAATGCCTTCTCGCCGCCTCAGTATCTCGGCCTCACTTTCAGCATACCTCTTTTTACCTCTTTCTCTGCTCCTTGTCCGTCGATCCTCGTATCCCTGGAATCCCCGACGAGAAATCATCCTCTCTCTCCTTTGCAGTTCGTACAGCACTCTTCCCGCTTCATCCTTTCTCGCTCTCCCTCTCTTTTCGCTATACTTGTACTTCCGGTCGCGAGGTTAGCGCGAAATTCTCGTGAAATAAACGAGACTCTGCAACAAAACCTCTCCCGCGATTTCTTGAAGCACCCCCCAAGTATTTTTAACTGTTGAGTCGGTATATACGCAACTCTCGGTTAAACTTCCTGCCCCGACTGTCAGGAAGGAAAGAAACGATCACGGATATGCGCCACTTGAGTATTCTTATTCCACGTTCACCCTCAACTCCCACTTTGATTTTTTCTGCCCTCAATACCAAGAAACTCTCGACCTCCAACGTCTCATATCTTTGCGCAATCGATTCCTGCAATCCGTGAGAAAATAATACGCAAGACCAAACAAACTATTTCTGAGTTGTCTTGAGATCCATTCTTGCAGGCATAAAAAATTCGCATTTTTTTATACAGATGATATTAAAAATATCATATGCACTCTTCTTCCTCGCAAGACGCATATTGCAGTACAAATTCGATCGTAACTAATGAATTATTAGCGCAGTCTTCAATTGCAAGTCGACATTGTGGTTTCCTTAAATAATCTTGGAAATGGTTTCGAGTAAGTGACTGACCTAACATGAAACACAGTATGTCTATTCCAGATATCAATTTAGACAAACAAATGCGAAATGAAGGTCAGAGGGTATATACATATTTATCGTATGCGAGATTCATTAACAGCTCGATACTGGGCATCGCTGAAAGTATAGACGTCTCTAGTTGGTCGACAACCCTAAAACAGCAATTAGAATTCAAGTCGATGAAAACAATACTGCAGTCGTCATAAATCATCAATTCAACACACTCGTCGCCAAGCATCGATTTATCGCAGTCAGAGAGCAAACGATAAGTTATAGCGGTCTTTCCGCTGGTCGTGGTGTAGGTCAGTAAAGTAGTAGTCCCCACTCTCCTGATCCTAGACAACGGGTCTACGATTGACTCATCTAGATTCTAGCCAGTCACACCGCGCGTAAACACGGCCTGCTCGTCGAACCGCTCCGGCTTCATCGAAACCTTCTTGCGCGGGCGGCGCGGCCGGCCTCCCGGAGCCTCGAGAACAACGGTTTCACACTATTTTTAGATATTGTGTGTATTGCAGCCCATCTTGAAATTCGTCGAATATCTCTTTGAAGCGGCGGACATCCAGCTCTCAATATTCACTATAATCTGGCGCCTGATATCGCCAGAAAAATTCCGCTTGCAACTTTTTTTAAAATCACTCGAGTTCTAAATCGCTCAAGCTTTTCTTTACGAATTTAAGGAAAATTAGTAGGCATAGATTGTGACTAGATTGTTGTTGATTTGGGTTTGATTTCAAGTATCAGAATTGCTGGATAGTTGTCGCGAGGAAATCGACTCGAAGTAGGAGGATGAGTTCCGATTTTAGCACGGCCTCAGAAAGCGGCGCTATTATGCACTAGTAGCTTGATGGCGTCACCATGCAACCTTGGCTCGGGTCAGTCCTCTATCATACTGCAAGGCATAGCCCCCTTCCTCTTCCCCGTTCTCTCTTGCCTCGTATTTCCCTTCTCTACCATTTCACTCCGCTTAACCTCTCCCACCTCTTTGCCAATACTTCCCGCCGGGAGACCACATATGCACGCAACCCTGTGCACTCTGACGCACTGCGTTGCACTTGTGTGTGTTTTTGTGCAACTGTAGGTAAAGAGCACACTCGCTCAAGCCGAAATCACGTGTGTGCGATGATGCGATTAGACACTTTTCTACAATGCAAGTGCGAAATTCCCGTCTACGCGACTGCGTTGCTTCTCATTTTTAAAAAGAGTCTTCAGTCTCGAAAGAAACATTATCCAAAACCTACTATCATGCAGATTGTGGAACCACTTGGAATACGACCAATAAATGTATAAATTTAAAAACCTGTTCCGTACACCAGCTTATAAACATATAATTTGTGAGAGAATAAACTTGAGAAAGAATAAAACTGAAAGTTTTGCACAATTGCCAACAGTAGAGCCACCTATCGGGATAGATACAATTTTAATGGCCCTCTGCATTTATCTACAGTTGAGTGATAATGTAGGATTCTAAGTATAATAGTGGAAATACTGATTATTTCAACCAGTTTTCTTAGTAAATTCGATTACTTTTCCCGAAAGAATGAGACGCCCGTAGGGTTGGCAAAACTGATTATTCTAACTTTTTGTCATCCATTTGCTTGTCACAAAGTTTTGGTGAATTAGGGTACGTCCTTTCGGAACGGAACCTGTACTGATACATCGTTCACACCCAACTGAATGTTTCTGTGTACCTTGGGGGATCTTCCACATGTTCCTGCACAGGTTACTTGGAGGATCCTGCACATCTTCCTGCACATGTTCCTCCACAGTTACCTCGGAGGATCCTGCACTTGTTCCTGTACACGAACTTGTACAAATAATCTTGACATGTTCTTCTGTACATGTTTCTTCCTATAGTGAATTCAGGAACCAAGTTTCGATGAAGATTTCGTCAAAAACGGTTCCTGCACAGGAACCGTTCAAGATTATTAAGTTTTGTCTCTATTTTGAAACTATTGTAAAAAGTAATCTCTTTTTTGTTGCAGTATCTGAGAGTTACAGCAGCTACGTGAATTCCATGTACGGTAGCAACGGCCAGTTTACAGCACCTTGCACCCCGAGTCCACCCCGAGGACCCGGAGGAGTTCCGACGAGTGTGATCCAGGCAGCGACGAGTTCAGTCTCGGATGATCTGTACCTCCTAGAACTCGGCTTCCCACCCAGGCCCAAGAAGAGCAAACTGAAGAAGCCTCGACAAGGCGAGGGTGCGACCGTTAAGAGGAAATCCCGCGAGGGATCAACGACGTACCTGTGGGAATTCCTGCTCAAGTTGTTGCAGGATCGAGAATACTGCCCTCGCTACATCAAGTGGACGAATAGAGAAAGAGGCGTCTTCAAGCTCGTCGACAGCAAAGCCGTCTCGCGACTCTGGGGTCTGCACAAAAACAAACCAGACATGAACTACGAGACCATGGGTCGGGCCCTCCGTTACTATTATCAACGTGGAATCCTCGCCAAGGTCGACGGCCAGAGGCTGGTCTATCAATTCGTCGACGTACCAAAAGACATCATAGAAATTGATTGCACAGGAGCGTGAGACGAGGTCCATCCGTTTAGGGACATTTGATAGTTTGGAAACTGGCAGAGTTTCGTGAAATGAGCAGCTCGTCGCATCGGATCCTCGCAAGCTCTTCACATCCAGGCGCACCAATCTGGCACATCCCTCTCTGGCAGTGTGGAAAAACACTCTCCGGCTCCGTTGTGATTGCACTTTGTCGTGCAACCGGAACAAAGAAAATCCCAATCGAGTGGGAGAGGATTCAAGTCAATCTGTGGGGTGCGAATTTGGAAGCCGCACATCATTGAATGTTCATTCGACAGGCTGTCTTGTACATATTTATACACTCAAAAAATATCATCGAGAGAGAGAGAGAGAGAATTTCAGATAAATGAAAAATAATTTTGGATAAACTGATCTAAACTTGTATTATATCTTATTTCTGAGAAGAGCTAGCGGAAGGGACTCTGTACCAACTCTAGTGTTTAGGGCCGTTGACTTACGAAATTTGTACAAAATTTAGTTTATACAAGCGTCAGGCGTTGCGACTGCAACGTTTTTATAACTTAAGAAAATATCTACGGACAAATTACGTAACTTTTACTGTAGGCCGTATAGGCAAAATTGTACACTTGAAGCACAATAAATTATTTATTGTACATTACGCGAGGGCGCAAAGAGATGCTGCTGCTTATAAGGGGCGAAACGAATCGAGGGCTGTGAAAAAAGTTGGAGGAATCGCGTGTTTCTGGGTTTTTTTTTGTTTGTTCGAGTTGGACGGAACGAGCTCAGGGAGGGAGATTTAAACACACACACTTACAGTATATTTTTTTGTTGGAAAAATATATAACTGAGTGGCGGTGATTCCACTTGAGCCGAGGGTTCAGCGATTGTTCGGTGCTGGCTATTACACATGAGGTCCAAGAATGTTATTTAGCATCTTAGCGTTACGGATTGATAAAAATTATTGAGACAGATATTATATCTCTGTACATACAAAGTATACCTTCTAGTATATATATTATTAAATATTATAAAAATATTATATATATATATTATATAAATATATATTGTACGTTACGTAGTAAATGGAGTGAGTTGTTGTGTTTCTGTGAGATTATGTGTCGCGTTCGAGGCAGGAGGAGGAGGAAGATGAGGAGGAGGATGAGGAGGAGGAAGATGAGGAGGAGGATGAGGAGGAGGAGGAAGATGAGGAGGAGGAGGAGGAGGAAGCAGCTTAATTATTGTTCCAAGGATGTTGTCTCGATCCATGTTAGGAATACTTTAGCGATACGCACACCGACGAACTTCCATGGTTTTCTCGAGTCAAACCTCGTCACCGAGAATTGATCCTCCTTGAGCCCAGGGTGTTGATAAATAACGTAGAGTAAAGTTTTAACTTATTTTAGCTCTGGGTCGTGATGTGCGAGTGTGTGACCTTTAAATGTTTTTTTTTCTTTTCTATTGTACATAACGAAAACAATCTGCTTGAAATGATTATAAATAGATAGTTAGGTCTTTGAATACTGGTTAAAATGTTGAATAAGTACGCAAGCGAAAAAGAGAGTTCACTAGTGAGAGAAGACACGTGTTCAAGACTCAGCGCCAATTGCTCTCTACAATAATGGCATATTCATCTATTCTATTCTATTCTATTCTATGCCTTGAAATTTTCAATTTTGAATAGGACAAAGTTTCATAGAGTTGTTGATCCAGTGCTGCCAATAATGCCTGCAACAGGTCCCAAGCATTTCTCACAAAAACGAAGCAAATATTATTATTATTATTATTATTATTATTATTATTATATTGTAATAAAAAAAAGTAAACAAAGTGACAAACCGATGATACAAAGCGAATTGCCTTTACATATTAACAAAGACGTGTTGCCTTCTAACGTAAATAAAACATAAAAACACAAAACGAAAAAGAAACGGGAAAATGAATACGAAATTGTAGTAATAATCGTTTTAAATGTTAATAATAATAACCCTACTTTGTCCTCGTACTTAAAGATTTTAAACCCGAACCTAGGCCTTTTTTCACGATAGATTTTTTAACAAGACCTTTTCTGATAGTATACAGCAGGTGTTCGGGATCAGATTTATTGAATGCGAGAATAATTTTTTGACGGAGAAGAGTAATCGAGTACAATTATTGGAAAAAGAGAACAGAAAATGGAGTACCTGTGCTATGAGAAACACTTGTACACAATCAATCAATCGATAAATAAATAAATAAATAAAAGAATAGTAGACTCTATTGTGGCGAAAAATGTTATTTTTAGGTGAATCCAATTTACATATTGCATACTTTAACGAGATATATGAAAAGAACATCTGACTACACGTACAGCCCGATATTTTAACAGATAAGAAGAAGACTACACTGTAATAGGGATAAATAATAAATAAATAAATATATATATATATATATAAATATACGATTACTATTTACTTGTAAAGTGCGAGTATATGTATATGAAATACGATGATGGATTGATCCGACACATGTAAGGAACTCGAATGTAACGTTCTGTGATTCGTTGTTTGTAGGTGAAATTTAATAAAAGAGTAATGTACCATATAATATGTATAAAAAACAATTGGGCTGAAATCTTTTATTTCTTTTTCTACTTGATTTATTTATTCAGAATTTTGATTTTTTCAAATTAATGTTACAGACATTGTTTTCAACATTCGTGTTGTTCAATCAATGTTTTTTCAATCACTAACAGGTGGTTCAAATTATGACTAATAAAATGTTAAATAATACTCATTTGCATTTTCTTTCATTATCTGCATGCATCCACTTGTCCCAAATAATATTCCACTTATACTATAACATTCTTATTTTATAAGTTATTTATTTATCAATAGTTTCCAGGCTTCTGGCGGTTTTAGTAGGGTTTAAAGTATATTTTTTACCTGCTTTCAAAAAAAACTAATTAAAAAAAACCATATCTTTAAAAAAAACTCATCAAAAAGATGAATTATAAACTCATCTTTTTGGTCCAAAATTTAACACATAGATTGAAAGTTCAACTATTTGGTTCAAAATTTATTTTTTTAAGATTCGTCCCTTTGGTAAAAAATATTGTGTTTTTTGGAAGAAACTTAATCTTCTTCGTTAAAAAAAAAATCATGTTTTACATTGAACATTCATATTCTTGCTTTAAAATTTAACTATCTTATTGAAACTTTGATTTTTTTTCTTGCATTAGATTTTAAATTAAAATACTTTTTGGCTGAAATATCAATTACACTTTTCTCTTCGAATTCATATTTTTGTTTGAAAATTCAATTACCTAGTTGAAAGTTAAACCAATTTCTTAAAAATCCATTTTTTTTTAGTTCATAATTTTAGTTGGAAATTTACAGTAAAAAATTGAACCAGATTTTTTTAACTGAAAATAAAATAATTGCATTTTTGGTTGAAAAATTATATTTTTAATTGTAAATTGATCTTCTGTATTTAAAAATTCAACTGCTTGGTTGAAAGTTGAAATAATTGATCGAAAATTAATTTTTTTGGTTTGAAGTTCACAATATTAGTTAAAAATTTAAATATTTAATTAAAAATGTTAATATTTAATTAAAAATTCGTATTTTTTGGTTGAATTCAGCTGATTTTTATTTCAAATTACAATAATTTTAGGTTGAAATATCAAGTATGAAAGGTTTCGTTGAGAATTTCCTTTTTTTTAATTTTTTTTGTTAGAAATGCGTGGTGTCGGTTTAAAAATTCAACTATTTTGATAGAAAATTTAACAATTTTGTTAAAAATGAAACTATTTATTTTAAAAAATTAACTACTTCATAGAAAATTATTTTCTTCTTAGAAATCCTTAGGGTCCGTTTCAAAATTGATCTTTTTGAAAATTCTTAAAGCTTAAAAATTTATTTAAAAATTTATTTAAAAAAAAATTAAATTAAATTAATTAATAAATTAAAAATTTATTTTACTGTCTAAAAACTAATCTATTATATTTGTTGTTGAAAATTTATAGTTTTAAGGTGAAATTTCAACTACTTTGTCGAAAATTTGTCTTTTTGTTAGTTGAAAATTCAACTATTAGGTTGAAAATTTCATTAAAAACTGAAATAATTCGTTGAAAGTTCATGTATTTTGTTAAAATTTATTCTCTTAGCACAAAGTTAATCTTTTTTGTTAAAGTTTCATTTCTTTAGTTGAACTTTTTTTTAAATTAATTTTTCTAACTCAAAATTTAACTATTCAATTTGTTGTCGCCAATTTTTTATAGACATTTAATCTTTTAAACTATTCGGTTCAAAATTAATTTTTTTTGTTTGTTAAAAATTCATCTTTTTAATTGATAATTCTACTGTTTTGACGAAAATTCGTGTTTTTTGGTACAACGTAAGTCTTCTTGTTGGAAAATTCATCTTTTGTTTAGAAATTTAATGATCTAGTTAAAAATTTATATTTTTTTGTTGAAAGTGTAACTATTTATGTTGAATTTTTTTTCAATTTAACGTTCTGTGACTAATAAAATTTTAAATAATACTTATTGGCCTTTTCTTTAGAAATCTGCATGCATCTACTTTTCCCAAATAATATTCCACTTTTACTATAAGATACTTATTTTATAATTTATTTATTTACAAGTTGTTTTAAGGCGACAGTATTACGTTAAAAAGGAAATGAAATCATATTTTTTGTTAAATACTTTTTTCATAAAATAACTATCCCTTCTGCACATTTTTTTGTTTATTTAACTCAGATTTTCCTTTAAAAAAACATTTGATTTTACTTTCTTCAAAAAGGGCTCGATACATTTTTTGATAAAGGTATTTAAAATGGTTGAAAGCTATCTTAGATTAATACTTAATTAATACTTAATACTTGATTAAAAATTTAATTATTCTGCTGAAAATACAACTATTTTCTCAAAAACTCATATTTTTGGTCCGAAATTCAGTAACTTAGTTGAAAATTCAAGAATTTGGTTAAAAATGTATTTATTTTCTTAAAGATTCACTTCTGGTAAAAAATTGTGTTTTTTCGTATAAACTTGATCTTCATAGTTAAAAATTTATCTTTTTGGTTGAAAATGCACCTTTTCGGTGCAAAATTTAACTGTTTTGTTGAATCTTCGAATTTTTTATTGCATTCGACTTTAATATAAAAATCTTTTTTACTTGAAATATCAACAATTAAACTTTTCATTCAAAATTTATTTTTTTGTTTGAAAATTCAACTACCTAGTTGAAATTTAAACCAATTTCTTGAAAATCCATTTTTTTATCCATGATTTTAATTAAAAATTAAGTGAAAAAATCAATCTTTGGTTGAAAATGTATATTGTTGATTAAAAATTGATATTTTCTATTTGTAAATTCAATTACTGAGTTAAGAGTTGAACTAATTTGTCTGAAATTAATGTTTTTGGTTCGGCATTGATAATTTTATTTGAAAATTTGGGTAAAAAATCCAAATATTTATTTGAAAAGTTAACTACTTGATAGAAAATAAAATTTTTCCTCGAAATGCAGTGTCGCTTTAAAAATGCATCTTTTTGAAAAGTGAAATATTTCGGTAGAAAATTCAACTATTTATATGAATAATTAATTACTTGATCGAAAATTACCTTCTTTTTAAATCTGTAGTGTCGGACAGAAAATTCAACTTTTTTAAATAAAATTCACATATTTTGTTGAAAATTCTTGTTTATAGGCAGAAAATTAATCTTTTTTTTTAATTCATCTAATTCGTCTTTTGTAGTTCAATTCTACTGGTAGAAAATTCTTTTTTTTTTCTTGAAAATTCATTTTTTTAATTGAAAATGTTTTTTTGGTTGAAAACTTATTGTGTTTCTTAAATTAAAATATTTGGTTGAAATTTAACCCATTTACGTAAAAATTGAACTTTCTATTTGAAAAAATAAATTCTTAACAGAAAATAAATTTTTTTGTGGAAAATTCTTTTTTTTTACGAAGAAATTTAACCTTTGTTTGTTTGAAAAATAATTTTTGTAAAGGATTCTATTATTTTGTTAAAAACTTCTGTTTTTTATTGAATTCAACCAGTTAAATATTGTTATTTTTTTCAGTTAATTATTTAAACCAAAAATTCCATTTTTTGTTGAAAATTTTTATTTTGCAGTTTGAAAATTTACCTGTTTTTAAAAAAAATTATCTGTCTGGATTAAAAATTACATTCTTGGTCAAAATTCATTTTTATTAGTTTAAAATACTACTGCTTTGTTGAATCGTCGTCTTTTTTAATATAAAATTTAACTATTCCATGTTTGGTTAAAAATGAATAATTCTCAGTTGAAAATTCAACTATTAGGTTGAAAATTTCATTACAAATTAAAATATTCGGCTTAAAATTAATGTATTTTGTTAGAAATTATTATTTTTTATAGAAAATTAATCTGTTTAGTCTTTATTACTTTTGTTGAAAAATATTTTTTTTTCTTAAAAATAATCTTTTTTAACTCAATATTTAAATATTCCATTTTTCGTTTAATTTCTTTTTTTATAGACCCTCAATCTTTTTGGTAGAAAATTGAAATATTTCCTCGTAAATTTATATTATTTGCATAAAAACTTATTTCTTTAACTAAAAATAATCTATTCTTTGTTTTTTTTCTTGAAAATTGGTATCTTTTGGCAGAAAATTCAAAATTTTTGTTCAAAATTTCATTAAAGATTAAAATATTTGGTTGAAAATTTATGTATTTTGGTAAAAATTATTCTCTTTTCGTAGAAAATTAATCTTTTTGGTTGAAGGTTTATTTTTTTGGTTGCAAATTAGTTTTTTGTTTTGAAAATAAAGTTCTTAACAAAGAATTAATCTATTCCATTTTTAGAAAATTAATTTCAAGGGTACAAAAAATCCTCTTTTGGGTTGAACTATTTCATTGAAAATTAATATTTTTAAATAAAAGTTCGTGTTTTTTGGTAGAACATAAACCTTATTGTTGGAAAATTCATCTTTTGTTAAAAAATTTAATCATCTGGTTAAAAATTGATCTCTTTTATTGAAAGAGTAACTATTTATGTTGAAAATTCTTCTGTGCTATAATTAATTTTAAACTAACAATTCCATTTTTGCTTGAAAATTGACACTTTTATTGAAAATTTATATTTTCTGGGTGAAAATTAAAGAATTTATTAAAAATTCGAATTTCTGGATAAAAAATTAATCTTCTTCGCTAAAAGTTCATTTTTCATTATAAAAAATGAAAGTTTTTAAATATAAATTAATCTAGTTTGCTTAATTATTCAATAACTCTGAAGAAAATTAAACTATAGATGGTTAAAAATAAACTTTTTTTATTAAAAATTCATATTTTTGGCTTAAATTGAACTATTTGGTTCAAAATTAAACTATTTTTATGAAAATTTACGTTTTTAGTTTCTTCACATCGAATGGGATTTCGTAATTTAAACAAACTATTTTGTAAGATATTCTAATTTTTTTCCAAATCTGCTATAACTATTCCAGTTAAAATGAGATATAAAACAATTTTAATTTAATTGGTACGTCGAAAATGTAACTATTCTGTTAAAAATTCATCTTTTTGGTTCAAAATTTAACTATTAGATTGAAAGTTCAACTATTTGGTTGAAAATTTATTTTTTTAAGATTCATCCCTTTGGTAAAAAATATTGTGTTTTTTGGAAGAAACGTAATCTTCTTAGTTAAAAAAATCATTTTTTACATTGAAAATTCATATCTTTGCTTAAAAATTTAACTATCTTATTGAAACTTTGTTTTTTTTATTGCATTAGATTTTAAATTAAAATACTTTTTGGCTGAAATATCAATTACACTTTTCTCTTCGAATTCATATTTTTGTTTGAAAATTTAATTACCTAGTTGAAAGTTAAAACAATTTCTTAAAAATTCATTTTTTTTAGTTCATAATTTTAGTTGGAAATTTACAGTAAAAAATTGAACCAGATTTTTTTAAACTGAAAATAAAACAATTGCATTTTTGGTTGAAAAGTTATATTTTTAATTGTAAATTGATCTTCTGTATTTAAAAATTCAACTGCTTGGTTGAAAGTTGAAATAATTGATCAAAAATTATTTTTTTTGGTCTGAAGTTCACAATATTAGTAAAAAATTTAAATATTTAATTAGAAATGTTAATATTTAATTAAAAATTCGTATTTTTTGGTTGAATTCAGCTGATTTTTATTTCAAATTACAATAATTTTAGGTTGAAATATCAAGTATGAAAGGTTTCGTTGAGAATTTCCTTTTTTTTATTTTTTTTTTTGTTGGAAATGCGTGGTGTCGGTTTAAAAATTCAACTATTTTGATAGAAAATTTAACAATTTTGTTAAAAATGAAACTATTTATTTAAAAAAATTAACTACTTCATAGAAAATTATTTTCTTCTTAGAAATCCTTAGGGTCCGTTTCAAAATTGATCTTTTTAAAAATTCAACTATTTTGGTAGAAACATCATTTAAATACATTGTTTTTGGTTAAAAAAATGAATTATTTCGGCGAAAAATGATTTTATTTGCTTAAAAATTTATTTTTCTGTCTAAAAACTAATCTATTATATTTGTTGTTGAAAATTGATAGTTTTTAGGGGAAATTTCAACTATTTTGTCGAAAATTTGTCTTTTTGTTAGTGGAAAATTCAACTATTAGGTTGAAATTTCATTAAAAAGTGAAATAATTCGTTAAAAGTTCATGTTTTTGTTAAAATTTATTCTCTTAGTACAAAGTTAAGCTTTTTGGTTAAAGTTTCATTTCTTTCGTTGAACTTTTTTTTTTAATTAATTTTTCTAACTCAAAATTTAATTATTCAATTTGTTCTCAACAATTTTTTATAGACATTTAATCTTTTAAACTATTCGGTTGAAAATTACCTTTTAAAGCAATAGAATTACGTTAAAAAGGAAATTAAATCATATTTTTTTATTAAATACTTTTTTCATAAAATAACTATCCCTTCTACACATTTTTTTGTTTAATTAACTCAGATTTTCGTTTAAAAAACATTTGGTTTTACTTACTTCAAAAAGGGCTCGATACATTTTTTGAGAAAGTTATTTAAAATGGTTCAAAACTATCCTAGATTAAAACTTAATTAATACTTAATACTTGATTAAAAATTTAATTATTCTGTTGATAATACAACTGTTTTCTCAAAAACTCATATTTTTGTCCCAAAATTCAGTAACTTAGTTAAAAATTCAAGAATTTGGTTAAAAATGTATTTATTTTCTTAAAGATTCACTTCTGGTAAAAAATCGTGTTTTTTCGTAGAAACTTGATCTTCTTAGTGAAAAGTTTATCTTTTTGGTTAAAAATTCACCTTTTCGGTGCAAAATTTAACTGTTTTGTTGAATCTTCGTATTCTTTTATTGCATTAGATTTTAATATAAAAATCTTTTTTAGTTGAAATATCAAAAATTAAACTTTTCATTGAAAATTTATATTTTTGCTTGAAAATTCAACATAGTTGGAAATTAAGGGAAAAATTTCATTTTTTGTTCAAAATGTATATTGTTGATTAAAAATTGATATTTTCTATTTGTAAATTCAATTACTTGGTTAAGAGTTGAACTAATTTGTCTAAAATTAAAGTTTTTGGTTTCGCATTTATAATTTTATTTGAAAATTTGGGTTAAAAATTTGGGTTGAAAATTCTGTTAAAAATTCGTCTTTTCTGTTTCAAATCAACTGGTAGAAAATTCTTTTTTTTTCTTTTAAATTCATTTTTTAAATTGAAAATGTTTTTTGGTTGAAAACTTATTATGTTTTTTAAATTCAACTATTTGGTTGAAATTTAACTCAATTACGTAAAAAATGAACTTTTTATTTGAAAAAATGAATGCTTAGCAGAATATAAACTTTTTTGTTGATTCTGTTGAAAACGTTGAGAATTCCACTTTTTTGGAAAATGCCTTTATTTACTTGAAAATTCGTCTTTTTGCGAAGAAATTTAATCTTTTTTTTTAATCATCATTTTTGTAAAGGATTCTATTATTTTGTTAAAAATTCCTGTTTTGGTTAAATTCAACCAGTTAAATATTGTTTTTTTTTCAATTACTTTCTTAAACAAAAAATTCCATTTTTTGTTGAAAACTTTTATTTTGCAGCTGAAAATCCAGCTTTATTTTCAAATCATCTCTTAGGATAAAAAATTACACTCTTGATAAAAATTCATCTTTTTTAGTTTAAAATACCTCTGTTTTATTAAGCCGTCGTCTTTTTTAGTCGAAAATTGAACTATTCCATGTTTGGTCAAAAACTAATGTTTTTCAGTTGAAAATTCCACTATTAGGTTGAAAATTTAATTACAAATTAAAATATTTGGTTGAAGTTTTTTTCTTTGGTTGCAAATTAGTTTTTTGTTTTAAAAATTAAGTTTTTAACTAAATATTTAACTATTCCATTTTCAGAAAATTAATTTCAAGGGTAAAAAAAATCCTCTTTTGGGTTGAACTATTTCATTGAAATTTGATATATTTTGATAAAAATTCTTGTTTGTTGGTAAAACATAAATCTTCTTATTGGAAAATTCAGCTTTTGTTTAAAAATTTAATCATCTGGTTAAAAATTGATCTCTTTTGTTGAAAGTGTAACAATTTATGTTGAAAATTCTTTTTTTCAAGAATTAATTTTTTTGGATAAACTTCCGAAAAGGGGATATGCCCGATTTTCTTTAAACTGCATATACCTATGTATTTTGATACGCTGATTACGAATATGATAGTGCAAATTGGCGCAAATTTAATTTTCATGGTGAAAGCCTTTTCTTTCATTATCTGCATGCATCCACTTTTCCCAAAAAATATTCCACTATTACTATAAGATACTTATTCTATCATTTATTTATTTATAAATAGTTTCCAGGCGTCTGACGTTTTTAGTAGAGTAGGGTGGGGCGAGATGAGCATAGTTGTCCTTTTCACGTCAGTATTTAAAATCTGCTAATTCATTGCTTGAAACTAAAACGTTATATATATTCTACAAACATTTTTAATTAAAATTTTGCCAAGATAAAAGTAGCTAAAAAATAAAAGCGGAATTAGAAACGAAAATAAAGAAGTAGAGCGCTGGGCTCATATCGCCTCACGCCTGGGGCAGGATGAGCCAGGCACTGGGGCGGGACGGGCCACTTAATTAAACGACTTATTACATATTAGGTATAAGTAAGAGTATTTTAAAACGAAAACATCCGAAATATATTTTTTCAAAATTGAACGGAAAATTTAAAGTATTTAACGTTAAGATGATGCAATCCTTAACCATAACCTCTACCGTAACTAACACTACCGTATTTTTCAACCACAGCAATGTTTTTCTCATTTTTATAGCAATTTACGAGTTTTCAAACAAAGTTACTTAAGATATACACCAGAAAAACAGTGCTCTCTTCTGGTTGGCAGCAACTCATATTATTTTCTAATGGATCTGTGCTGCTGTCATAACTTTTCTGAGCATTCATCCGACAAGATTAGTTTTTACATTCTCATCAGAGAATGTATTATTTTTTATACGTTTACACCATAATTAACACCCTAAACAATCTAATAATATGAAAAATTGCATCCTCATCTACTAACTGCTACACTAAGAGGTTAGGATAGTTCACAGGAATAGGTGGCTCATTCCACCCCAGAACGGTGGCTCATTCCGCCCCAGAGCAGTGGCTCATTCCGCCCCAGAGCAGTAGCTCATTCCGCCCCAGAACAGTGGCTCATTCCGCCCCAGAGAAGTGGCTCATTCCGCCCCAGAGCGGTGGCTCATTCCGCCCCAGAGAAGTGGCTCATTCCGCCCCAGATCAGTGGCTCATTCCGCTCCATATGACAATTTTTAGTCAAATCAAAATTTTAACTGTTTCGGTTTTACAATTATATATAAATCTGTTTAAAAAACTAAGGTTTAATAAATAAGTTATCTAAATAACCACTGGAAAAACATCGAATATGTGATTTTGTGTGATTCTTGAACTTTCTAAACAAGTGCAAAATAGTAGAATACAGGTCTTAAAATTTTTACCATCGGTTTTTCTAAATTTATTGAATATTAAGCGAAAAAATGTTCATACAGAAGTTTGGTAACATTCTTCCTGGTAGTATTACAAAAAAACCGTTACGAAAGAAATGATATAGCATACGAAAAACCCTGAAAATTTAATTATTTGGTTGAAAATACAACTATTTGGTCAAAAACTGATCTTTATTTTATTCCAAAATTCAACGAGTCGTTTAAAAATGCAACAATTTGTTTAAAAATGATTTTTTTTTTGAAGATTCATATCTTTGTTAAAAAACTCGTCTTTTTTGGTAGAAACTTAGTTTTCTTAGTAAAAAAATTCATATCTTTCGTTGAAAATTCATGTCATCGTTTCAGAATTTAACTAATTTGTTGAAACTGTATTTTTGTATTGCATTCGATTTTAAATAAAAATCTTTTTTGGTTAAAATATTGTTTTAAAGTATATTTTTATCTGCTTTTAAGAAATTTGGCTCGTTGAAAATTAAGTTATTTGGTTAAAAATGTTTGTTTTTTTTTTAAATTCATCTCTTTGTAAAAAAATTGTGTTTTTTTTTGTTATTAGAAACTTAATCTTCTTAATTAAAAAATCAAGTATTCCGTTGAAAATTCATCTCTTCGGTTCAAAATGAGCTATTTTGTTGAAACTTCGTACTTTTTTATTGTATTCAATTTTAATATAAAAATCTGTTTTAGTTGACATATCCAAATTCCATTTTTTGTTTAAAATCTATATTGTTCATTAAAAATTTATATTTTCTATTTGTAAATGCATTTACTTGATTAAAAGTTGAAATAATTTGTCTAAAATTAATGATTTTTGTTTGGCTTTAATCATTTTATTTGAAAATTTTAATATTTTATACTGCACGAACTACTTTGCAGAAAATTCATCTTTTTGGCTTCAAAATTCAAAAATTTGGTAGAAAATTTAAATTGAAAAAAAATTATTTTTTTCATTATATTTTAACTATTTTGATAGAAAATGTTTAAGAATTCAACTATTTATTTAAAAAGTTAAGTACATGATAGAAAATCAAATTTTTTGTCAGAAATGCAGTGTCGATTTAAAAATTCATATTTCTGAAAAGACAACTATATTGGTAGAAAATTCACATAATTATATAAGTAATTAACTACCTGATAGAAATTTTTTTTTTTAAGCCTGTATTTAAGTCTGTAGTGTCGGGCAGAAGATTCATATTTGTTGTCTAAAATTGCCTTATTTTGTGGAAAATTCTTATTTTTCGATAGAAAATAAAACTTTTTGGCTGTAAACTCAACTATTTTGTTTAAAATTCGGTTTTTCTAGCTCACTTCAACTTGTAGAAAATTTCTTTTTCCTTTAAAACTCATTTTTTAATTTAAAAACTTTTTTTATTGAAAACTTATTATATTTCTCAAATTCAACTATTAGGTTGAAATTTAACCTATTTATGTTGAAATTCCTCCTGTTTGTTTAAAAATTTATCTCTCTTGGTAAAAAATGGATATTTTCCAGTTAAAAATTCAACTATTGGGTTAAAAATTCTATTAAAAATTCAAATATTTGGTTGAAAATTCATGTATTTTGTTGTAGATTATTCTTTTTCATGAAAAATGAATCTGTTTGGTTGAAACTTTATTTCTTAGGTAGAATATATATATATATATATTTTTATCAAAAATTAATTTTTTAAACAAAAATTTAAGTGTTCCATTTTTCGTTCAATTTCTTTTTTACAGGCACTTAATCTTTTTGGTAGAAAATTTAACTGTTTCATTGAAAATTTATTTCATTTGCTTAAAAAATTATTTGTTCAACTAAAAATTAATCTCTTCTTTTTATCTTAAAAATTGATCTTTTTTAGTAGAAAATTCACCTTTTTGGTTGGAAATTTAATTAAAAATTAAAACACTCGGTTGAAAATTCATGTATTTTGGTCAAACTTATTCTCTTTATGCAGAAAATTAATCTTTTTGGATGAAATTTTATTTTTTTTTGGTTGAAAATTAGCTTTTTGTTTTGAAAATGAAGTTTATAACTAAGAATTAATCAATTCCATTTTTAGAAAATTAATTTCAAGGGTACAAAAAATCATCTTTTGGTTTGAACTATTTCATTGAAAATTAATATATTTTGATAAAAATTCATGTTTTTTTGGTAAAAAATAAATCTTCTTTTTGGAAAATTCTTTTTTTTTAAATTTAATTATCTGGTTACAAATTCATCTTTTTGTTGAAAGGGTCCGAACTTCAACAACTTTTTTAAAAATGTAGTTTTTGTATTTAAATATTTTTTGTTTCAAGATTAATATCTTTGTTAAAAAATCGTCTTTTTTCGTAAAAACTTAATCTTCATGGTTACAAATTCGTGTTTTTTCATTGAAAATTTATTTTCTTTGGATAAATATTTAACTATTTTATTGAAATTTTATATTTTTTGATTGCATTTGATTTTAAATTAAAATCTTTTTAGCTGAAATATCAATTACACATTTTCGTTGAGAATTCATATTTTTGTTTAAACATCAAAGACCTAGTTGAAAGTTAAACCGATTTCTTAAAAATCTACTTTTTTAGTTTATGATTTTAGTTGGAAATTTAGATTTGAAAATTGAATCAATTTTTTTAAAACTGAAAATAAAACAATTCCATTTTTGGTTAAAAATTAACATTTTTAAATGAAAATTGATCTTTTCTATTCAAAAATTAAAACACTTTGTTGAAATAATTGATCGAAAATTAATGTTTTTGGTTTGACGTTCATAATTTTAGTTAAAAATTTTAGTGTGATTGATTTTTTGATTGATTTTGATTCAATTGATTTTTATTTCAAATTAAAATTCGTGTTTTCTGGTAGAAAATTAATTATCTGGTCGTGGATTTAGCTATAATTATTTAATTATTTTATTTTTGGTTGAAAACTTATTATTATGATTTTTAATTTATCTATTAGGTTAAAATTTAAACTGTTTGTTTCAAAATTGAAATATTTGTGTGAAAAATTAACTGCTTAGTAGAAAATTAACTTCCTTTTGAAAAATTAATGTATTTTGTTGAAAATTCGTCTTTTTAAACAGAAAATTAATCTTCTTTTTTTTTAAATCATCATTTTGGTAGAGAATTTAAATGTTATGTTAAAAATTCGTATTTTAGTTCAATTCAACCAGTAAATTAGCTAATTAGTTAATTAGTTAAATTAACTACTTGTTAGAAAACAAACTTTTTTATTAAAAAATATCTTATTGGCTTTGGATTCAACCATACTTATTTAATTTTTTTTTTTGAAACTTTTTTTTAAATTCATCTATTTGGCTGAAATAAAAAATATTTGTTTAAAAATTGAAATATTTACTTGAGACATTAACTGCTTTGTAGACAGACAGACGCAATCGTGAAAACCTAATTTTCGGATGCAGGAGGTCTCGAAACGTGGAGATCCGTTGAAAAAGTGTGATGTCAAATTTCCGACAATTCTAATACTTTCTCAATCATAAATGATGAGAATAAAAAATACATTCCTGGTGATAATTCATATTTGCATCTTCAAAATACAATCGTTTTGATGAGTCATCTCTTTTAGCCGAAAATTGAACTATTTTGTTCACTTATTTTGTATAATTAGTTTTATAACTGAAAATTTAAGTATTCCATGTTTCGTTAAAAACTAATATTTTTTAGTCAAAATTTCAACCATTTATTTGAAAATTTCGGTTTTTTGTACAAACTTTGTCGTTTTTGGTAGAATGTTAATATTTTTGGTGACTGATTCATCTTTTTGGTTAAAGATTCAACTATTAACGTTGAAAACTCCATTTAAAATTAAAACATTATGTTGAAAATTCATGTATTTGGGTATAAATTATTCTTTTTTATAGAAAATTGATCTTTATAGTTGAAATTTGATTTGTTTTGTGGTTTTTTTTAAATTAATTTTCTTAAGTAAAAATTTAAATATTTCATTTTTTGTTCAGTTTTTTTAGGGACATAAAATATTTTCAGTAGAAAATTTAATTCTTTTGTTGAAAATTTTTTCTATTTGCCTAAAAACTAATTTCTCGGTCTAAAAATTAATCCATTTTATTTTTTGTTGGCAATTCATCCCTTTTATCACAGATTTCAGTTATTTTGTTGAAAATTTGTCATTTTTTGTAGCAAATTCACTTTTTGGTTGAAAGTTCTTTTTAAAATTGAAATATTTTGTTAAAAACCCATATGTTTTGTTAATAGTTATTCTCTTTTCGTTGAAAATTAATCTTTTTGGTCAAAGTTTTTTTTTGAAAATTAGTTGTTTTTTTCAAAAATTAATTTTTGATTAACAATTTTTTGTATGAACATTTAATCTTGTAAACTATTCAGTTGGAAAATTTAATTTTTTGTAAAAAAAACTCGTCTTTTTTAGTTGACCATTCTACTACTTGGTTAAACAATTTAACTATTCCAATTTTAGAAAAAATCATCTTTTGAGTTGAACTATGCTTTTTTGGTTCAAAATTGACACTTTCATTAAAAATTGAAATTTTTATTGAAAATTAATCTTTTCTAGTTTAAAATTCGTGAATTTGTTAAAAAGTCGACTTCTTAGGTCGGAAATTAATATTCTTCGTTGAAAATTTATTTTTCATGATTAAAAATGCAACTGTGTGAGTCTTAATGATGAATGGTGTCTTTAAATCGAATGGGATTTCATAATTTAAACTAAAAATTCTGTAAGACATTTACATTTTTTTTCAAAATCTGCCATGACAATTCCAATTAAAATAGGACATAAAACAGATCTATGGGAAATTCGAAATTATTGCTTATAAAAATTATTATTAAATTTGAAAAACAACGAATGAAAAACTGCCTTTCATATTAACAAAGGCGTGTTCTCTTCTAACGTAAATAAAACGTAAAACGAAAAAGAAACGGGAAAATGAATACGAAATTGTAGTAATAATCATTTTGAATGTTAATAACAATCTACTTTGTCTTCGTACTTAAAGATTTTAAACCCGAACCTAATAGGGCTTTTTTGAAGATAGATTTTTCAACAAAAATTCGTTAACAAAAATTCCTTTCCTCTTGGTGGAAACTTTATCTTCTTAGTAAAAAAATATATGTTTTTGGTGGAAAATTCAACTCTTCAGTTCATAATTGAACTACTTTGTTGAAACTTCGTATTTTTTTTGCATTCGATTTTAATATAAAAATCTCTTTTAGTTGAAATATCGTCAATTACACTTTTCATTGAGAACTAATATTTGTGTTTGAAAATTCAACTACCTAGTTAAAACTTAAACCATTTCTTAAAAATTCATTTTTTTATTCACAATTTTAGTTGAAAATTTAGAGTGGAAAATTCTAGTTTTTGTTATTATTTTGAAACTAGATCTTTTCCACATGAAAATTAAATTACTTGGTCAAAAGTTGAAATATATTGTCCAAAATTAATGTTTTTAGATTGACAATCATAATTTTAGTTGAAAATTTTAATATTTTGTTAAAACTTCGCATTTTTTGGTTAAACTCAGCTGATTTTTAATTCAAATCTAAATAGTTTTTGGTTGAGATAAAATATTACAAGTTCGTTGAGAATTCATATTTTCGATTTGAAAATTGAACTACTTTATAGAAAATTCGTCTTTTTGGCTTAAAAATTCAAAATTGATTTTTTTTCATAAAATTTTAACTATTTTGGTATAAAATTCAATTATTTGGTTAGAAATTAAATTATTTATTAACATATAGTATCGAGCAGAAAATTCAACTTTTTTTAGTAAAATTCACGAACTTTGTTAAAAATTCTTGTTTTTTGGCTCAGTTTAAAAGGTAGAAAGTTCTTTTTTTTCTTTAAAATTAATTTTTAAATTGAAAATTTTTCTTTGGTTCAACACTTATTATATATTTTAAATTCAACTATTTGTTGAAAATTTAACCCAGTAATGTACAAATTGAATTTCTTATTTGAAAAATTACCTGCTTAGTATAAAATAAACTTTTTTGCTGATTTTGTTAAAAACGCAACTTTTTTTTGACAATTACATGTAGCTCTTTAGAAATTCGTCTTTTCGCGAAGAAGCTTAATTTTTTAAACTTTTATTTTACGATTAAAACTCCAGCCGTTTGCTTGAATTTTTTTTAATACAACTGTTTTGTCAAAGCATGCTTCATAAATTTGATGGGTCAAATTTTTATCCATTTTTAGAAAACTAATCTTCTGCAGAAGATTTAGTCTATGGACTAAAAAATTATCTTTTCGGTTAAACTCTTTTGTTAAAATTTTTTTGTTTTAATTCATAATTTTAAATGCAAATTCATCACTTTTGTTGAAAATGTAACTATTTTGTTGAAAATTCTATTTTTAGTTGTTTCAGGATTAATTTGTTAAACTAAAAATGTAACTATTCCATTTTTTGTTAAAATTTTTTTTTTTTGGGTCTAAATTAGTCTGGTTCGTTTTTTGGTAGAACATTAACCTTCTTACTAAAAAAATTCATCTTTTGTTTGAAACTAAAACAATTTGGATAAAAATTCTTTTCTTTCGTTGTAAATGTAACTATTTATTTAGAAAATTCGTTCTTCTTTTGGTTAAGTAATAATTTTTTTAATGAACAATTTTGGTTTTGGTTTGGTTCAGGATTCCACAATTTGGTAGAAAATTAAACCATTCAGTTGAATAGGAACTTTTTTTGTTAAAATCCATCTTTTTAGCTTAGTTTTAATTAACTATTCCATTTACTTAGAAAATTAATCTTTAGAGTAAAAAAATAATGTTTTGGGTTAAACTATTTTGCTGAAAATGAATGTGTTTTATAATAATTAGTGTTTTTTTGGTAGAACATTATCCTTCTTGCTGGAAATTTATCTTTTGTTTAAAAATTTTAATTATATGGTTAAAAATTAATCTCTTTTGTTTGAAATTAACTATTTATGTTGAAAATTCTTTTTTTTTAGAATTATCTTTTAACAAACAATTCCATTTTTGGTTGAAAATTGATATTTTTTATTGGAAATTCATGTATTTGGTTAAAAATTTGACTGCTTTGATAAAAAAATAATCTTCCTCGTTGAAAATTGATTTTTTATTATTAAAATTGTAACTGCTTGGGTCTATAGTAATCTGGTTTGGTTGGTGATTCAATAATTTTAAAGAAAATTAAACTATATTCGCTTCGAAATAAACTTTTTTGTCAAAAATGTATAGTTTTGGTTTAAATTTAACATTTTGGTGTCTTCACATCGAATTGGTAATTACAATTTAAACAAAAAATTCTCTAAGACATTCTAATTTTTTCCAAATCTTCCATGACTATTTCAGCTAAAATAGGTGTTACAAGTGATCCTATGTAAATTCCAAATTTTTTTGATAAAAATTATTTTTAAACAAGACAATGTTTTTCAGAAATTTTGGTTTGAATTTTAATCAAATCCAATCTCTATGGATTCTTTAAGGATTTTACTGAATAATTCATTCAGTTTTCTAATTGGCTTTCTATATTAAACTTTGAATGTGAAAAAGCATTTACGTTTTGAGTCTCTGAAAAAAGAAGTTTCAAGCAAAAAATTTCAGCACAATTTTAAAGTTACGAAGAATGATGATGAGGAGGAAGGTAAGCTAAATGAGGAGAAGATGGATGAAGAGGAAATATAAGAGGAGAAGATAGATGAGAAAGACATTTATGGAGAGAAGAAAAAGAATGAGATAGATAAAGAAGGGAGGAGGTGGAGTTGGAGAATGAGGAGGAGGAGGAGGAGGAGGAGGAGGAGGAGGAGGAAAATGAGAATAGTCTGAGGAAGATGAGATAGATGAGGATAGTCTGTTTTATGGCTATATGAATATTAATTATTGTATCCACATGACATTTCTTATTATTTTTACCGAAATATTTTCAAATTCTCATTCCTCTCTAAAATTTTAAAAGTACCCTGTTTAAGTTCTCTTGTGGAATTATTTTGTTTAAAAAAAACTTTAATTTAATTTTCTCTCTAACGAAGTTTGTTGAGTACCGTTCTTTATTACAGAATTCGTTTATTACAGAACTTGTCTATTTTTACTTGTCTTTTTTTTGTTTCTCAAGCTAAAATAAAAAAAAATAGTTATCATAATGAAACAAGGGTGGGAAATTTTTGGGTGGCCTCAAATTTTATTATTATTACAGAAGTCCATTTTT